>NC_134869.1:20414414-20736914 GCF_049852395.1 Peromyscus maniculatus bairdii | reverse complement strand
CGTGCAAGTCGAGTTTTAGAACTTGGGGTTTAAGCGGCTGTGAAACTGATTTACAAGTGATACTAGCAGCACCCCAAAATTGCCTTTTAGATTAAAGTCAACTTTTTTTGGGGGGGTGGGGTGGGGCGGGGGAATAGAACTTTGACAGTTGTTTTATTTATTATCCCGAACTACTCACTTCACTAAAAAAATGGCTGTTTCAAAACCAAACTCCCTCAAACCTCAAAACTCATTAAAAAAAAAAAAACAAACCCACACACAGTCACATTGGGATACAAAGTCTGGGTATCAGCCAAAAGAAAAATAAACAAACAACAAAACTCCGACCAAAACAAATAAAATGAAAATAAACTTTCCACCCCAGGTCTGGACCTGTTGCTTTCAAGGGCCTCCACCATCACCCAGATTTATGCCCTGAGATAAAGGACACAAATGAACGGTCGTGGAAAACTGCCTCCTAAGAGCCTTTGATTTCAAACCAGTTTCCAGCAACACACCAGCGGCTCACTGGAAGACCGAGGGCCTGAAGTGGATTGTGCCATGATGTCCTTAAATAGAACGTTCCTTTCAACTCGCAGGAAGCACCTGGGAGTTTGCTTAGCTGCTTTAGAAAATCAGACAGAAATTGTTCCTGAAATAAGGGGGAAATAAGCTGGTTTCTGGGCGCCTTTAATATCTTCACACATTTATTTCATTTTATTTTTTTAGCACCTGAATTACAAAGATCATGAATTCAAGTCAATAATGTACTTAACTTTTGTGTGTGTTGCGGGGGTGGGGTGGGGTGGGGTGGGGTGGGGTGGGGTGGGGGGTAGACAGATGATGTCAAACTGGGAAACGGAGACCAGGCACTTAGCACTCACTCTGAATCTCTCTTTCTGGCTTTGCATGGAGCTGAACTTCAAGTCTATAGTACTTTCATTTTTACAGCCCTTTTCAGTAGTCTGTTTAAAAGCTGAAAAGTGAAACAAAGATGTTTCTTAATTATTACAACTTCTGCCACCTCTTTTAATTAATTAATTTTTATGTCCATGAAGGCTTTAGAGTAGAGGGAGGTCCTCACCCTTCCTAATACAGTTCCTCATGTTATGGGGACCCCCCCTCCCCAACCACAAAATTATTTTTTCTTTGCTACTTCATAACTGTGATTTTGCTACTGTTTTGAATTTTAATGTAAATATATGGTGCTCAGGAGATCTGATATGCGGCTCTTGTGAAAAGGTTGCTCAAACCAGAGGAGTCTCCGACCCACAGGCTGAGAACTGCTGCTTTAGAATACATTCTTTCCCCAAATCTCCTTTAGTTAGCAAATGACTAGGGTTCTTAATGGGATTTTTCTTTTTCCCAAGTATTCCAGTTCCTTTGTTACTTTCATTTTTTTTTAAGAGACAATCAATCCTTCATTTTCCCTTGGAGGTTTAATATAAAGGCAGTTAATTTGTTTGAGAATTCTGTTGTCCTAGTACCTGATAATGTAAACACACACTCACCAGGCCACTGAAGAAGGATATCATGAATTAGCTTCATAACACGGGTAGTTAAGGGGAAGGCTTAGTGACATGTGTATGTCATTGATCTTTGAATTTTAAATAAGAATTTCAAAAAAAAAAAAAAAAAAGAATTCTGTGGTTATATAACCAGTCCTTGAAGCAAGTTTTTACTATATTTTATTCAAATGTCAAATTGAATAATCCAGTCAGAAACACAGGGTCCCAAGTCTTGTCAGCAGTATTCTAAAAATAAAGATTTATTGAGACTTCTTTCATTGCCTCAGCTTTATTACTTTTGAAAATATGTGATGGTATTACCCTTAGATTTACTGGGGATTCTTAAGGTCCTGTCAAAACGAAACAAGCCCGTTCTGTGGTATGAATTGCCTGTGAGCACTGTGACGAGGGGGTGGCTTGGCCTTTGGAATCTCACCCATCACTGAAAACAAAATCTGCTCAACGCTTTCTCTTTTTTCCAGTAGTCCTTTATTTTTACTGATGCTGACCCAGCAGTCAGCTTTGGGGATGCTTCACATACTTCAGCCACTCGTGTGAGTTGCCTTTCAAACACGGGTTGCATTTCCTTTGCCTCATGCCCTTTGGAAACGTGTCTGCAGACACACTGGACCCTGAGAGGGAAGCTCAGCTCCGTCGGCCATTCTTTGGGGTCCAGAGGCCGGGCTGGCTGTCAACCGGAATGCACCTTGAGAGGCCTGAGCTGAGGCTCACGTTTCCTGCCTGTGTGTGCCTCTCCGGCCGGAATGCTTCTCTTCCGCCAACCCGGAGTGGAGCCTGCTCCTCCTCCTCTTCTCCCAGATTAAGCCTGCATTTGGGTTGGTTCGTGACCAGAAGTGCCTTAAAAGAAAGACAGAAGGAAAAAGAAAACTTCAAAACCAACCCAGACCACAGCCTGCCGTCTTTTTCTCTCAGCTCTTTTGGACTTAATCCAACAGAATCCACTGCCTCCCTCCTCTTCCTCCCCCTCCCTTTCTTCTTTTTCTCCCTGCCCCCCCCCCATCTTCTTTCTCCTATCCAGTAACTTTATTTCTTTAGTCTTGGGGTTTTCTGTGTGTGAGAGAGTGTGTATGCAAATATGCATGCGTGGCACATACTTTTACCCACTGACCTCTAGACCTGGTGTCTACTTTCTTTAAAAAAAAAAATTTCTATTTTTATTTACTTATATATGAGTGTGTATGTATGAGTGTGTGTGTGTGTGTGTGTGTGTGTGTGTGTGTGTGTGTGTGTGTCCTAGAGGTAGCTGTGAGCTCCTGACCTGGGTGCTGGGAACCAAACTTGGGTCCTCTAACAGAGTAGCAGGTATGCTTTTTATTGTTGTTTTGTTTTTGTTTATAGAAACAGGGTTTCTCTGTGTAGCCCTGGCTGTCCTGGATCTCACTCTGTAGCCCAGGCTGGCCTGGAACTCACAGAGACCCGCCTGCCTCTGCCAGGATCCTCTGCTGGGATCCAAGGCGTGCGCCACCACGCTCGCGGCAGATGCTCTGAACCATGGAGCCTTCTCTCCAGGCCCTGGTCTCCTTTCGTTTTCCTTTGGCATTTCCTCTGGGGTTGTACCTCTTTGCAGAGTGCAGGCTCACACAACCAGACAAGCCTCTTTTGTTTGTCTGTTTTGTTTTGTGTTTGGTTTTTGTTGTGTAGGGGTGTGGTTCTTCCACAACTGCCCAACAGCAGAGGACATGGGCAATGGAAGAGATTTTTCTGGAGTTTGTCCCCGTGACCCCCACCATGTGCTTACCCCTCCCCTCTTCTCATGGCTTAGTACTTCTTGAACCCAGCCCTAAACCCTGGTTTCATAGCTGGCCGGGAACAGGCATAGTAGGAGACAAAAGATAGACATGTTTGAATTTATTTCCCTGGTTTGAGGCTGTTTCTTCAATTTAAGATTTTATGTGAGTGGGTGTTTTGCCTGCGTGTATGTCTGTGGACCACATCTGTGCCTTGTTTCTGGTGCCTGGGGAGGATAGACTAGAACATTGGGTCCCCAGGAACTGGGGTTACAGATGCTTGTGAGTTGCCTTGTGGGTGCTGGGAATTGAACGCAGGTCCTCTGGGATAGCAGCCAGTGAATGCTCTTAACCACTGAGACATCTCTCCATCTTGATTTTTGGGGGCGGGTGGGAGGGAGTTGGGGGACCTTGTCCTATCCGCCAACTTTCATGGTGAATGCTTTCCATATACCATTGGATTTCATCCCCACATTACCATTTCTGGCACATAATTGCATCACGACCATTTTGTAGATAAGGAAACTGGGGCCCAAAGGACGGCGACGTAGAACTGGGATTTAGAACCAGGTTATCTGATTTTAATATCGGATTTAATCTAGACCCTTAAGCAAGGCTGTGCGTCCGGAGTAGCTAACTAGAGTGTCTCTGTTAGGGAGTCCTTAGAGAAGGCTATTGGAGGACACTGACCTACACATTCATTGACCAGACTTGTTCAAAGAAACCATAGGTTTGGAGGTGTCTCTACTCCACCCTACATCACTATTTTATGCTAGGGATGTCTTTCTGTATGCTGTGAATGTGTTGCTCTGATTGGCCAGTAGACAGGCAGGAAGTATAGGCGGGACAAAGAGAGAAGAGAATGCTGGGAAGTGGAAGACTGAGTCAGGAGATGCTGCCAGCCACCACCGCCATGAGAAGTAAAATGTAAAGTACCGGTAAGCCACAAGCCACGTGGCAACTTATAGATTAATAGAAATGGGTTAATTTCAGATGTAAGATCTAGATAGCAAGAAGCCTGCCATGGCCATACAGTTTATAAGTAATATAAGCTTCTGAGTGATTATTTTATAAGTGGGCTGTGGGATTGCGGAGGCTTGGTGGGACCTGGAGAGAAACTCTTGGTGAGACCTGGAGAGAAACTCTCCACCTACAATTTTATGAACTTTTCCTAGAGATACCAACAAGTATCTCTTCCCCAGAGACAGGGTATCAACAACAAAAATGAGTCTACCCAAGTCTTGCTTGGTGAGCCAGTGGGTTCACTGAAGTTTGCTGAGAGAGGCATAGGCAGCTTACAGGTGGCTGCCTCACTGAGGAGAACGCCCTCTTATGTCCCACTCACAACCATAGCTATAAACCCAAGGGAGGAACATTCTCCTCCCCACTCCATGACAGAGAGTTAGTGGGCTCAGTCTTGTGCGGGTCTCCTGTGGGTAATTACAGCAGTTGAGAGTTCAAAAGGGTATCTGCCATGTTGCAATTAGAGGATAGCGTTCCTAGGGGAAAAAAATCCACTGCAAATTACAGTTTTTTCCCTAGTTTATCTCTTCTATGGACTAGAGATGTTCTTTTAGTAGACTATAGATTTATCTCTCTGTCTTTCTTTTTCAACTTATAAGTAGTTATAGACCTGCCAGGAAGGTATACAGATAGGACAGAGAGGGCCTGGGCTGTGTTCTCTTTGCCCAGTTCCCTCATGGCCACAGCAAATGTTATGGGCATAAGGAAACTGGAATCTTGACACTGGTATAAAAATGCCTGTAATCTTCTGCAATGTTTTACCCACCAGAGATCACAACGATGACAGATGAAGTCAGCGCAGGCATCTGTCACCACAAACATCCCATCCCTGAATGTTAGCAACCAGTGATTTATGTCATGCTTCTTAAATTTCTCATTTCAAGCCTCTCTATTTAAAAATAGCGATTTATTTTTATTTTTGTGTATGTTGTGTGCCTGTATGAGTTTATGTGTACCATATACTTGCAGGAGTCTGCAGAGGTCAGAAGAGGTCTCCAAATCCCATGGGACTGGAGTTACAGGGAGTTGTAGAGGTTGGGAACTGACCTAGGGTCTCTCCAAGAACAACAGATGTTCTCGGCCACTGAGCTGTCTCTCCAGCCCCTGAAGTCTCTTTCTTATTAATTAATAATTAATTCATTTATTTTCAAGGCAGAATCTCGTGTTCCTCCTCCTGTCTCAGCCTTCTGAGAGCTGGGGCTACAGGTGTACACCACCACGTCTAACTTCAAATTTCTTTTCTGGAGAATAAGAAGAAGATTGTAACAATGCTTATAAAACATCCCCCTCCAAATTATTATGTCTCCTAGAAATGCATTTGAAGCCCTCTTTGTCTTATTCTCTGGTATTCTTTTTTCTTTTATGTAGCCCTATCTGGCTTATGACTCACTTCATAAACCAAGCTGGCCTTTGACTCGCAGAAATCATCCTGCCTTTGTTTCCAAGTGCTGGCATTAAAGGTGTGTGCCACCATGCCTGCTCTTGGTTGACCCTTCCTAGAGACAAACTCTTCCCCAAAGTTATTACACATCCTTCCTGTCCAGGTTTTCATCTTTGCCTATGTTGCTGTGTCTGAACATATATATATATACATATCTCGAGTATAGTGTTGTAGCTTCAAAATGTATCTAAGTAAGCCAACACCTATTTATTTGTGCATTTACAGTGTGATAGGATCTTCTTTTCATGGGCTAAACTTTTGTCCTAAATATATATATATGAATAAATGAGATAATTGTAGGATTCTGTTTGTCATTTGTCTTTTTTTTTTTTTTTTGAGATGGGGTCTCATTGTTGTAGCCCTGCTTGGTCTGGAGCCTTCTGGGTAGACCACGCTGGCCTTAAATTCACAGAGATCTGCATGCCTCTGCCTCTTGACTATTGGGATTAAAGGCATATCCCACCAAGCCACTAATTGTAGGATTCTGAAGTGTGGGAAAACATTAAAATGTGGCACTGTATCATTTAGGTAGGCAGAGGAGATGGGGGCATCCAAGGATGGGGACATCCAAGAATGGGGACATCCAAGGATGGGGACATCCAAGGATGGGGACCTCCAAGGGTTGACAGGTGTGGTGGTTTGAGTGTGATGTCCTCCCATTGTTTCTGGTGTTTGAACACTTGGTTCCCAGTTTGTGGCGCTGTTTGGGTAGGACTGGGAGGTGTGGCCTTGCTGAAGGAAGCGTCTCACTGGGCGTGGGCTTCTAGGTTTCAAAAGCCTCATGCCATTCCAAGTTCACCCTCTCTGCTTCCCGTGTGTGGTTCGAGATGAGCTCCCAGCTCCCAGCTTCCGACTCCGGTCACCGTGCTAGCTTGCTGCCACCCTTCCCTGCTGTGATGGCGGTGGACTCTTATTCCTCTGGAACCATAAGCCAAAGAGTAATCCCTCCCCTAAGTTGCCATGGCCACGGTGTTTTATCACAGCAATTAAAAACTAACTCATGCAGAAGTTGGTACCAGGAAGGGGGCATTTGTTCTGACGGGCCCGACCTGATCATGTCTTTTTGCAAGGATGTAGAAGACTTTGGGACCTTGGACGAGAAAAGTGGTTGAACACTGTGGTGGAACTTAATGGGCCGTCCTAGTAGAAGCTTGGAAGACAGCAGTGCCCAAACTATGCAGACTGTAGAGGCTTGGCTTAAGAGCCTTCAGAGGGGAGCAATATTAGCACCAGGGCTAGAGACCTCTCCTGTGATATTTTGGCAAAGAATGTGGCTGCCTTCTGCCCTTGTCCTAAGAACTTGCCTGAAGCTAAATTAAAAAGCAACGGACCAACTATTCTTTGGCAGAGGAGACTTCAGGGCGGCCTAACATTGACCATGTCTCATGGTTAATAGTAACGACTCTGACACAGGTCTACAATGAAAGAGAGCAAGCGTGACAGAAAGAAACACAAAATGCACAGTTTGAAGAGAAAAAAGAACACCAGGAAAATCAATGTTGCAGCCTAGTCTTGTGCTGAAAGAGAGAAGGAGACAAGGAGAAGCTCTGCAGTGGGATGAAGGGAAGGGTGACTTCGGGACAAGCTTCCAGCCTGGGAAGAGGAAAGGCCTGAGGAGTTTCCCACTCCTGGAGAGGAGTGACCAAAGCTGCTACCAGTGTGATTCAAGGGGACCAGGGTTCTTTTCAAACCGGCAGCCAAGCTTGACAGGGTTGTCCAGGCGGTGCTGGCTTTACAGTCACGAAGGATACATGAGTAAGGGGCTGGTGGAATCTTCCTTCATGGCTTCAAACAGCTGCTGAAGCCAGGCATGCGGCACGGGAGTCTCTGCATGGATGCCCTGAGAGGCTATTACGTGAAGCAATGGAGTGAAGTCTGGATTGCATTGGAGGCCCAAGAATGTTGGTGATGCCAGAGCCACCGGATACCTGCCTAGGGGGGATGCACACAGGGTGGAGCACTAAACAGGAGGCAACAGGTCTTGCAGCAAAGGTAAAAAGGCAGAACTAAGCTCTTCCACACAGAGTTACAGGAGTTGGAGTTTGCCCTGCCGGGTTTCCATCTTGCTTCGGACTAGTGGTTCCTCACTATGCCCCCATTCCTCTCTTTTGGAATGGTAACATATATTCTGTGTCATTGTATGAGGGAAGTATGTAATTTGATTTTTGATTTGACAGGACGTTATAATTACAAGATTGCTTTGAGTCTTAAAAGAGACTCTAGACTTTTAAACCATGTTGAGACTACAGGACTATGGGAGCTTTTGAAGTTGGATTAAATATATATATTTATTTTGCATTGTGATATAGTCACAAATCTATAAGGACCAGATAGTAGAATGTGGTGTTTTGAATGAAAATGGCCCTCAAAGGCTCATGTGTCTGCATACTTGGTCCTCAGTTGGTGGAACTGTTTGAGAAGGATTAAGAGGTGTGGCCCTGTTGGTGGAGGTGTCACCAGGGGTGAGCTTTGAGGTTTCAAAAGTAACCAATACAACGGGATACATAAATCTTAGTGATAAGAAGGAACAGCCCATGCTGATGCCCTAACAGAAATGAGTCTGGGGTATTCAAGGAGGAGGCAAAGCGGATGGAGTGTTGTGGACAATATGGCGGGGGTGGGAGGGGAAGTCAGAGGGATGTCATGTAGGGCAGAGAGTATTGGAATGAACCAATCAGACAATACTAGATGTTTTCAAGAATGCAGAGGGAAGCCAGTGAAAGGTGCCCTGGCCAGCGGGGTCTTCAACGGGGACCTAAAGGGAGGGCCGGCAAATGAGAGGGACAAGAGACGTAAAGAATGAGAGCAAGACAGGATGTCTGATCAACTCCAAAATTTTATTTTTCTCTCAAGGCATATATAGGTAGGCAAAGGGGGTTGCGAGCAGGAAGGGACTTAATTATGGGCTGTTCGGCCAGCAGGAAATGTTGCTCTGAAGGTTATCTATCTACCCTTGTCTAACTGCCTAATTGCCTAACTGCAGCTTGGTCACCTGATATCTGAGAAGAGGTTCTGGTATCTGTGGGAAGAGGTTCTGGTGCTATGGAGACTTAAGCAAGGCCTAGATCTAAGAAAAGAGGAGAGAAACCCAAATATGGCAGCATGTGTGTCAAGGGTCACTTAGGCTTATGGCTCCCATCAGAAAGGTAGCAGCGGGGTGTGAGGAAGCTGTTACGGGAAGGATGGAGTAGGAGGGGTCTGGAATGAGATGGGCTAGAAGGCAGCTTCAGCTTTCCCGGAATGAGCTCAGCCAGGGTTGTGGTGACACTTTCTATGAAATAAAAGGGCCGAGCGTTGTCTCACCACTCTGTAGTTCACCTACAGGATCAAACATTGTGCTTCGGGGTTTATTCATATTATTGCTTTCAGGTAACATTCATTCATTCTGATTGTTCGAGATAGTCCGGTCTACGACTACCTCAACGCTTCTTCACCTGTTTGTGCTCTTATTAGACGTTAGAAGTATCTCTTTACTTGTGTATGCAGTTCTATTGGGACTACTCTTCTATCTGGATGTTTGAGGGCAGGGTGGGTTTCTTCTGGGGGGGTACACCTAGCACTCGGGTGGCTCAGTAGCCGCTGTCTGCTTTCCAGATGGTCTCCAACCGTACTCTGAAGACAGACTCACGAACCCTAACTGTGTTCGAGAATCTCCATTCCCTTTGTTCTCAACAGATTGAACCAGACATTCTTGTTTGTTTGTTTGTTTGTTTTTTGTTTTTTGAGACAGGGTTTCTCTGTGTAGCTTTGCGCCTTTCCTGGAACTCACTCTGTCGCCCAGGCTGGCCTCGAACTCACAGAGATCCGCCTGCCTCTGCCTCCCGAGTACTGGGATTAAAGGCGTGCGCCACCACCGCCCGGCTAGAACCAGACATTCTTAACCATTGCCTACCTGATAGGTTTCCAATTAGGGGCTCATGCCTGCAATTCCAGTACCCCGGAGGCTGAGACAGGAGGATTGCTATGATCCAGAGGCCTGTCTAGTCTACACAGTAAGTTCCAGGCCGACCTGGGCTACTGACAGAGTGAGATTCTGTTAAAGAAATGAAATGAACTTTTTAAAAAAAAAATCACATCATTGTTAAAATTTGCATTTCCTGATTACTATATGTCTTTTGTCCTTTAGATTTTACTTTCTGAGAATTCATTGCTCCTAGCTTGTATTCATTCTCTTGATTTTTTTATCTTATTAATTTGGGGGACTTTATGTATTCAGGATAATAACACTTCCACGGATTAATACAGACATCTGAGAAATATTTTTCTCATTGAAAAATTTGCTTGTAATTATTAGCTCCCCCGTCCCAACTCGATGGCTGTGTCAGGGCTGGGTACGAACACCGTGAGTTGCACATGCTGTCCCACACATTCTCTGAGCTCTGCCCCTGCACTTCACCCAGCCCTTTCTTCATGTTTTACAATGTTGGTTTACATTTAAATTCCCCCCATTGTCAGATTTAGCAGTTTCTTTCTTTCCTTACCCTGAGGCCATACAACTGATCTGGCGAATCATTTTGTGAATGGGGTAGAGCATGGATTTATTTTCCTCTTTTCTTTCCAAATGGAGAAAAGTGGCTGACCTAGGACAAGTCACTCAACAGTCTTGTGCTTTCCCCGCCTTTTCAAGTCACATTTTCCCACATGTGCTTGTTATGTGCCCTTCATTCCGTCCTTTGCTGTGTTGGCCAATGCCGTAGCTTTATGATGAGCCTTCTTGTCTAGCGTGGTCAAGTGCCTTTCTTTGTCAGGCTGTCAACTTGGTTCTTTGGTATTAACTTAAGAATTAACTTGTCAAATATCACAGGGGATATTTGTAACATATGTAGATGTTAGTTGTAATTACAATACAGTTATAGATTTCCTGGGAAGTCATTGTGTCTTCTCATCCCATATTGTGAACTTGATGTGTCTTTTCATTTACTTAGCTGTGTCCCATGCCGTTTGAGTTGGACTCCATCTCATCTGTCCTTTTTTATCTGTCTGCCAATTCCCCAAAGCTTTTATTGCTATAATTAATGAACACTGTGGTGGTTTGAATGTAATTGGCCCCCATAAGCTCACAGGGAGTGGCACTATTAGGAGGTGTGGCCTTGTTGAAGGAAGTGTGTCACTGTGAGGGCGTGCTTTGAGGTCTCCCATGCTCTAGATACCGCCCAGCGTTTCAGTTCACTTCCTGTTGTCTGCAGATCAAAGACGTAGAATTCTTACCTCCTTCTCCAGCACCATGTCTGCCTGCACACTGCCATATCCCACCATGATGGCAATGGACTGAACCTCTGAACTGTAAATAAGCTACTGCAATTAAATATTTTCCTTTATAAGAGCTGTTGTGGTCATGATGCCTCTTCATAGCATAGAAACCCTAAGACAGACACTTTTTAAAAGTTAGACCCTTTCTTAGTTTCTGCGTGTACATAAGGTCACTGTTAATTTGGGGATATTCATTCTTATCTGGGGACCTTGCTGAACTCTTAAATAGTTCTTAGGGTTCATCTGAAGAGTCTTGGATTCAAGGAAACAATGTGAACAGTTTTACTGCAAGTTCTTCTCAAACTTTTGTGTCTACGCTTCACTCCACTGTTTTGTATATGAAGGGTTTAAAAATGAAACATGGATACTCGTTCTTGGCACATTATCAAGTATCTTTATACATCATCTTTTTTAGCCCTAACTTCTATTCCTTCTTCTATTGATTAATAGAATTAATTAACTCCTATCCCTTCTTCTACTAATTAATCTTTATATATTATCTTTTTTATTCCTAACTCCTCTTCCTTCTTCTACTAATTTTCATGGAAATTTTTAGAGTTGACAACAAAAATTTAAAATATATAATAAAAAGTTAAATCTTTAAAAATTAAAAACCCTCACTTGCTGATGACCTAATTAGCATGTGGCTGTCCAGTCACTGACAGGGTCTGACTGTGGACTCAGACACATGCTGGACATCTTATAAATCTGAAGATGTGACAAGGAAGAATGAGAAAAAGAAAACAGTCTTCAATACTATTAGCACACGCATGCATGTGAGCATGTGTGCGTGCACTCACACACCATTTGTTGGTGTGTAAAATAATGTGTTACTAAATAAATTATTTAGTAATGCTTACGTTATCTTCATGACAAAATAGCTTCATGACAAAAATAAATAATAAATTGTTGTCGTGAAGAAAACCTGTAGCATGAAAATGAAAAATCAAATCCCGGAAGTAGTTCCATGTCCTGTATACATCAGGTACTCCTGATTGTCTACTGGGCATGCTCATGAACCCATTCCTAACTGGAGTCCCAGGGTATGTGATATGTAAGAGACCCTGGTGGATATTATATCAGGGGATGAGCATGTCTGAAGTCTGGTTGGAGTTTAAATGGTTCTTGCTGCCTAGGATTACCTAGGCTACTCTCCATTGAGGCTAGCTGTGACAAAAACCCCATCAATGCTCAGTCCCCAGGACAGTAGAGGTCCCACCAAATATTGTAACCTGGGATCTAGGAACATGCTTCCTAGACAAGGTATGGACAGTGGTGGTGGTAAGGAGAGGGGCCCATGAAATCAGCAAGCTCATACAACCCACAGCGAGGGTGTCAGCCAGGTTGAAACAGGAAGGGCCCAAGACGAGTTCTCCTGGCGAGTCTTGAGGGCCTGGCTGGTCACATCTGAGGGGCTTGTTTTCCAAGGGTGTTCAAACTTTGCTGGAGTGAGGTCCAGGTTGTGGTCTAAACCAAGAGGCACTCACCAGGCTGTTTAGTCCTCCACCACTGAATCTACTTGGTCAAAGACCAAGTCAAAGCAGTTCTCCAAAGCTATGCGAGTAAACAGTCCTATTTTTAGGAGGTCATTGCTTGCAAAAAATAGCTTGAAATTCAGACGTTTGAATCTCAGCAGCCTTCAGCTTTCGGCACTATGCTGAGGTAACAATGCCAGTCAACGCTGGCATTTTCTCACGGGTCCTTGTTTAATCTTACAGTGTACTCGTTGATATGATTCCTATTTTCGTGCAGGAAAGCCAAGGCTCGGAAAGGTTAGGTTGTGTTGGTCAAACAGCTTTGCCCAAGACGAGTCCAGAATGCTGTCTGCCAGTCACCAGCCTGACGTCACAGCTCTGGGTCTTGAGCACATTTCCTTCCCACCTTGCCACATTCCACCTTGGCATTGGTAACGGGATGTTGTGATTGCATGGGATCCAGTCCAGTTTCCTGAAAGGAATTTAGTTGCTCAATGAGACCCACGTTACATAATCGAGAAGTTGCTTATCCTTCCTAGCCTCTTATTTGCTTTTTTAAGAGAAGCCGTTGGGTCTGTTAGTCCCCCTGCTCATCTCACCGTGCTCCATTTTCACAGAGAGACTCAAGGCATCTTCCCGACACAGCATGGATTGTGACAATGACAATTTAAAGGGCTCCCGGCAGTTGTGTGAATGACAGTCTTAGAACATGCAGTAAAACCTGTCAGAGTCTGGGCAAGCTCCACCGGTGAGACCAATAGAGCCTTGCTGATTGATTCCACACAAAGACCAAGTTTAAGGGCCCATGCTTGCTGAGATGATTGACAGGCATCCCCAGAGAAGCTACACCCAGGGAACTCTCTGACAGAATCTACTGTTCCCATGTAAATCGAATAAGGAGAGCACATGATGGTTCAGTTGCCGAATAAAAGCACAGAGCGCAGCCAGGCAGTGGTGGCGCATGCCTTTAATCCCAGCGCTCAGGAGGCAGAGGCAGGCAGATCTCTGTGAGTTTGAGGCCAGTCTGGTCTACAGAGCAGTTCCAGGACAGCCAGGGCTACACAGAGAAACCCTGTCTCAAAAACCATAACTAACAAACGTGTCCGTGTAGACAGAATACACCTACTTTCAACTTGACATCTCTCAGAGGGGAAACACTCTGGTGGCTGCCTGTTTCCCAATGAGGTCCTGTTGGCTATAACAGTCAGCCTGTGGCACGGAGGGAGCGTGGTTCACCTGCACCAGGGGTCGGCTCACACAGCCTCAGAGACTGTACCTGTTCGAGGCTCAATTTCCAAGCATTCTCCTTACTTTGTGTTCTTTTGAATTGAGAGACTCTAAAAACAAAGTCGAATTTCCGCCCCGGTTGCCCCATGGTGGATGGGAATGTGAGAAGCTAATACTATCCTTGCATGCATAGGCTGTGCACGTACACATGAAGGATAGCATGCCTCTTTAAAAATTCAATATCCCAGTGTTTTCATCCTCTAGAACAACAAAAAGGGATTTACCTAATCTAATATTTACATGCTTGAAAGTTTTTAAGTGATCACATATCAAAATTAATTACAGAGACTATAGTTAAAAGTAGTTTTAGCTGAGGCTACTGGCACAAGCCTGTACTCTCGGTTACTTGGGAGGCTGAGTCAGAAGTGTCACAAGTTCCGGGCTTGCCTGGACTACAGAGTGAGTTCAAGTCTAGCCTGGGCAGCTTACTGAGACCATGTCTCGAAATAAAAAGTGCAGAGAGGGCCAGGGATGTAGCTGCGTGTTCTGATCTGACATGCATGAAACCCTACGTTCGATCCCAACTCTGAAAAAGATAGACCCATTAAAAAAAATTACAGTTATAACTACAAAGTTCACCTGGATTCATCTGGGTCAAGAGCCGCCCTCCTCCTGCCTTGTCTCATCGTTTGTGGGACCTTGTCTGTACTCACGGCCCAAGATGGCTCTTGCGCCTTGGGCTGTTTCTTTTCTCCGAGCTCTGTTCAAATACCCAGCAAGAGCGGCTAAGGGAGGAAGGCTTATAGCACGAATCTTAAAAGGTCTTATTAATAAAAACAAACCCAGAGGCAGACATTGGAGTAAATTCTGAAAGATCAGAGAGACAGAACAAGCCACATCCAACCTCACCTCACCAATTCCTCCGCTGATCGTGTTTCCTCAGACTGGAAGCCTCTGTGTCCTCATCAGAATGAGTCTCAACTGACTGCTGCTAAAAGCCTAAAAGCTTAAAAAGCCTCTAGTTCCTGGTCCTCAGGCCTTAAATACCTTTCTGCTTCCTGCCCTCACTTCCTGGGATTAAAGGTGTGAGTCACCATGCCTGGCTGTTTCCATATGTGGCCTTGAACTCACAGAGATCCTGATGGATCTCTGCCTCTGGAATGCTAGGATTAAAGGTGTGTGTGTGTGTGTGTGTGTGTGTGTGTGTGTGTGTGTGTGTGTACCATTTTCTGACCTCTCTGTCTATTTAGTGGCTGTTCTGTTTTCTAACCCCAGATAAGTTTATTAGGGTGCACAATTTATTGGGAGACACAATATCACCACAAAGGGTTTAGGGTCATAGCTTGAGAGGACAGACCATCATGGTGTGGACGTACAGCAGCAGGAGCAGGAGGCAGCCGGTCACGTTGTGGCCTCAGTCAGGGGCTGAGGGGGAGACTGCCAGGGCTCTATTTGATGTCTCTTCTTTATTCCATCTAGAGCCCTAGTCCAGGCATTGATGGCATCCGCCTTTGGGGGTGGGCTTTTACCTGTTCATCCCTGTTGCCTTTCTGGAAACACCCACTGTACCGATGGGTCTGATGAAGATTAACCATCCCACTTTCCCATTCATGACCTTTCGACATTGCTCACAATCCATTGGCCAAAATGGGAGCACCTGACCGTATCTGACTGCAAGGAAAGCTGGGAAATTCTCTCTTCCTTCTGCCGGGCCATGTTGGACAACTGTAAAACTAGGTTTCTAGAGCTGGGGAGATGGCTCAGTTAGGAGAATGCCTGTTGAGCAAGTGTGAAGACATGAGCTGGGGTCCCCATCCACCATGTAAGAGCTGGTTGTGTCTGGAACCCCAGCACTACCAGGGAGGAGACAGGCAGATCTCTGAAGCTTGTTGACCCTACGAGAATTGGTCAGGCCCAGGTGCAGAGAAAGAACTGGTCTTAAAAATTAAGGTAGGAAGCCACTGAGGAAGATACCCAATGCCAACCTCCGGTCTTCCCTTATGTGTATACACACCCACACGAATATGTACAGTACAACACACACACACACACACACACACACACACACACATACACACACACACATACACACACACATATACACACACACACACACACACACGAATATGTATAGTACATCACACACACACATACACACACATACACACATACACACACATACACACATACACACACATACACACATACACACACACATACACACACATACACACACACATACAAACACACACACACACACCCCTTTAAATTTCTAATGGAAGAGGAGGCGGTTATTTGGGGCCACTAAGAAGTCTGTGGATGGGCTTCTCTTTATTTTCCCAACGCTAGGAGACAGGCACAAGCGAACCCATTCAGTTATTTGAGAAGAAAAGAGATCAAGTTACTAGCTGAGGAAACAGCTAGTTCTTTGTGAGCCCTTTGGGTGTGACTTTATTTTTGTTCCCTTTTGTGTTTGTGTCTAGTTTTCTGCATTCCAGCACTAGAATCGGGGAGGAGACATCTCTGCCCTCTTGGGATTGCCACAGCACACCGGCACCTGATTTCACCATCCACACCACTGAAGACAGGCATCCAGGAAGGTGTCCTGTGGCCTGTCCTTTAGAGTGGAAAGCAAGCACATGTTTAATCTGGTTCAATTTTGTGATGCTTATTGAGCAATGGGTGGTACATTTGAATGTTGCTTAATCAAAACCTGGAACTAGACCAAGAGAATGCCATTCTTTGATTTGATTCAGATTATACCTTGTGGTCAGGCTAAAAAACCTGTTTCCCAAATCTTCCCCCATCCCTCCCCCCTCTTTCCCTCCCTCCTTCTTTTCTTCCTTTTTTCTTATGTCTCCTTCCTCTACTTTTTTTTTTTTTGTACAAAGTCCCATATAGCCCAGGCTGACCTTGAACTCACCAGGTAGCCAAAAGTGGTCTGAATTCTCATCCCTTGTCCTCCATCTCCCAAGTATTGTTTTTACAGGTGTGTGCCACCTGGTGCCAGAATCTTTTTAACTAAGAAGGAAATACTCTCCAAGTACTTGGGAATCAGATGCAGGATGAGCAAGAGCTCAAGGTCATCCTTGGGTACATAGGAACTTTGAGGCCAGCCTGGGCTACATGAGACCCACCCCACTTCAAAAAAGAAGAGGAGAAAACCTTTAATAAGATATTCATTGTTTCCATAATATTTCCCCCCCCCCCCCAGAGGCCAATGCTGATTAAGAGACAACCTCCTTAAAAAAATTGAAGGTGGCAGATTTTCTAGGAAGAATTTTATTTTGAAGAGAAAAAAAAAAAAAAAAGCACTGTCCAAACCAGATGTTGTTCTTTTATCCCTTCCAACCACTGGCATCTCCCATGCAACAGAATTTGACAGGAGGATGACCTCTTCCCTCTACCCGGAGCACGATTCCCAGAGATGATACACACAGGAAACAAAATGTACACCAGGGAAACCTGGTTCCTCAAAGTTCACACCTGAGGTTTGCTGAGCTAGTGTACTAGATCCAAAGGGCACACCCCAAGAAGAGGCCCTGGCCACACCTGCTGCAGGTATCTGCCTTTGGAAACGGTAGAAGTCACATTTGCATGATTCAGGCTCCAAGTCAGGCGAGCCACCCGCCTCTGGCAGCAAAAACCGCCAGGATGCCCAAAACTTTTATAATCTAAATAAATGCTAATTTAATGCTTTTTTTTTTTTTTTTTTTTTTTTTAACAAATCACGATGAACAAACACCATAGCTAAATTTTCACTTGTTCTTAAATTTTTCATACAGGTATACGATGAAATATCATATTCACCCCCGCTTTTCCCTCCTACTGTCCCAAACTCCCCCGGCACAGCCTGTATGCCCCTCCCCCATCTATACCGGAAGTTTGGCTTGGTCTTATGCAGGTAACTAAAGCTGTGAGTTCATGAGTGGTACATTCCCGTCAAGTCCTGAAGCTTGCCTTTCCCGGCATCCTTCCCCATCCTCTGGTTCTTACGGTCTTTCCGTGTGTTTTCCACAACGTTCCTGGAGCCTTCTCAATGGTGGTGGTAGTCGTGGGTGTAGTCCCCCCCCCACTCTTTTAGCTCTTTACTTTTGGGGACCCACCGGTGACCCAGCTCCCAAATAAATCACATGGAGACTTATCCTTACTTATGAACGCCCGGCCTTAGCTGGGCTTGATTCTAGCCAGTTTTCCTTAACTTAAAACATCCCATCTACCTTTTGCCTCTGAGCTTTTGTCTTTTCTATTCTATGTAACTTTCTTTACTTCTTACTCTGTGGCTTGCTGTGTGGCTGGGTGGCTGGCCCTGATGTCCTCCTCCTCCTTGCTCCTTGATCCTCTCTTCCCAGATTTCTCCTCCTATTTATCCTCTCTGCCTGCCAGCCCCACCTATCCTTTCTCCTGCCTCACTATTGGCCGTTCAATTCTTTATTAGACCATCAGGTGTTTTAGACAGGCACAGTAACACAGCTTCACAGAGTTAAACAAATGCTACATAAAAGAATGCAGCATATTTTTGCATCATTCAACAAATGTTATACAGCATAAACAAATGTAACCCATCTTAAAACAATATTCTACAACAAGTGGGTGTGCTGAGCAAGATGTCCCATTTAGGACAGAGTGCTCAGTTTCTTATTCTAAGCACTTGGACCAGTCACACATTTCAACACTGATTGATGCCTATTGCAGAAGGAAGCTTCTCCGACCACAGTCAGGAACAGCCCAGGTCTACGGGTAAAAGGCAAATATTTGGAAAGCATTTTGACAACAAGACCATAGTAAATTAACAATGGAAGGTCCTCTCCCAGGGCTTGTGGCCTCCCTAGCCATGGACTTGGGAAATGCCAAGATTTTAAATAAAGTCAGAATTGTTTGATCTTGCTTTGCCATCCTGTGTTTTTGTGTGATGGAAACATTAACTTCTCATGAGGCCCCGAGTTCTGGTCCCCAGATTCCACCTCTCTCTGCTGGCTGGGTTAGAGCTATTACAGTGTGTGAACTGGCTGTTGTGGACGCTTTATACATATTCATTCTTTTGATAAAGCTTTTCTTAATTTTCCCCACTGCATTCAAAATGAAGGGAGCTGTTTGGAGGAGTGTGTATATAGTACAGTTTCCCTTTGCTTCGGGCTCCAATGTGGTCTCCACAAAGTGCTGTTCGAGACCTTTGTGGGGCTGCGAATCCACCTCAGCGCTAGAACACTTACCTAAGCATGTGCAAGTTCCTGGGTTTGACTCCCTGCACCAGAAAAGTTAAGTAAAAGAAAAAGCAAACCCCCAGAAAGCCCGTGCTTCATTAGAGCTGATTTGTGGTTCCTAATATCAGGACCACATCTCACTATCTGTGGCACTTCGCTCTCTTGGTTTTCTCATCTGCCAAACCTAGATAATCATGTAGTTACTAGTAGTTAGATCAGAGCCTGGTACACTAATAACTAGGCTACATGAGACCCATCCCCCCTTTGAATTGTTTTATGTGTATTATAAAGCCATGTAGAACTATGTGTTGGCGATTTCTGTGTTGTTTCTCACAATTAATCGATGCCTTGTTTGATACTGTACACTCTGCCTTCTACAATCATTTCCTGGAATGGCAAGCTGATTCAATGATAAAGCGGCCTGCAGCCAAACCTTACAACCTGAGTTCGGTTCCTGGGACCAACAGATCGAGCTGACTTCTATAAGTAGTCCTCTGACTTCCATGTGTGTGCGCCATGACGGGTGCCTGCTCACCCCTCCCAAATAAGTAAAATGTAATAAACTTTGAAATTACTTTCTGTACTACACAGCATCCTGTTCCATTCCCTATTGGGATGCATTTGACTTTCTGGGCTTTATGAGATCAGAGCAGGAGGGCGACACTCCTGGGCCCTGATGTCTTCAGCGTGGTGGTAGTCTGTGATCCTTTCGACTGGAGGTTCTCAACCTTCCTAGTGCTGTGGCCTTTTAGTACAGTTCCTCATGTTGTGGTGACCCCCAACCAGAAGATGATTTTCATTGCTACTTGATAACTATAATTCTGCTAGTGTTATGAATCATAATGCAAACATCTTACATGCAGGATACCTGATATGCGACCTCTGTGGAAGGGTCATTAGACACCAAGGAGTCATGACCCACAGCTTGAGAAACACTGCTTTAGGCAGACAGCATTTTCTCTAAGCCTCAGGGCTCTGGATAACGATAAAAATATCTACCTTCCAGGAAATGCTGTAAGATCAGAGACAAAAATAGCACCTTTTCAAACCTTTGCTCTGGAAAGAACACTGCATAAAAATCTGCAGGCCTGTTGCCCAGCGGGTTAGGTCGATTTAAATGCATAGGTACTTACATTCCAGCAAAGATTCTCGGACCTCAGCACATGTAAGAATTGGCTGGTTTCAGGTGGCCCCGAGCAGTACAGAGTTAGTGGCCTTGGTAGCTGTTCCTCTGCCTGCCACGTGTGTGCCAGCACAGATTTCTGGGCTCCCGTGTCTGGAAATTCTGCATCAGCGTTATCTGGCCAGAGCAGAGGCTGACATCTGCAAGCCTAGCAAGGCTCCCAGGTGCGTCAGCCAGGTTTTGGTAACGCTGTTCTGTGGTTCGAATGTACGCGTCCCTACTATCCAAAGGCTACTGCTATTACGCCTGACTGGAAATGATTAAGTCCCATGTTCTTCATCTTGTGAACAGGATCTGGTGCTCTTGTCAAAGGCTGGGGAACAGGGCTGCCTGTGATTCGCCTGCATCCCTCCCACCTAGTAAGAACGCAGCGTTAGTTCTTTCTGCCCATCTGTCACACCGGATCATAACCATGCCTCGCCATCTTTGAAGCAGAGAGCCAGCCCGTCTCAGATAACCAAATCTGCTGTCACCTTGATCTTGACCCTTCCGGTCTCTCTGGAACAACACATTTCTCTTCTTTTAAAAGTATATTTTATGAGCATATATTAATTATACGCAAGAGTGGGTTTCATACGTGTATATAACATATTTGGAACATGTCCACTTCCGTTACTTTCGCCGGTCTCCCTTCCGTTCCTTTGGTCTCTGTCTTCCCAGACAGCCCCTCGGACACTTCCATGTCCTCTGCTGAGTGTGTGAGACTCAATGAGCTTAATTAGGGATGCTTACAGGCACCATCCCAGCAGCCACTGAAAATACCTCTCCCTCCAGGCAGCAACCATTAACTACCTGCAGTTCAGGGACGGGTGAGGACTCATGAGGCCTCCCCCTCCCCCTGAACATTTTAATTCTTTATAATTACCCAGCCTAAAGAATTTTGTTTCAGTAGCAGGGTGGCATGAGATGCCCAGTTGGAACAGTTTCGCAATGTCCTGTGGAGGCCCATGCTCGGGCTGGTTAAAATTCTGTCAACTTGACACCAGATAAAGTCATCAGAGAGGAAGGAGCATCATTTGAGAAAATGTCCCCATAAGACGGGCTGTAGGCAAGCCTATAGGGCATTTTCTTGGTTAGTAATTGATATGGGAGGGCCCAATAGTAGTGTGCCAACCCTGGGCTTGTGGTTTTGGGTTCTGTAAGCAGGCCGAGTAAAGACATAGGGAGCAAGCCAGTAAGCAGCACCCCTCCATGGCCTCTGCATCAGCTCCTGCCTCTAGGTTCCTGCCCTGCTTGAGTTCCTGTCCTGACTTCCTTTGATGATGAGCAGTGATAGGAAGGTGTAAGCAAAATAAACCCTTTCCTCCCCAAGTTGCTTTGGTTGTGGTGTGTAGATGAACTTGCTCATTGGGACCCACCAGCTCACTAATAATGACACAGAGACTTATTAATTATGAAAAGCTTGGCCTTAGCTTAGGCTTGTTTCTAACTAGCTCTTATAACTTAAATTAACCTGTATTTTTAAATCTACTTTCTTCCATGTGCTCATTACATCTCCACTTTGCCCACCCTGCTTCCTCGGAGCCCGGCTGGCGACTCCTCCCTTCTTCTTCACAGAGCTCTCTGTCTCCAGTGTCCCACCTAACCTCTTCCTGCCTCGCTGAGGGCCACTCAGCTCTTTATTAAGCCAATCACAGCGACACGTCTTCACACAGTGTAAAGGAATATACCGCAACCGTGGTATTCCATCCCAGCCGTAGTCACCGTAACTAAGACGGGTTCCATTTCTGAAGGTCAAAGAACGCTGAACTGTCAGCTTCGATTTCTCATCACTGTGAAACTGGCATTATTGTCCCCATTTTGTAGATGAGAAAACTAAGACTCAGGAGGAATTATAATAGTTTCCTCAATGCCACACAGCTAGAAAGAGTTCTATCCCAGGCTAGACACCAATGGTGATCCCCCACTTTGTTGACTCACAAAGGCGTTGGCTCACTTTGTTTTGGATGAATTCTCTTCCCGATGGGGAGGTGCTCAGCTCCCCATGGCGACAGGCTTCAGGCTAGTCATTAAGCCAATCTACAGCGGACACAATAGAGTCCTGGGTAAGAGGGAGAGGGCTTGGGGGTAGGATTTCTTGACAGATTTGCTTACACGTAACTTTATAAATTAAAAAAAACAAGAAAAGGTCAAGATGAGATTTTTGCTTTTGTAGATTGGGTTATTTCAGCAAATTTTGTATTATCAGATGTACAAACCCAAGCCACCTTGTCTATCAGAAATATTTCTTTGAGTCCTCTTTTATTGCTGTGCAATTGTTAACCTCCCAAGAGCCACATTTTATTAGGATTCTGTTTATGTACAGTTTTACTTGGTTTTTATAGTCCATCAAATGCAGCATTGCTAAATGCACACAGGGATAGATCCATCCTAATGTTTTATTCCATTTTGCTCCAATGGCTTTTACTGTTTTTGTGTGAATTTGAAATGTGCTTTGATAGGCAGTTTGTAGTGATGATTTTTCCTTTCCCCTTTTCACAGTGGAGGCGCAGGTCAGCTGTTTCCCCCGCCCCCCTTTTAAAGCCATTCCTCTGCTCCGAGAATAGCTAATCTGGTCATCAGCATCTAGTTACGCCTCTAACTCAACGCCTGGTCAGGCGTTGCCATTTCCGGGACAGTAGCTTTTCCTCACACACACAGTCCCAGTGTGTGTGTGTGTGTGTGTGTGTGTGTGTGTGTGTGTGTGTGTGTGTGTACACGCCATTGCTTGATTCTATGACATGCTGGAGATGTTGTAAGAACCCGGGGGTAACACCCACTTCGGGGGGACGCTGTGAAGTCTGTGAAGAAATGTGGCTCAAGTTCCGAGCATGTGCCTGGTGTGGACCTCAGGTCCCACCAGGACCCTGCCCAGCTTAGATGGAAAGAGCTTCGTAAGATGCTAGCGCCACTCAAATTCACTCCCGCCCAGTGCCTTTCCCTGCCCGAACCCCAACCCTTGCCTCCAATCTCAGTGTGGATTCCTGTGTCTTTTCCAGGACCGTTTCCCTCTCCTTTGTAACATCAATCAACATAGCTCACCTGCATCTTCTCACTGTGTACATCAATTTCCCTCCTCTACCTGACTGCATGTGACGCAGGCTCTCGGTAGCCAGTCAGACCCACTTCACACTGAACACTGTTGTTGCCTGGGTTGCTACAGTGTGGCTTCAGGCTGCCAGCCTGCCTAGTGCTGAAGAGAGCCGCCCTGCCCAGGATCACACCTCCTTTCAATGACCGAATCATGGCTCTGAAAGGCCAGCCATTTTATATATATATATGCATATGTATATATACATGTATATGCATATATATATACATGTATATGCATATGTATATATACATGTATATATATGCATACATACGTATGTATACGTATGTATATTATGTGTCCGTGTGCACACAAACACATACACATTTCTTTCTTTCTTTCTTTATTTTGAGACACTATGTAACCTTGACTGTCCAGGCACGTTCTCTGCAGGCAAGACTGGTCTTGAACTGACCCAGCTCCACCTGCCTCTGACTCCCAAGTGCACTGCCACACCCGGCCTAAGCTAGCTAGGCTTTGCACTAGCCTAAGCGTCCTTTGCGATTGCTTCATAGTCGTACATTGTCCTGTGCTCGACCCTGCTTCCTTCCTGGGATCCGGCGTGTGCCGCCAGGCCCTTGGTCAAGGAAGTGACCATGCTTGCCAACTGTGTGTGTTCTCAGATGAATCAGGGGCGGTTGAACTTGGGGGATATCAGTTCATGCCCTGCCTCCACCCCCCTTCAGTCTAAGGCAACATAGCTTCTGCACGGGAAATTTCTGGGCTTCTACCCTGGGGCTTATTTCTTCCTCTTCACTCAGCTCTGTTTTCACTTTTCCAATCTCCCCCCTCTCTCCTCCTCTTTCCCTCCTCCTCCTCTTCCTCCTCCTCTTCCTCCTCTAGCTCCTTTTCTGAAGCTCCGACTCTGGCTCTCAGGCAGTTGAGGAGGGAGGAGACAGGCTGAGGTGAGTGGAGAGATCGGTGGGGAACAGTCCAGTAAGCTTAGGCATTGGTGACTCCAGCCCCTTCCCTCTGAGGCCAGTGTGGACCTCTGGGAAAAGCTGCCCCTGCTGCAGGAAGTCGGTATCCCAAGGTGCTGCTCATTCTCAGCAAGAAGAAAGAGCCTTTGAAAGCAACAAGGCTCCTGTATAAAGAGAAGGGAGAGAGCTCTCGTTTTGAGGCCCCATGAAAAATGGTCTCTTTGCTGTTAATTTCTCATCCTCTGAACAGTCTCCTGCAGTCAGCCCAGCGTTTTGGATCTTTTTCAAAAAGACAGACTTCTAGAAGTCTGTCTCAGAGAGAGCACCAGGGTCCACTGGGAATTCTGGAGTTTGAGACCATGGCTCTGGTGCCTCAGAGGCTATGCCTGAGCTGCAGCCTCATCCTCCACGACTAACTGACTAACCCATGGAGTCCACATGACACCCTATGTGTGTGAGCACACTTTGAATACTTCAAAAGATGCTGAAAGGAAATTGTTACTTGATCTTCAGTTAAACAGAACCTGAAAGTTAAAGTTGATATAAAAACAAAGAAAAAAAAGAGATGTAATACTTCAAGGCTTTAGAAAGGATTTTTCATTTTGGGTGGATGTTTGGCCAAGGTCCCTGTTTGCTACACAGCTAAGAACCAAATGTCCTTGTCGTGCCTAAAACACGTCAGGCCTCTGTGTAAATCTTTCTCATTTCTTCACTGAGACATGGCAGGCCTGGGGATGGTGAGGTGGATATTATTGTGCTGGGTCAACTGAGGCATCTCTGATGTCTCCAAACACGTGATGCTCTGAGAACCCACACCAACATGGACAGCCTCTCAGTCTCTCATTCTCCCGTCTGGGCATACAGGAAGCTGTATGTCCTCAGCGCAGGGCACTTTTCTACAGCAAACAGACTGTTCTCTTTTCTGTAGAGGACAGATGGATGAGGGGCCAGCAGAGGCTCCGAGGGGCTTCCCTTTTAATGATACTAGATTATAAAACCCTTACAATACCCAGGGTGTGCGGAAGTCTTAGAATTGCTTTATAATCAAATGTGAGAACTTGAGAGCCTGGCCAACTTCTCAGCAGAGATGTAGAGATCATTGGTAAGGGGTTTTGAAACAGGGATGGGCTTTTCAAAAGCTTTAGGCTCGCCGGGCGGTGGTGGCGCATGCCTTTAATCCCAGCACTCAGAAGGCAGAGCCAGGTGAATCTCTGTGAGCTCAAGGCCAGCCTGGGCTACCAAGTGAGTTCCAGGAAAGGTGCAAAGCTACACAGAGAAACCTTGTCTCAAAAAACCAAAAAAAAAAAAAAAAAAAAAAGCTTTAGGCTCAGCGACAGACATTTTTCCTGCAACATAAGCCTTATATTCTATGCGAAACAGTGAGCTGTGGCATGTACTCACATGCACACGCGCACATGCAGCACCAACATCACAAAAACATGAAGGCAGGTACTGTGCCTGACATGACGCTTCTACCATAAATATGTGAAGACCATCGGCTTGGCACTTCGTTGTGTGTGTCTTTGTGTGCATGTGTGTGCCACCTATCTGCATGTGGACACACATGTGTGGGTCCATGTGGAGGCCAGAGGTTGATACTGGATGTCTTCTTCAACTGTTCTCCCCTTTATTTACTTGGGGTGAGGTCTCTCAAGCTCAACCTTGAGCACACCGATTCTGGCCAGTCTATCTTGCCAAGCTGCAAAAGGGGGGATCCCCTGCCATCTCCTCCCAAGAGCTTGGGTTACAAGGGCTAAAATGCCCGCCCGGTTTTCATATGTGTGCTAGGAATCCAAACTCAGTCTTCATGCTCACAGGACAAGCACTTTCCACTGAACCATCTCTCCACCCCTAGCTCCCGTCACAGTTTTCTGACCCTCTGAACTTCCAGTGGATCCTCAGTGTCGTGGGAACCGAGTAGAGCCACCGTATCTAGGGTGACAGCAGAATTCGTGAGTGTTTGTTGACAGTACCTAGACCTTGACGGAATCATAGCAGAGAACAGTGATTGTTTTCTACGATTTATAGATTTGCTTTTCTCAGGAGGTTTTCCATCCATTGCATGACTTCGATCACAAGACTATCCAGGCACGCTTGGTGGTTTTGAATTATTGGGTACTGCAGACAGCACACAATAAGGACTGTAATGGGGTATAATGATTCCCTTCAGAGAACACATAGGATAGACCAAAGGCGCTTTGGTATGAGGAACTTCTTGTACCAAAAAACAACCTTTTGTGTAATGATCAATAAATTTGGTTCTGAATAGAGGTTCAGGGTTCAGTTCACAGAAACTGATCCCCGCTGCTGTCAGAGAGCCTAAAATCACATTCTGGGGTGACTCTCTTTCTTTGAACGGACCGCACAACACAGAACACCCGGCCCCTTAGTAAATGTGAAACCCTGTTGTTCTGCTCAGAATCTTCACAGCTCTCTGGCACCTCCTACATAAACCAGCTGTGATGATTGTTCCAATGACAACTTGGCGTGACCTAGAACCTCTTGGGAGAGTCTCAACGAGGGGTAGTTTAGACCAGCTTGACCTGTGGGCATATCTGTGGGGGGATGTCCTGAGGGTCTTAACGGATATGGGAAGACCCAGTCTGAAAGTGGGTGGTGGCGTCCCTTGGATTAAGATCCCGGACTGAGCACCAAGCTTAACTCGGCCACTTCTCTCTGCTCTTGTGGTTGTGAGGTGAGGAGCTGTGACCTCTCTGCAGTGACTCTGACCTCGAATTGTAAACTGAAATAAACCTTTTCTCCCCAAGTTGGTCTTTGCTGGGATTTTTTTTTTTTTTTTAACCACAGTAACAGAAATGAAAGTAGTGCACCAGCCTTCTCTTTCGACCGTGACATGAGTCAGCCCTGGCATTTTGGGCTGTGCCGATTTCACTCTTAATTCCAGAATAAACAAATGAATTTGTCCTGAGCGATCAGGCATAGTTTGATTTCAGAATGCTGGGAAAGGAAAGGTCATAAACACTATGAGGGTTGTTGAGAGGTAGGATACAACCCGGGGTCTGACAGCCACCTTGTCACCGCAGGTGGGACAAGCAAAGCCATGCCACGAAGGGCAAGCAGTCACTCTAAGTGGCATCATACATGTACATATCATGGCTGACCTCTGATTCCTATGAGAACTCATTCGTCACTAGGTGGATTAGCCAGGGTTTTCTAGAATAAGGGCAAATAGAATGAATATATGTTACAAAAAGGGGATTTATTAGATTGGGCTACGTGGGACGGTATCATTAGTCTAACAATGGCTGTCTGTGCTCTGGAGAAGCTAAGGACCACATATGAGGCTGGATGCCTCAGCAGTCTCAATCTGGTATTGAAGACAGGAAGATTCCTGGAGAGCTGCTGGCCTTCATCCGTGTTAGGTCTGAAGCAGCTGGAGTCTGATGTCCGTGAGGGGCAGCTGACGTAGCAGCAACGTAGTGGATGCGCTGACCAGCTAGGAGTGGAAGTGAGCAGGCAAAAGGAGTCCCGCTTCCCTCCACTCAGTGGGAAGGTCTTAGCCCATCAGTTAAACCTAGGCAATCCCCTGTCAGAGTAAAGTGACAACCGAGCTTAACCACCACACTGGATTTTCGGGATGTCGGGTCGCAAACTAACTTTCTGCCACTGTCAACAAACTGACCGTAAAGCATCCGTGTTGGAGCCAGCCAGCCTCTCTCCTCCCAGCTGCCGCCCCCTTCTCACTGACGCGTGCCAGACAGTCCTCTGATCAACCCAATGCCATCCTTTGTCCCCTAACAGAAAGTAGAATTGGGGTGAAGGCCAAGGGGTGCGTGTTGATGGGTAGGGATGTGTTTCAAGGGAGTATGTTCTAGGGACCAGCTTTGAGGTCTCAGGGAGAGTGGTAAGGACAAGGGTTAGAGTTGGTGTAGAGAAGGCCACAGTACCAAGACCAAATTTTTCTTGCTTCCTTGTTTGATCCTAGCAGCCTAATGAATCCTAGTGTGGCAGGGTGTGTGTGTGTGTGTGTGTGTGTGTGTGTGTGTGTGTGCGCGTGCGCGTGTGCGCACATGCTTGGGGTATGTGCATGCAACTAGAAGCTAGAGTGTTGTTGTTCCCCCCACCCCCCCAGATGAATAAAAACACCTTTTGCTTCACTGGTGAAAACTGCTGGAAGGCAGATCAGAAAAACAAAGCCAAAAGCCAAGACACCGGTGCATTCTTGACATTTTATGAGTCACCCAAGGCGCGCTGATCAGCCATAGCCACAGTACACAAACATCCCGCTGCACCCAGGGCTCCTGACACAGCTGAACGGGGCAGGGTGACCAGCACTGGGGATGCAGTAACATCATCGGCACGACTCGCTCATGCTTTGGGGACGACTGCCTTACTAGTTCAGTTCTTCGCGATACGCAGGAAACAGGAAGTGAAACCCAGGGTCTGTCCCGGGCGGCAATTCCAACCTGACCACACGTGACGGCGGGGATTTTACAGTCTGGCGGGCGCCTGGGGTCCTGGCTCCTCTGCTTGCCTGCCTGCCGGTAAAGCTCAAGACCAAACCGCTGGGTTTGAAGTCACGTGCCTGTCACCAGGCCGTCCCCGCCCCCGCCCCCGCCCCCACCAAGTTGTTTCCCCTCTGGAGTTATAAGCCAGAATAAAGCCTTCTCTCTGAGCTCTAAGTTGCGTTTCGCCAGGATAGTCTATGACAATAGAAAAGTAACTGGTGCATGGTATAAGGAGTTCATGTTGCTTCCCATCCCCCACTTCACGCCACCTGCGTGGTCTAAACGCCAGTAATCCTGGTGCGAACCGTAGCGACATCCTCCACTGTTGACCTTTGTATCATCCATTGACCACTCAGTAAAAATGATAGATTTAAAGCATGGAGGCCGGGAGGGGCGGTGCACACCTTTGATCCCAGCACTGGGAGGCAGAGGTCGGAGAATCCCTAAGTTCAAGGCCAGCCTGGTCTACAGAGTGAGTTTTAGGGCAGCCAGGGCTACTACCCAGAGTAGAAACCCTGTCTTCAGAAACCCAAAACCAAAACCCAAACCAATCAAACACAAAACCTGGCTCCCATTACTCCCCAGCTTGCATCTCTTCAATTTTTCCCCCTAGCACGCTCAGTTAAAGCCCAAGCAAGACCTGACCCCACAGCCTCCTGAAGCCCTCTGTGAAGCCTACCATTGGCCAGTCCCTACTGCCTCTCTGGCCAGTTCCCAGCATGCTTTCTCGGTCTCACTGATTTCCAATCCCTATTCCCACACCTAGCCTCTCCCTTCTTCCGGAGCACCCACGTGTGCACATGAGCAATGGGTCTCCCAGACCTTTGCACTGAGACCTGCCTGGTGTCCTCAAATGTCACTGCCTCCTTAGGTAGCCTCCTCCAAGCTGTTATTGCTTCTATGCGCTTATTTTATTTTTCACTGTACCCGAGATGTGCGTGCGTGTGTGTGTGTGTGTGTGTGTGTGTGTGTGTGTGTGTGTGACAGACAGACAGAGACAGAGAGACAGAGACGGAGAGGGAGAGGGAGACAGAGAGAGAAAGAGAGAGGGTCAGGGTCAGGGAGAGGGACAGAGAGAGGTAACACTGGTGTGGGGAGCCCCAGGAACCGTGAACCTTGGCTACCTTGTACAAGATGTGTATGAGCCAGAGCTCAGCCAGCAGCAGACGGCATTTTCAAAATACCTTAACTGAAAGGAAATTAACAAAAGAACTATGTAAAGGGTCATGGGCAGGGTTAAGGGGACCAGTGAGGCATCGTGAAGAACAAAGTCGTTACGGAAGGTCATCCCATCCCCTGGCATGAAGGATCAAGAGGAGGCGGCCATATTAGTCTCCTTTTCTAATATGGCCGCCTCCATAAAATACCTGAGGCTGGATAACATTATAGGGGAAAGAAGTCCAAGGCTGAGTGGCTGCATCTGTTGGGAGCCTTTTTGCTAGAAGAGTCCAGAGCCAGTGCCAAGCGTCATGAGGGAAGGCCCCACCTGTGAGCACACTTGGGAGACTAAGTTTTCTTAATTCCTCATTACAGGAGTTAAATTCTAACATGTGTGCGTGTGTGTCTAGAGATCAGGAATGCTGGCACTGACAAAGAGGGGCTGTAGCAGGGAGTGAGCTGGACAAAGCTAACTCACTCAGTTTCTTCTTTCACTCCCTGTCAGAGTTTCCTGACCACACCCTACTGGAAGCCAGAGGATAAGGGTGCAGGGGGAGTATGGCTCATAAGCGCTACTCTCTTCCGGTTTCCTGGGACACACGTGGGGCAGGGGAGAACAGTGAATGGAACGGGATGGAAGCAAACCAGCAGAGCCAGCCCGTTCCTGCGTGGGCATATGCTGACCGAGGAAACAGAGAAAGCCGAAGAGAAAACAGATACCTTCAGAAGTGTCGCACAGCTGTCTGTAACTCGCAGGCAAGCATCCTCTGCAAATCTTCAGCAGGGCGTGGTGGCGTGCAATGCTAATCTCAGCCCTCAGGGTGCTAAGGATCGCGCCGTGAATTTGAGGCCAGCCTGGTCTCAGATTGAGTTTTAGACCCGCCTAGGCTACAAATGTGAGGGAGGTCCTATCTCAAAAACAAGAAGGGGAAAGTAGCCATCTTTAATCCTCACAGAAAATCCGTGAGAGACAACCTCACTCCTGGGTGTGGTTAAAGATCCTGAGACCTCAGAGGCTGACGGACCCCCGGGAAGGAAGAACCATGGGGCGGAGATTACAGATGAGGTCCACCCAGAGCTTTTTCAGCACATCAAGTTAAACATGTTGGTGTACTGCCAATACTGAGAAGGTCAGCAGAGACCCTGCACCGGCCACTGCCGGAAGTGTCCCTCAGTCTTCTGAATCCCAGGGCGCCTCTGCTTTGGCTTCTGTGGCTCTTAGCCTGCCCAAGGTCCACTGAGGATGACGGCTCCCCCCCCCCTCCCGGCTGGGTATTACAGTGACAGACTAATGCCATTCAGGCTCCAAGCGCCATCGATCGTGTCCCTTCATCTCCTTTGTGTGTAGGGTGTCTCTGAATTTGTTTCTCTTATCTATAATTGTGTGTCTCTGTGTAGGTATGTGCATCTGAATGTAGATGCCCACAGAGACCGGCAGTGGTATTGGATTCCCCGGAACTGGGGCTATAGGCAATACAAGCCGTCCAATGTGGGTACTGGGAACCGATCTCTACAAGAGCGGCATAGTTTTATCAAACTCTTAATTTTTATTTTTTAAATAAAAATTTCATATAAATACATATTGTATGTTGAGCATCGTCTCTAAACCAACCGCTCCTCCCCTTCTCTTCTGCCTCCTGCCTCTTGTTAGTTTAATTTCTTCCCCCTAGACAGTTTCATCTCTACCTTCCAGGTCAGAGACATACATGATTTCATGTATCTATATAAAATCCAGGAACCACAAGTGAAGGAAAACATGGTGGTTTTTTGTTTGTTTGTTTCCTGAGGCTGGCTTAATGTGTTTAATAAGATTGTCTCCAGTTGCACCCATTTCCCCACAAACGGCGTAACTTCGTTGTTCCCTTGTGGGCATAGACTGCATTCTCTCTGTGTTCATGCCTCCATGTTGGCCGCCTAGGTTGGTTGGTTCCATGGTCAGCCATCGTAGAGTCGAAGAGAGCTGTGATAACCACTCACATGCTAGTATCTCCGCGATGCGTTGATTCGAGTCCTTCCGGGGAACGCCTAGAAGTGGGTCCTGTGCCTGATCAGTGGTTAGTGTTTGAGAACCCTCTGTACTGGTTTCCTTAGTGACTGACGAGTTTACACTCCGACCAGCAGTGTGGGTGTGGAAGGGTTCCCCTTTGTCAACATCCAGGCCAGCATTTCTGGTTTGTTTCCCTGACGTCTGCCACTCAGACTGCAGTGAGATGGGATGCAGGGCATTTTGACTGGAAGCCGTCTGTTTCTCTATAATGTAATGACTTGGGAGTGTCCCAGCTCTTTAAATCTTTGGAGAGGCTGAGTTTCATTCCTCTCTTCTTATTGCATCTGCAGCAACCAATACCCTCACTTCTTCAGCATCCTACAGTGTTTAAGAAAAACTCATCTGAGACACAGACCTGTACCCTTTTCCTCATCTAATATCGAATCATGAGTAGTTGGATTACCCAAGCTGTATAAACAGTGTTTCCAAAATTATTAGCATACATCAGTTGTACACAGTAATGAGTACATGTCTATAATGTGCTTGGATCATTTTTTTATCGCCCATTTCTCTCCTTTGTCCCCCCTTCCCACTAATGCTAGTGTCCTTATTCCTCCCAAATAACACCCCTTTTACCTTTATGTCTTTTAAAAAAAAATCTGGATTTTTTTTTTTTAAATCCACGGGAAATGTGTGATGTTTGTGGTTCTGAGGATGAGCTACCTCGCTTAACATGATGATCTCTGGTTTCATCCACTACCCTGCAAATGGCACGATTCTTTTCTTTACGGCTGAGTAATACTCCATTATGTACCCACAATGCACTTCCTGTATCTATCTCTTCATCCACTGATGGGAGTCCAGGCAGATTCCTGAACCTGGCTCTGTGAATATTGCCATTGTACACAGCTTATCACTGGGACCTAGGAGTCTAAGCTACTTCAGGTCATTTTCTGTTGCCGGAAACTCCGATTATGTGGTCTCCTCTGTAGGTGGATTTTCTTTCTCACCTGCTAATTCCCAAAGTGACACAGAAACTCAATATTAATTATAAATGCTCGTCTAATAGCTCAGGCTTGTTACCGACTAACTCTTACAACTTAAATTAATCCATTTATATTAATCGACATTCTGTTATGTGGCATTACCTCTCTTTCCTCTCCGTGTCTCGCTGGCGACTCCCCTGACTCCGCCCACCTTCCCAGCATTCTCTCTGCCCCCCCCATCCTGCCTAGTCATGGGCCAATCAGCTTTTTATTAACAATGAGAGCAATACATATTTACAATGTACAAAGGTTGTTCCACAGCAGTGCCTCGTTCCGCTCAACACCAGTGCTGTCAGGAGCAACATTTTGGAGTTGGATTTCTTCCAGTGGAATTACTTCTATGAGAGCTTCTGTCTTCAGGGAATACCTAGAAAGGATGATTAGACTCAACAGCTGTAATTACATCAAATAGACTCAGCTTTGAGAATCTAATTTGTTTTGTAATCTCATCCATCCTGTTGTGGAAGAGCGACAAGAGGAGCATCCCCTGGTACACACAGGTGGAAGAATGCCTTTGTGAAACCCACCTGTGCATCTGTCCCTTGACCACCCACCCACGCACCTGCCACCCACCTGCCATTCACCATTCACATGATGAGGGGTGTGTGTGCATCTCCCCGGAGGCTGTGGTCTTCCCTGAAGATACACCACTTCTCCTTCTTAGTGTTGGTGACCAAAAGCTAAGCCCAGAGGTCATCATGACTTGATCAAAGTCCCAGCCAAGCCCACCTCAACTCCATGATCATGTGGGACACTGAGGATCCCACATTTTTGAGGCATCAGATTGAAATGTCAACTCTCACTGTACTTAAAATACCAAACTGCCCCTATTAGCACCAGAAAATCCCCTGAAAATGCTTTAAAACACAGGAAGGGATGTGAGAAGGGAACTGTATGGCTGAGCCTCGGTGTAAATCTGGCTGGAAACTGTACGGTTTGTTTTGCAAGCGCAATGCCCCGGCTGAAGATGGTGAAGTCTGAGGCTGGCTACCCTGACGCTGCTTCAGACTCTAGTCCACTTCCCACTGCACGAGCAGAGCAAATTTCTTCATTTCTCTTCCTTACTTGTATTGTTTACAAAATAAGGTAAAAATCTCATCCCCTTTACGCCTCATGAGGCCTACATCCATTTGCACACAAAGACACAATTCAAGGAGATTAATGCCTGGAACATGTTAAGCATTCTGAGTATTCGATACACCAGTTGTCTTGGTTAGCGTTACTATTGGTTTTTGTTTGTTTGTTTGTTTGTTTGTTTTTTGGTTTTTCGAGACAGGGTTTCTCTGTGTAGTTTTGGTGCCTGTCCTGGATCTCGCTCTGTAGACCAGACTGGCCTCGAACTCACAGAAATCGGCCTGGCTCTGCCTCCCAAGTGCTGGGATTAAAGGTGTGTGTCACCACTGCCCGGCAGGGTTACTATCGTTGTGACAAAACATCATGGTCAAAAACTATTTGGGGAGGAAAGGTTTATTTGGCTTACACTTCCATATCATAGTTCCCCATTGAAGGAACTCAGGACAGGGCAGGAACCTGGAGGCAGGAGCTGATGCAGAGGCCACGGAGGGGAGCTGCTTACAGGCTTGCTTCCCAGGACCTGCTCAGCCTGCTTTCTTATAGAACCCAGGGCCACCAACCCAGGGACGGCACCACCCACCATAGGCTGGGCCCTCCCTTATCAGTCATCAATCAAAAAAAAAAAAAAAAAAAAAAAAGCCTCACAGAGTTGCCGACAGGCCAATTTTGTGGAAACATTTTCCCAATTGAGAGTCCCTTCTCCAGAGGACTCTGGTGTGTGTCAAGTTGACAGAAAACACCAGCACAGCACTCATCTTATTTTAAATGTTTTTATTCTTGCCACGCAGCCACTCTAGGAGGCAGATTAGGTATTGAAAAATGGTCAGTCAGTGTATATGTTCAACTCAATGGGCAGATTTTCCTTCAGTCAGAGCCCACACTCGAAATTCTGAAGTTTTATATAAAAGACCCAGATTTCTGCCTTTTCTTTTCTTTTTTTCCCCTGCCTTTTCTTTTCTTTTTTCTTTTTCTGCCTTTTCTTGAAAAACAAAAAACCAAAATCTCATGTGGCAGCAAGCAGCCCGAGGCGAATGCCGCTGACTCCTTTAAATGGGAGTCTTCCTTGGCAGTGTACCACAGAATGATGGAGATGGTGTTCGGCACCGGCAAGGCCCTCGGCGCCATCTCTAACATTGCCAGCGAACAGATGCGTGGAAATGACGTCGGGGGTGAGCCACAGCAGCTGCAGCGGTGGCGTCAGGCGATGGCGTCCGTCTGGGTTGAGATGCCGAGGGTGGGGCGGGATTAAAACGCTGGTACCTCCGTGGGTCTGAGGACTGTTGTCTCCACGTGGTTGCTGCTCCCCAACAGGATGCTCGGCGGCAGCAAGCCTTCTTGTCGGACTCTCTTTGGACCGCCAGCCCGCAGAGACTTAATGTTAGTTATGAAAGCATGGCCTTAGCTTAGTGTTGCAGGAAGCCAGCAGAAGCACTGGATGGAGTGGATATTAGAACGCACAGCTGTTTTTTTTTTTTCAGAAGTGCTTTGGCCTGGAAGCATCCTTGTGGGGAACAGTGATTGTTTTGCTGAAGGGGCTTTGCAGCCATCCCACGACTTAGGTCTCTTGTATCATTGAGTATTGCACACGACGCGTCATAAAGGACCAGAGTCATGTGATGCCCTCCTTCCGTAGGACATGTAAATTAAGGTTAGGAACCTTGGTATGAAGACATACTTTGTGTAAGTTTCAATGAATACGCCTTTGTGCAGATGTTCGGGGTTCAGTCCATCAGAAGAGGCTGGACCTTCCTGCCGCCACGTAGGCCTTAAAATGTCAAAATTTAAAATTGTGAAATGCCTTCTTTCTCCAACTGGCCTGCGCTACATGGTGCACCCCAGGATAGCTTAGGCTTGTCCCATTAGCTCTTATCACTTAAATTAAATCTGTTTTACCATGTGTCTTGGTTACCCCTTCTTAGTACAGCACATCTGACCTACTCCGGGTCTGCTGGTGAAATCGTGTGCTAAGATTCCTCCTCCCAGTTTCTCTCTGCCCAGAAGCCCCGCCTACACCTCCTGCCTAGCTATTGCCTGTTCAGCTTTTTATTACGCCAATCATAGTGATTCATCTTCACACAGTGTAACAAGTATCCCATAATACTGCTCTAATCACTTTAGGGCCTCAGCTCAGAAGTTCTCATCATTAGCTACCACTTTATCCACTGATTAGGCAAATACATACATACATCATATATCATGTACACACACACACACACACACACACACACACACACACACACACACGAAAAAGAAGTAAAAAAAAAAGCATACCTTCTTAATGATGTATTTTCTGTTTTCTGCAGCCACGTATTTCCTTAAGAAAGAAAACCTTCAGGCCGGGCGGTGGTGGCGCACGCCTTTAATCCCAGCACTCGGGAGGCAGAGCCAGGCGGATCGCTGTGAGTTCGAGGCCAGCCTGGGCTACCAAGTGAGCTCCAGGAAAGGCGCAAAGCTACACAGAGAAACCCTGTCTCGAAAAAACCAAAAAAAAAAAAAAAAAAAAAAAAAAAAAAAAAAAAAAAGAAAGAAAGAAAACCTTCATTCAAAACAAGCAAGAACAACAAAATTGCCAGGCAAGGTAGCCTGAGTAGTCCTATAACCCCAACACCGGGGTTGGGTGGGTGGGGCTGAGGCAGAAACATCACAGACTAGATGGGGAGACTGTCTGGAAACAAATACACAAGCCAGGCATAGTGGCTTAGTCCCAGCACTCTGTAGGCAGAGGTAGGTGGAACTCTGGGAGTTCCAGGCCAGTCAAGGCTACATAGGGAGGCCCTGACTACAAACAGATCCACAGAAACCTTCTTAAAGAACACACACACACACACACACACACACACACACACACACGCACGCACGCACGCACGCACGCACGCACGCAGATCTCATCTGTCAACACCCTCCTTGCAAGAGAGAATCTTGCCTCATGTTCTCTGTCGCTCTGAGAGGAGACACAAGGTCTGCCCACTGACAAGAAGGGGCAAGTAGAGCGGACAGAGTCCCAACAGTCAGGCACTTTTCAGACAGTGGGGGACACACTCAGCGCCTGCTACTTTCTGGGGACGTACAGCTTGTAAGAAAGAAGTTGTCGTCTCTATTTTCAAACTAGACTAAAAGCCATAGGAAACACATAATTCGTTCAACCCAACAAATAATTGCTTAAGAAGAATGCTTGCCACATAGCAATCCTTTAACAAATGCCCGCTCCCAATTCTCTGTCTGACGGGCAATTTGAGGAGTGATTTTTTTTCCCCAAAATTACTCTGAGTTCTTTAGAAAGGTTTGAAGTACCATGGGGACTTCACTGTTTAGAGTTTGAAATTCATTTGAGCCAGGCAGTGGTGGCGCACACCTTTAATCCCAGCACTCGGGAGGCAGAGGCAGATGGATCTCTGAGTTCAAGGCCAGCCTGGTCTACAGAGTGAGTTCCAGGATAGCCAGGGCTACACAGAGAAACCCTGTCTAGAAAAACAAACAAAAAAGAAAAGAAAAAAGAAAAGGAAAAGAAGAAAAAAAAGAAAGAAGGAGAGAGAGAGAAAGAAAAAGAAAGGAAGGAAGGAAGGAAGGAAGGAAGAAAGAAAGAAAGAAAGAAAGAAAGAAAGAAAGAAAGAAAGAAAGAAAGAAAGAAAGAAAGAAAGAAAGGAAATTTATTTGATTCTTCCGTTCTTGCATTCTTTCTTGGTTGTGGGTACCACGGACGTGTGGGTACCACAGGGTGCATGTGGAGGTCAACTTTCAGAAACCATTCTCTTCTTCCACCATGTGGATTCCAGGGATAGAACTCAGGTCATCAGGCTTGAGCAGCAAACCGCTTTTACCTGCTGAGTCGTTCTGCCTGCCTTGGTAGTTTTTAATGGTGGCTTGCAGAGCTCACGGGGGATGCCCTTTAAGATGCTGTACGGAGACAGAGCATGACCCTCTGGCTCCTTGCTGTGATCAGATCATGTTTCCCCAAATCCATATGCTGGAACTCAGTCAAAAGTGTGAGTGTCTGGAGAGACGGAGCCACCAGCAGGAATTGAGATAGCCGAGAGGGTGGAGCCCTCAGGAAGAGGATTGGTGGTGACCTTATAGAGGGCTGAAGGGAACTGATCCTTGTTGCTCTTTGTACTTCTGGCCCTTCTGCCATGTGAGGACTCAAATCCCAGCTGGGAAACAAGGACCGGGCCTTCAGCTTGACTTCCCAGCCTCCCGAACTTGGAAAAAATAACTTTTTATTATAGATTATTCAGACTCAGATATGTTGTTATAACAGCACAAATAAAACCAAGACAATATTCTCAGGTGGTATTCTTGCCAAACTACCCTGGAGCTGTTTTGAAGAGGCAGACTACGGTGGGTTATGTGTACACTGTAGGCAGCAGCTGAAGGTGTTTGGACCCCCGTCCCGGGACCTGCATCCCTCACCTCCCCACCCTTCCGCCCAGAGTGGACAGGCAAAGAGTGCAGAGCCATAGAGGAGGTGAAGAGTAGAGTGTCTTCCACTGACGAGGCAAAGTTGTTGCCAATTCTTTCCAAATACGAGACCCCCGGAGGAAGGCCCCAGGAGTTTGCAAGGTGGCGGAGACTTGGTTTGGCTCTTAAGAATGTCCTGGCCAGCGCTTTTGACTGTTCCTCTCGGCTCAGCCTTCTGGGTTGCCTTGAGAACAAGCAGGTTGGAGCCCCGCCCTTCACTATCCCCTGAGGTAATCTTTTAAAACTCCCAGCTGTGGGAGAAGGCCCCGTTCCCCACCCCCTTCCCCACCTCTGAGCTCCGCAGATCTCTTCATCATTGGCCCTCCCTCTGGCTGGTAATTTCCCAGGCTGAATCATTCTGACTATCTGGCCATCTCCTGGGGGAGACAAATAGTTTCGAACATTCTCGGTGACTCATTAGTTCTTGTATTTTTTTTTTGTTGATGCTTTACACACACACACACACACACACACACACACACACACACACACACACACACACACACACAGTCATAGAATACCAAAATTTTCCCTGTGCATGCCCTAACTTGAATTTTAGTTTTCTCTCGTACAATTGAAACAAAGGTCTAATTATTTCATTTTTAACCAGCTCCCAGGACTCGACCCTCCAAAGCTCGAGACTTCCTGGAGGAGAAAGGAATAGTACGATGATTTTATAGAGAGAAAATTGCCGCTTTGCTTCCTTTGGCGACTCTGGCACCTGAGCCTTGCATCTGAAAACCCTGCGAGAATGAGACCAATCGAGGCGGCCGAGCGACCCTCCTATGACTTAAAGCAGTTCTGAAAACGGTGTCCCAGGGACGAGGAGAACAAGCCCCCAGGACAATGTTAGCCTGAGGTGGGAGTCGGGTGAGCTACTGAGAATAGGTAGTGCCTGGCTTTTAGCTTCAGCCAAAGACTTGGCTCTTCTGAGCTGGAGATCATGGCCCCGGTCTTTCTAAGGCATCTTTAAAAGGAAACAAACCTCTTTTTGCTTACTCAGTTGTGGGTTCGGATCTTGTGGCTGCCACTGGGGTGAGCAGGAGCTGACTTGGGAGGTTCTTAAGGCGATGTTTTGGTCTCTGCTGTGTTGTTGACGTGAGTGCCACGGCTGCCCACTTCACAGCATGCCAGACCCTCCATCCTCAGCCTGGCACGCTTGCCCAACCTTATCTTGCTGGATTCTTTTCTACTCGGCTGCACCCTCCTAATAGACTCCACCATCCAGGAATACCTCATAATCCCACAGTCGCCGAGCAAGCCAGGATGCTCTCCCTCACGTCAGAGATCTGAACACTCTGTTCCCTCCCAACATGTTCTTCCTACCCCCTCTCCCCGGAGAACTCCTGCTTATCCAACATGGCCCAGCTCAAGCATTTTTCCCCTGTATCTCTCCAAGCATCCCCAGAATGTCGGATCCACCCTGTACCTAATGTACAATCCTGTTACACAACCCTCTTGACCTCAGTGTCGGTGAAACGCTCTATTGGTAAGGAATTATTTCGCAATATTTATATATTTTCATGATATGGCATGATGCAATCATTAAAAAAAAAAAAAAAACGTAGGAAGCCCATGGAGAAGAAACTCCCAAACTACCTGCCGACTTGCTAGAGTCTGTTACTATTAGCATTTTGTTTCTGAGCTGGCATGCACCTTGGCACATACCTGCACCCAGCTGAAATAGGGGGTGTCTGCTACATCCTGGAGACTGGTCTGAGTAACGTAACAAATAGGTTTTTTTAAAAAGTCTCCATTGACATTTTTCTGTATTTTTAAACATCAACTGGATTACCATAGCTTATATACCATACACCCATCTAAATTATATAATATATTTGATGATTTTTTTTTTTTACTAATGCCGTTGTTTATCCACACAAATATTTTGTGAACATTTATCCCTCGTATCCTTGGGCAATTTCTGTTTCCCTAGCCAACCCTAGGAGACCATTTACTTACTTTCTGCCTGTCTAGATTTGTCTATTCTGGACTTTTCATACAAATGGAATTTTTTTTAACGTCTAGCTCTTTGTATTCCTTCTGCTTTAACCTGGTGAGAACAGGTTATCACCCTATCTGGCTAAGAATTCCTTTTATATGTTGCTGGCTTAGTGTTTTTTATACTTGTTGAGGATTTTGTGTCTGTATACAGAAGTCTTCTTTTATCGGCTCTCTCTGTCTTGGTTGGGTCTCAGCAACATACTATGTTACCCTCATAGAATGAGTTGGGAGGCAGTCCCTACTCATACCTTTGATGAGTTTCTGAGGAGTTAATATTAATTATTATTATTTTAAAAATCTGTACAATTCACCAGTAAGACTATTAGGGCCTGTTTTTTTTTGTTTTTGTTTTTTTTTTTATCTGTAGATAATTCTAAAATAAATTGTCTTGAAATGAAGATATTTTTATTATTATTCAAATATTGTGAGGTCAACAAATTAAGAAATAAGTCTGAGGACAGGACAGTTTGTTACTTACGGTTCCCAAGAGGACCAAACATCAAAGGCCGCATGGGGAAATATCAGGGCAGTCAGGGAGGAAAGGGTCAAGGGAAAAACACAGGCAAGAGACTTCATTCCAGTTTCTGAGGGAGAGTAACTGACGAGGGGTGAGCAGGGTTAGGATTTCCTGGTAGGAATGGCTTTAGGGCATGGTCTTTGAGGCCTGCAAACGGTTTACACGTTGTATGGTACCTGGCCCTGCCGTGATCAGGGTGGGAGAAGACAGTCCAGGGCTGCAGATGTAGAGGCTAGGGGTAGAGTGCTTGCTTAGCTTGCCAGAGATGCTGGGTTTGGCCGAGGCAGTGTGGGATGAGGATTTATTGCTTGGCACTTGTCAAAGCTTGTTAGTTGTAGGAACTGGTCACCCGGGATTGCTTCCCCCCATGTCCTCTACACCTCAGATTTCAGATCATCAGAACGGAGAATTCTCTTTAATGTTTCTTATAAGACAAATATACAACTTTTGCATTGAGTCTTGTTTCATTTAATAACTTCTAATATTTCTTATCAACTTAAAAAAAAATAAGTTAAAGCTGGGCGTGGTGACACGTGCCTTTAATCCCAGGGTGCGGGAGGCGGAGGCAGGTGCATCTCAGTGAATTTGGAACCGTCCTGGTCTACACAGAGAGTTCCAGGACAGCCACATAGAGAGACCCTGTCTCAAAAAGCAACGCAAAGCAGCAGATAAACAAAAGCCCCAGTTAATACCGACATGAGATTGTTCTTTATTATTAAAAATGACGCAACCACTAACTTTACATTCACGTCATCTAGGAGGCATTCTTTTTCTTATTTATTTAGATATGTCCCAGACTTGTGTTGAACTCCTAGAAGCAGGTGAGCCTCCTGCCTCAACCCCCGACTGGGCCTGCAAGGTGTGAGTTACTTTACTCAGCTGACACCATTCTCTCCTGTCTCTTAAACATTTTTTTTTTGTTATGTTGTGTGTGTGTGTCCACGATGTGTGTGGGTACCTGCACGGTACCACACACACGCTGGGGTCACGGCAGAACTTGCAAGAGTCATTTGTCTTCTTCCACTACATGGGTTCCGGGTAGCAAACTGAGGTCCACAAGCCCGGCAGCATGTGCCTTTGTCCACTTGAAGAACACTAACCCTTCAGGCTTACACCCCTCAAGTCCCAGGAGAATAAGGAACTAAAAAGAAAATCTAGTTCCAAGGGCAAGCTGACTCAATCATTATTCAACCACCCCTGTAACAATGTAACAATGCAAAAAGATTTCTGCTAGGAGATGTGCTCAACTGTGACTGGGATAGTTGCAAGTGTTCCAGGAAGGATCACTGTGACCTTTGTGTAAACTCCACTCCCGCCCTGATACCCCCCTTGAGGTTTCAGGAAAAATATACATGTAGACGTGACTGTACCCACTCTGTGATCAGACCATGATCTTGTGAAACGAAATTGTATGGGAATTGTAATCTTATGGCTTTTGTGGGTTTTTCCTTTAAAAGCCCCCATGTGGCTACAGTAAGATGTGACTCTTGCCCTCAGGACAAGAGTAGCCCGTCTGTACAGTCGCTTCAGTAAAAACCTCGTGCTGTTGCATCAACTGGACTGGAGTCTGGGTTCTTGGGGCGCCCACTTGAGACCCTAGATTTTGGGGTCTAACACACTGAACTATCTAAGACATATTTATGTCTGAAACAATTCCTACAATTCCACAATCCCGCTCCAAAGTGGCTCTCCATGCACATCCCCACCTCCTTCTCAAAGTCCGTCACAGCAGTGTTGCGTTGGTTCTCTGTGTATTGGTCTTTCCGTGTGTTTGCCTACAGAGAGAGAGAGAGAGAGAGAGAGAGGGAGGGAGGGAGGGAGGGAGGGAGGGAGGGAGGGAGGGAGGGAGGGGAGGGGAGGGAGGGAGGGAGGGAGGGGGAATGCTTACTAACATGCTAGATGGAGCATTTTAATTTTTATTTGCATTTTTATATTACTTTATATTATTGAATGTTTTTTTCTTCTGTTCCTTTAGAGAAACCCTGACTAATACCACATTTATTAGACAATTGTATTCTCTTCTGGATTATGAAATTTTTGTCCTTTTGCTAGCTTTTCGATAAGATTTATTTTTGTGTTGTCATATTTATTTGCATGAATAATATATTGCATCTATTTTCCTTTTGTAGTTTCAGTTGCAAGTATTTTTTCATATTTGCTTTGTGCATTTAATTAAAAAATATTTTATCACTATTTTATGTGTATGAGTGTTTTGCCTGCATGTGTGTCCGTGAACCACGTGTGTGCCTGGTGCTTGCAGAGACCAGAAAGAGCATTGATATCCCAGGACTGGAGTTGCAGACAGCTGTGGGCTGCCATGTGAGTTCTGGGAATCAAACTTGGGTCCTTTGGAGGAGCAGCCAGTGTTCTTAGCTACTGATCTGTCTCTCAAGCCTCTGTGCATATAATTTCCATAGATGATGATGATGAGTTTGTTTGTTTGTTTATTTTTTGAGACAGGGTTTCTCTGTGTAGCCCTGGCTATCCTGGAACTCACTGTGTAGACCAGGCTGCCTTTGAACTCACTGAGACCCACCTGCCTCTGTTCTCCTGGGTGCTTTGATTAAAGGCGTGTGCCACCAATATCTGGATCTTTCATGGATCTTTGATAGATGATTTTTTTTTTAAAATTTCACCTGAATAAAGGCAAAGCATCCAGAGTTTTCTCCATTGCTGTTTCTTTATTATATTTTGATTACAAAATCCTTCCCTGAATCAATCAAGATAAGTAACCGTCTATTGGTCTCTCTCTTCCTCTACCCTCCCTCCCTCTCACCTTTCTTCCACAGTTTTATGAAATGAGGTCTCCCTCCATAACCCAGGCCGGCCTCGAACTCCTAACCTCCCTGCACCTGCTTCCCGAGTGTGAGGAATATCGAGATATTCGGCACACACCAGCTCTAGCTTCCTTTCTAACTCCAAGCAATATCAACAAAATAACAAGTGTCATGGGGAGCAAAGAAAGATTGGACTTTATTGTCTTTCCTAAAAGCACACTCACAGACATCACTGAACGGCTCACCTTTTGTCTGGTGCCGCTGTCTGTCTCCAGTCACCATCCCTGTGGGGCCCTGCCATTCACGTACAGTTTTTATGTTTCTCAGAGATCCCACTCGCATTCTGCATATAGTATAAACACTCATATCAATATGCCCGATAGAGTCATTAAATAATGTAGAGATCCCTACAGAATATGCATAAAATAGACATTCAATGGTAAAAATCATTCTGATCATTAAAAAAAAAACCATTTATTTATTTGTGTGCATGTGTGTGGGAATGCACTTTTTTTTTGGCACACATATAAGGTCCGAGAACAACTTTGTGGAGTCAGTTCCTTACTTTCACTATGCGGGTCCTGGCATCAAAATTAGTTGTCAGATTTGGTGGTAACCACGTTTACCCATCTAGGCATCTCCTTCCACCACAGGTAGTTTTAACTCTTACTTCTTATTGGTCAGCCTCCAAACTATAGAACCTTAAGTATCCCCCAAAGGTCCTTGTATGAAAGCTCGAACACCAGACTGTGGCTCCGTAGGGGAGAGGTGGAACCGTCAAGAAGCACAGGAGAAAGTTAGGTTACTGTGCTGCCCTGTGCTTCCCCAGGCCCAAAACAATGACTCAGAGCAACCACCTGCTGAAATGTCTGAAACCATGAGCCGAATGAGGCTTTCTGCCTTTGAAGTTGCCTTTTCTCAACTATTCTGTCACAGTGATGAAAAGCTAACACACGAAGGTTGTGTCTCTTTCGTTCATCATTTCAAATAACCCTTCTTGGGTTTGTTAGCCATCTTTTTCTGATCAGAGTCTTGCCATGGTTTTCTAGTGTTTAACTCAGTGGAACACAGTGGCTGTGTTTATTAAGCTTGGTGCTTTTTTTTTTTTTTCCTAACATACAGCCCTTTATTCTTTGTGCTTTGGGGCATTGAATTTCATATTTTCTGGAAGGGATTCCTAAGCCATTTGCCTTCCTATGTTTGGTAACATCCTTCTATACTTCTATTTAAACTTTTTGAAGGCTCTTAATTTCGCAAACCTGCCTCTTACATTTTCTACGGTATACTCAGTGTAGGGGAGATAGTTTAGCTGGGTATAAATTTCAGTCTAACTGGTCCCTCTTCCCTTTGCTTGTCATTCTATAAGGGTTTTCAAGTTGAAACATAGGATAGCTTTGGGAGGGCCTGGATCAATACCCAACAGCCCTGTCCTTTATTGAAAAGGGCTTTTTAGCTGGGCAGTGGTGACACACACCTTTCATCCCAGCACTCGGGAGGCAGAGCCAGGAGGATCTCTATGAGTCCAAGGCTAGCCTGGTCTACAGAGTGTGATCCAGGACAGCCAGGGCTACACAGAGAAACCTTGTCTCAAAAACAAAACAAAACAAAAAACAAAAAAAAGAAAAGAGCTTTTTATAATATGCCAAGGGGCGAGGCAAAAGACCTCTCCCTTGCTAGATCAAAGCACACCATACAGCCATGCATAGACCCTTCCAAACACCTGGTAACCACTCTGGTGGCCAAATCATCCCATTATGCAGCCCTGCTAGGTAAAGCAAGCTCAGATTCTCTGACCCTGAGTAAGGTCTTGCTAGGAAACCTCTGAGGACTCCCAAATATCTCCTAAAGTTTCTCCACACTCCTAGAGTGTCACCCTGAGGGGTAAGACTTTAATGCATGAACATTTAAGACTGGGAGTACAGCACATCTTATTGTCACTCAGTTCAGTACTGTCACCTGGAAAATAGGGCCCTGCCTCATTTGAAAACCCGGAGATACTATGTAGAAAGTTTCAGACATGATTTCTGGCCTACAGTTGGGATTTTTTATTTATTTATTTTTTTAAGATAGGGTCTCACCAGGTAACTCTGACTGGCCTGGAACTCTCTACATAGTCCAAACTGGTCTCAAACTCACAAAAATCTGCCTGCCTTTGCCTCCTGAGCGCTGGGATTAAAGGTGTGCCCCACCATACCTGGCTTCCATAATTGGTGTTTAATAAATTATAGTTAATTTCCCTAACTACTCCTCATTCTTTTTTTTTCTTTCCACAGGAAATCATACATATAGGACAAATGAATGAATATTATCAATTTTCAGGGACTGTGAATAACTTTACATCTCATTTGCTGGTTTTCTACTCATACTCAGGTTATTCTGAGTCTGAAACTCATCTGACATTCAAGACATCTTCCACCCTGTTCTTCTACACCCAAGTCCAAGCTTTCTGTCTTCCTAAATGATCTCACTTCGTTTCCTGCCTGGGTCCTAGCGCTCGGGCAGAGGGTGGAGGACGCTCCTCTGTGTGGGAGCATCCGTGGCTTCCAGTGTGATCGTTGCTGGTGAGTTTTCATCATTTGTTTGGATCTCTTATTCCCTGACCCTTCTTTTGCATTGCACACCCCGCCCCCGCAAACAGCTGCTATTGTTGGCTTCTTTCATTATTATTCTTGTGAACACTGGGAACGGCTCTTTGGTCCAGCGTCTTCCCAGCTGGCTCTTGGCTAGCATTTTGCAAAACTGAAAAGTTTTTGCAGTCCTTAGTTTTTCACATCAGCTGTGCATTCTGTATTAGAGATAGCCATGGGGCATGCTCAAGGCTCGGTGAGTCATCCCCTCCCTTTCATTATGTCTTCAAAAGGGACAGAGAGTCCAAACAACCAAGACAGACAGAAACGGACCACTCAGTTCTTTTCTGCTTAGTGTGATGATGACTTGGGTCGAAGATCCTGTTGTCTACTCCACCTCTGGGCCCTGATTTGATCTTGAAATCTGTGTGATTTATCCTGGTACATGTAGTTTCCCGAGTTGTCTTCTGTGTTTATTTCCTTATGAATAATTCTTAAGGAGTTCCAGACTTTAGAATGGGTACCAGATTTTGAAATCTCATGGACCAAAAGCTCAAAACAACATCAACAACGAAAAAGTTGGACAGTAACATACAGTTACATTTCATTTTGTGGTGGGTAAAAGAAGACTGTGTGTGTGGGGGGGGGTGGGATACCATCTTTTATCAGTACAATGTCGTAGACGAATAGTTCACATCAAAACCAAGAAGGGAATAATCCTAGAAAAAGGAATGTCCTTCGAGCACAGTGCACTTAAAAGAGAAACTAGCTATGTGGTGCTTTTTCTCTGGTCTGCCCGAGACTAGTGACAAGCTCTACAAAGCCCCCCGCTGAAGGAAGGCTCTCTCTACACGGTCTTACCAGCTTACGGTGAGCCCTCCCTCCTGATGCTGTCTTTATTGGGTCAAGGTCGTTCCTTTCGGCACTTTTCCATCTTGCTTGAGCAATATTTACGGACCTTGCTCCTGGCAAAGGCGTTAGTGCCACTTGAGAGAGCCTTGGCCATCAATTCTGTTGGCCTGCGTGTCCAAGGAGCCGGTGACGGAAAAGCCAGCAGCCGGAGCAGCTGGGAGCGCTGGAGAAACAGCAGCTGCTCTCTGTCATTCCGGGTCTCTCTCATCATTTATCTTGCACAAGGGTAGCCGCGGTGTCTCCTTCATCCCTGTCCTCTACCTCACCTAGGCAGAGGGAACCTAGTACCTTTCATCTTGGTTCCATTTGTCTTCTTCTCTTCAGGGTTTTGTTTTGTTTTGTTTTGTTTTTTTTTGGTCAGGACTTCACATCAGGTTCTGGCATGTGGCCCAATGTCACACACAAAATGCAGGGCCACACAGAGCCAGGGTCCCCTGCTCTTCGACTTTCCTCGGATTTTTCTCCCCGCCCCCCCCCCCTTTTTTTTTTGAGTCTAGGCTTCACATAGCTAAGGTAGCCTGCACCTCTAAGTAGTCAAGGATGCCCTTGAACTCCTCATCAAGCTTCCTCCCCTTCCCAAATCCTGAGATCACAGGTATGTATCACCATCCCAGCTTTTTGCTGCTGTTTCGAGGCAGGATCTCAGATAGCTCAGGCTAGCCTCAAACTTCCTATGTAGCCCAGGCTGGCCTTGAGATTCAGGTCCTATTTTTTTCTCCCAAACCCTGGGATTACAGGAGTTGAGTCACCACGTCCGGCTCAGATTCTCTTAATTCCAACCACAACATCTACAAAATCCAGAGGAAGATGAAGAGTCTGGTGTGCTTGGATGTTCCTTTGCTCTTCCCCCCTTCCCTCCCCTCCCTTCCCTTCCCCCCTTCCCTCCCCCCTCCTCCCTTTCCCCCTCTCCCCTCCCCTTTTACAGAGTTCCTTCTAAGAACTGGTGACTTCACACTGTCCTTCTCTCTTCCTCCAGACCGCAAGCCATCAAATAAAACCACACACACTAGGGGTCAGGACTTTAATCTTCTCCCTCACAAAGGTTAATTGATACAATAAATGGAAAGAGCCCAGTTTTGGAATCCAGAAGGTTTCACTCCAGCCAGGGCTCCCCTTGCTGGGGAGACTTGGGCAAAATGAGAATGAAAATAGTGAGCGCAATCAGCCTCCTGGGACGGATGTAAAAATTAAATGAGATTATCAAAATGCTTGTAGCCAGAAAAGAGTTTTTAGCACTTCTTAGCTTTTTTTTTTTTTTTTTTTAAGGGGTTGTAGATACTAGAAGTATCCGTGAAGTAGCAGACACTGGATTGGACTGATCAAGTCTCAAGAAGCTCTCTCCCTACAAACGACAGGTCCTTCTAGAGCTCGCTATCTGGGTCTTACTCATGCAGGCACACAGTGAGGTGAAGATTTCGTAGTTCTATGTCAGATGCTGCGCACTCACAGAATCTTACCAACACCAGAATCTTACCAAGCATGCTTAAACCTGAACTGCACAAGGACAGCAATGGACGGACGTGCGCATGTGGACAGGGAAACAAACGCCTGTAGCCTCAACCTCAGTTGTCGGGAGCTTCAACCCTACACAAAGATCTACAGACAACTGGTGTGCGGAGAGGGAGAGCTAGCCTTCCCCAGGGAAGCTCACGCCAATTGGTTATCCAGAACCAAATGGTCAGTCCTGAAAACATCATACAAATATATGCATTGGAGGGGGGAGGGGTATGGGTATATGGGAGGATTTGGAGGGAGGAAAGGAAGGGGAAAATGATATAATTACCTTACAATCTCAAAAACTAAAAGAAATACTTAAAAGTGATTTCCTAGTCTTTTTAAAAATGAAGTTTTCATTAGAGTAAATGATCCAGAGATGAACGGCCTTGAATGTAAATTTTTGCCTACATCTCTGATGATTTGACTTTGAAAGATTTTATTTTAAACCATGTGTATGCGTGTGTGTGTGTGTGTGTGTGTCTGTGTGTGTCTGTGTGTGTCTGTGTGTGTGTGTACATGAGTGCAGTGCCCTCGGAAGCCAGAGGCTTCAGGTCCCCTGGAGCTGTGAGCTGGGTGCTGGGAACCCAACTCAGGTCATCTGCAAGAGCAGCTCACGCTCTTAACTTCGGAACCATCTCCCAAGCTCTTAACTTCGGAACCGTCTCCCAAGCTCTTAACTTCGGAACCATCTCCCAAGTTCTTTTACTTCTTTAAGATACACTCTCAGGAGCGGAATTTCGGAGTCAAGGGATGTGCAAACGGATCCAAAGGCGAGGAAGGAGGGGAAGGCCTCCCCAGGCCCCGCCCTTTCCTTCCTGGTGGTTCTCTCCCAATGCCTCTTGCATAGAATTACATCATGTGCGTTTATAGAATCCAGGTTATGGCAAAAAGGGGGAGACTACATACTCAGATTACGACTCACAGATGAAACGCCTCCCTTTTTTTTAATTGAAAAAAATTATTTTCATACAATAGCCGTTGATCATGATTTTCCTCTCCCCCAGTTCCTCCCATGACACCCTTTTCTAATTTCAGCGGGGGTGGGGTGGGGTGGGGGTGGGGTTGCCGAGACGGCTCAGTGAGTAGAGGCACTTGCCAACAAGCTCAGTGACCTCAGTCTGACTCCTGTATGGGAATGTTCTTCCCATGGAGGAAGGACAGAACTGATTCCCGAAAGTTGACCCCTGACCTCCACACATGTGCTGTGGTTCACACATGCCCCTCCCCTAATATAAATGTAATTAAACCTGTCAGGAGACAAACACTTCCTCAGTCCCTTTTGCTTACTTTTCTGTGATTTCTAGTGGATATAAACATTTCCTCCCCAAATCTCCATGGGTCATTGAATTTCTTTTATGATTCGCAGTTATGACTCAAATATGATGCATCATGATTTTCAAAAGTGTTTTTTTTTAATTCTAGAAAACCTCAAACTGCATCAGCCACACAACACAAAGGAAAGATTCTTCTCATGAATGGATGTCTGTATTTCCATATTAATACCCATAGTTCAGAGTGTGTTTTTTGGCAATAAGAATAGATGGAATAGTGGATGCAAATGAAACTGGCCTCTAGGGACTAAAAGGTTCTGGGGAACTGATAAGGTAGCCCAGAAACAGAAATGAAGACTTTCTAAGGGCAAGTCATGAAGTCATGCCCAAACCTAGCCTCCCTCTCTGCACTTCAAAGCATTTTCCATTGGCCAGTGTTTAAATCACCTTTGGCACAAACCTTTATAATGCCATCCTTTTTGGAACCACAGAGGCAAAAATAAAATCCATCACTGCGTAAAACCAGAAGCCAGACACTAATTAGAGAATTGTTCACCTGGACAGTGACGTCTTTGTTAATGAGCCGTCATATAATTATCACCCGGGTTTTACCAAGTGTGAGTTCTCAGTTAGGAGAAATGGCCATGGTCTCCTAAGAATAAAATTATGGAACGCCGGAGAACACAGGCAAGCAATGTCAGTCAGTTTGTTGCCAGAGAACTAATATGGTGAGTCACTGGCTGGAATCTAGCATTTTTTTAGACCTCAGAAAAGCTTCTCCAATTTTCTTTGAGAGGCTTAGGAATTCATCTCACAAACCCAAGGGCTTCAAGTTCTGAACCAGGAAAGTGGACAGATTTTTATTTCATGATAAAAATGTTTAAGACTTTTTTTTTTTTTGGCTTAGGGATGAAAACTAAGAATGAAGCCTGGAAAAAGTGATTCTGCTCCTCTGTCTATCTGATCTTCATCAGCACAGACGGGCATCAGTATTCCATTCAGGTAATAAGTAATTATGCACTCTCAGCTCTGTCAATAACTAATTACTTGACAGTGTTAACATAACCAACCTTCATGTGCAAGGTTATTTAGAGTTGGAAGAGCGGATGGTGTGATTAACTTGACCTTTGCAACAATTTATCCAAGTCAAACTCTTCACAGTTCATGCTTGTAAATGGGTAGCCCAAGCAAGTCCCACCCCTTTCGATTAACATACACATACATATATTCACAAACACACACACACACATATACACAAATACACACACATACACACACATATATACACAAACACACATACACACACATATATACACAAACACACACACATATATACAAACACACACACATATACACACATATATACACACATACACACATATATACACACATACACACACATATATACAAACACACACACATATATACACAAACACACACATATATACACAAGCACACATACACACACATATATACACATACACACACACATATATACACAAACACACACACACACACACACACACACACACACACACACACACACACCTTAGTTATCTTTCTATTACTGTAATAATACATCATGACCAAGGCAGCTTATAGAGGAACAAGTTTACTAGAGGCTTGCAGTTGCAGAGGGTTAGTGTCCATGGCCACCATGGCGGGGAGCATGGCAGCAGGTGTGGTACTGTCTGACCCACCAGGAGGAGGCAGACAGAGCTAACCGAGAATTGTCTGGGCTGTTGAACTCCACCTCCTATGATACACCTCTTCCAACATGGCACACACAGCCTGACCCTTCACAATCAGTTCAACCACCTGCGAACCAAGCATTCAAATATGCGAGGCTGTGGGGGCCGTTCTCATGCAAACCACCACACTGTGTCTTGTGAATTTGAAAGAATATTCACAAGCGTCTATGCCTAGAGATGGAGGAGGGCATTTTGTTTGTTTTGGAAGGTGTCTATGATCAGAATAGCCTCAAAATCATAGCTATCTGTTTGCCTCTGCATACCAAGTGCTGGGATTAAAAGTATTCACTACCACACCCAGGTATAGGTGGAGATTTTATTTATTTATTTATTTATTTATTTATTTATTTATTTATTTATTTATTTATTTATTTATATATTTATATATTTAGTTAGTTAGTTAGTTTTTTTCGAGACACAGTTTCTCTGTGCAGTTTTGGTGCCTGTCCTGGATCTCACTCTGTAGCCCAGGCTGGCCTCGAACTCACAGAGCTCCACCTGCCTCTGCCTCCTGAGTGCTAGGATTAAGGGCGTGGGCCACCACCGCCAGGCTAAGGTGGAGTTTTTAAACACCATTTTAAAAAAGTTCTTGGGTTACATTTTAATCATTTCAAGTAGGTGTTGCTCCCAATATTTAGGAAATTCTTTCACCACTTGAACATAAATTGAGATTAAAAACCTTGTTTAGCAATAACAAAACAACACACTCATGACCTGTGACTTCCTAGTGCCTGGCACTTAAGTGGCTTGTGTGAATTCACCGATGCAATATTTGCAAAATACACGCTTAATGCACCCCACTCTCTGATTGCATTGGATTGGGCCAAAGGAGACCAGTGAACAACATGCTTGCTTCCTCCCATCCCATTGGCTGAAGCCCAAACGGAACAACGAACTGAAAGGAGGCTGAAACATGCATCTTTAGCTGGATGTCTGTGTGCGCAGAAAGATCTTGGGAATGGAGTGTGGTGAGGTGGCTCAGTGGTTCTTGCAAAGAACCCGGGTTTGGTTCCCAGCATCCACATGGAAACTCTAGCTCCCACGCATCTGATATCCTCTTGTGGGCACCAAGTACGCACATGCCACACAGATATATGTGCAGGCAACACACACATATGTGGTGATGTATTGTGTCCCTCAATATATCGTGCACCCTAATAAAGCTTACCTGAGGATCAGAGGAAAAAGCCAGCCACTCTAGTAAACACAAAGTCAGGCTGTGGTAGCACACGCCTTTAATCTTAGCATTCGGGAGGCAGGGATCCATTCAGATCTCTGTGAGTTCAAGGCCACACTGGGAACAGAGCCCGGCGCGTTGGCACAGGCCTTAAATTCTAACACTAGCTAACTGTAGTGGAGGTCTGTACAGACAGACAGGAAGTGATGTAGCTGGGCAGAGAGAGGAAGTGAGATGCAGAACAGAAAGGCATATAGGCGTGGGTAGACAGGAATCAGGTCTCTTTGGCTGAGGATTTCTAGCGGTAAGAACATGGCTGGCTTCTTTCTGCTTCTCTGATCTCTCAGTTTTCACCCCAATATCTGGCTCCGGATTTTATTTTATTTTTTTGGTTTTTTGAGACAGGGTTTCTCTGTGTTTTGGTGCCTGCCCTGGGTCTCCCTCTATAGACCAGGCTGGCCTTGAACTCACAGAGATCCACCTGCCTCTGCCTCCCGAGTGCTGGGATTAAAGGCGTGCGCCACCACCACCTGGCAAGTTTTTTTTTTTTTTTTATTAATAAGACCATTTAGCAATTTGTCTTACATGCATAAAACAAAATGAATAGCTCAAGTAAAATGACAAAATAGAGATTTATTAAAAAAAATATTTAGGGATATTCACAAAGAGGAAAGAAGAGAATGGATGCTGGTTTTTATAGGCATAGAAAACTGAAGAATGGAAGAGAAGTGGAGAGATTTTAGGAGCCATAGGGAGTGGGTGTCTGTAGTGAAACAATATTTTGCCAGACGTGAGAGTGCAGTGGTGAACGTGAACTCACAAGAACCGGTACTTCACGCAGAAGATTTGTACAAGGTCAGGTCAGCATGATCTGGGACTGGAGAGATGGCTCAACAGTTCAGAGCACTTGCTGCTTGTCCAGAAGACCTGAGATCTGGTGATCTGTCCTAACACCCATCTTAGGTGACCCACAACTGCCTGTAACTCCAGCTCCAGGGATCTGACCATCTTCTAGCCTCTGTGGGTACCCACACACCTGTGGCACTCACCCACACAGAGACACATAAATAAAAACGAATATAAATCTGGAAAGAGGGGTGCATGGTCTGAAATGGCAATACCAAGCAATCCAGGCCCAGTAATAATCTTTAAAATAGACTCATTTTTTTCAGCCAATTTATTCACATAAGCCTGGCTGTTTTGGTGAGGATGTTGATCCTTCAGAACCTCAACAAGAAGTATTAAACTCAATGATAGTCTCTCAACCTATCAGAAATGAAGATAAAAGGTAAAAAGGAGAAAAAAAACTTAAGATCATAGCAGAAAACTAAAAAAAAAAAAAAAAAAAAAAAAAAAAAAAAAAAAACCATTAAGATGCAACTGGGTTGTGGTCCCCTATAGACATCTATTGCCATATTCAACACACTTCAGATAGATGTGAAATGCTGATGGAATTCGGTTTATACTTATAACATTTTATAGTCTGACAAGCTTTTCAGAGAATCACTTTATCTCATATGAGGATGAATCAGAGAGCAACTTCCCTCGGGAGCTCCTGTAAGAGAGACGGTAGCAGTAATATACAGAGATGAACATGTTATTAGAGGAACACATCAGGGAAATTGCCAGCGAATTTAGAAGGGCGATGGTTTCTCATTAGGTGGGGAGGATTGGGTGTGTCTGCGCTTCACAAATGATGCTCCTATCTCGTCATAACCTCCCATCCCAGGCTTCATCATCCCTTCAGCAGGGTGACTGCAGTATCTCGTCTCCACAAGGGTCAGGCGCTGTGTACGAGAGCTCGCTGTGAGGCGGCCCTTTGAAGATCTCTACGTTTCCCAGGCTCCTCATTATCTCCTGGTTAGATTCTCCCGGGAAGAAGAAACTGGCCTGGAGATTAGAACGCGCTTTTGTTTAGTTATCGACTGTGATAATTAACGTTGACTGTCAGCTTGACAGGGGTTAGCACTGCGATCGAAATATATGTTTGGATGTGTCTGTGAGAGAGTTGCTAAATCATGTTAGCTCAGGTAGGAAGACCTCCCACCCTAAATGTGAGCAGCACCAATTCACAGGCTGGGATCCCAGACCGACCAAAATGGAGAATGGGAACTGACTAGCAGTATTCATAGCTCTCTGCTTCCTGACGATCTGCCTCAAGCTCCTGCGGCATGCCCTCCTCACCATGGTGGACTGTGCGCTCAAACCGTGGGCCACAATAAACTCTCCCTTCCCTGACTTGTTTTGTTGGGTGTTTTGCTAGCACCTTCTCTCAAAGGTAACCACTTGGGACGAGAGAGGCTCTTTTCTTCTTACTTTTCAATTTCTAGTTAGTTCGTTATTTGGATGTATATGGGTGCTTTGCCTGCGTGTGTGTGTGTGTGTGTGTGTGTGTGTGTGTGTGTGTGTGTGTGTGTAACATAAATGCACCTGGTGCTGGCAGAAACCAGGAGATAGTGTCAGATCCTTTGGAACTGGAGTTACAGATGGTTGTGAACTACCATGTGGGTGCTGGGAATTGCACCCAGGACCCCTGAAAGAGCATCTGGTGCTTTTAGCTTTTTCATCATGTCTCCAGCCCCTGAGAGTTTGTTTTAAATAAGTATTAATATATGTAATATTTATTATACACAGGCATATAGAAAACAAAGCTATGAGCTGGGCATAGTGGCTCCTGTCTCTAATCCCAGCATATGGGGTGGGGGTGGAGTGCAGGCCGCAAGGATCAGGAGTTCAAGGTCATCTTTGGCTACATAGCAAATTTGAAGACAGCCGAGGTTACAACGTGAGACCTTGTTTCGAGAAGCCAAAACTGAAGGGTGGAGAGATAGCTTGCCCCTGAAGAGCTCTTCCTGCTCAAATACAAGGACCCCAGTTCAGATTCCAGCATCTTTAGAAAAGCTGGGCGTGGCCCTGAGCTCTCCCCGGAACTTCAGCATTGACTGGGACAAGATAAGAGGAACAATGAGACGTGCTGGCTGTAAGTGTAGCTGAAAAACAGGAGCTCAAGGTTAAGCTAGAGATATGGCTTCAAAGAAACAAGGTGAAGAGTGATAGAGGTCGGTGGCCTTTCCCCTCCTCTGCCCTCTGTGTCTGCTGTTCATAGGCATCTACACACACACACACACACACACACACACACACACACACACACACACACACCTTCACATAGATCACACATAAATATACCACACAGACATACACACACAGACACATGCACACCCTTGTACACATTCTGTCACAAACACACACACAGGCACACACACTCATACACGCATGCACACCAAAAAAGAAAAAAGGGGGAAAGAATAACGAAAGACGGAGTAAACAAAGCTACGAGCTACTACCAGACTCCCATAATAATTAGTTAACAACCACTGACTGGTGCTTTGGCTAACACGTTATGCTGCAGGTAAGATTCTATTAAGCAGTTTCCACGGAATGATTCTTCATCATACCGAACAAAGAATTTTTGTTCCTGTACAGTCGAGACCGGATTCTGTTGCTTAGCAATGGACTCTACCATACCATTACAGGTTTTGTGTTTCCCAAGAACCAGTATACCCAAAGGTACTTCTAAATGTTCCCACAGTACTCCCATGAAAAAGGATTGATATTCGTTCCATATTTAATCTAGCAATCCAAAAATCCTCAAGGTGACAAGCTTTCTTTTTAGGTTGTTGCCAATATACTGTCCTCCTTTTTTTTTTTTTTTTTTTTTTTTTTTGCAAAGTGAAAATTGTATCCTCACTCATTGAAGTAATTGGGGACAGATTTGCCTTTGAGACAAAGAATCATCCATCCATCGGCTAATACAGATACAGAGTTGTGGGCTGGGCAAAGGAAGATACAGAAGACATTTCACAGGGTCTTTGGGCAAGCTTTGTATGCAGTAAAGCCATAAGATACAATGTCTCCTCTGTAAACTCAGCTTTGTATGCAGTAAAGCCATAAGATACAATGTCTCCTCTGTAAACTCTATGATGTCTGGGAAAGATTAAGCTGGGGACAAAAGAAACAAACTGTACAGGACAATATGCAATTAGCTGCTAACTGATGAAGCATTCAAGGAAAAACCCTTGAAGAATTCCGAGACAGACCGGGGAAGGTGAAGGAAAAGAGCCTGTGTTTATCAAGTGCCTCCCATACAGTAGGTGCTTCAAATGCACCGTCTCTTCCAATAGTCATAAAAGAACCTCTTCTTCATTTCCAGGAGAGGACAGAAAGTTATACAGGTTAATTAACTTGCAAGTAAACAAATCCAGGACCGGGTGAAATGAAGGAGAGCATTTAGAGGGTAGCTAGATCAAGATCCTCCCACTGCGCTGCCTCTTCCCCCAGCTCTTTGCATTATTCATAAATGAAGGGCTGAATTCCAGGTGGTGTGGTCCTCAGGGGACAGAGCTAACTAAGCTTTGGTTCAGGCTTAGGGACCTTTGTGAATATCGGCCAACAGGAAGTCCCCTGGGACACAGGTAAAGGAAGAGAGATTTCTTTTTATATTGTCTTTGAACAATGGGCCTGTGGAGTGATGCATGATCTGTCTGGAAGGAGGCTGACCCACAAAAACACCCTCCTGCTTTTACAACAGCCGAATCACTTCCGCCCTCCTGATTCGCACTGGTTTACATTTCTGACCCGGCTATCTTTCTCCTTGATTGCATTCAGAACACTTTGGGCCGCTTCTGATGAAACTTTTCCTTGAATTTTATCTCCTGTCCTGTTGTAAAGACTTCCCAGGGTAACCGTGTGTGTTATCACCCCAGACGCCCTTACACAATGCCCCAAGGTCTAGTATCACTTAGGAAAACAGAAGATAAGTGTTTTTCTTTTTCACAGAAAAAGATAAGACTTGGGAGAGGAAAGCTTCCTCACACTACCAGGCTTGAGGTTAGGGGGTGTTTTGTGTTCTTTTATGAGGTGGGTCATAGCAGGAGACACAAGGCGGGGCTCAGGTAAACACAGCTGATTATCTTCACAGGTCCAGGAGACAGGAGGGCCAGAACTCCATCATGGCCATGTCACACCATTTCCAAGGAGTATTTGTACAATGTGTATGTGGGTGCACCTTGTGGCAGTCATCTCATAAACTCAGGTTGCTAGTCTTCAATTTCCACCTCCTTTGGGATGGGGTCTCTTGTTTTTCTGTTTAATAAGGCCGACTGGCCCATGAGCTTCCAGGACCTCTCCCGTCTGCTTCCCATCTCTCCATGGGTGTGCTGGGATTACCGGTGCTCACTTTGGTTCTTGGGATTCGAACTCGGGGTCTCACATTTGTATAGCAGAGTGCTTTCCGCAAGTGAGCCCTCCTCCCCTAGCCCCTGTTAGGTTTTGTTTTGCACAGCATTTCCATGCTTGTAAGAACCTGTGACGTACACAAATACAACCTAGAGAATGGTAACTGCGATTTATGTGATTCCACGCATCATTTGCATGTTCTTATGTTGTTTTTGCTTTCTATTTATTCTCCTCCCATACGATACATCCTGACTGCAACCTCCCCTCCCTCCCCTCCTCCCAGTACCTCCTCCCTTCTCCCCCAGATCCACTGTTCCTCAGTTTCCTTCAGAAAAGAACAGGGCCCCCAGGGATATCAACTGAACAGGGCATAACAAGTTACACTAAGACCAGGCACATACCCTTGTATCAAGGCTGGATGAGGCAACCCAGTAGGAGGAAAAGGGTCCCAAGAGCAGGCAAAAGAGTCAGAGATACTCCAGCTCCCACTGTTAGGAATCCCACAGACACCCCAAGCTTAACAACCACAGTAGGTATGTAGAGGACCTTGCACATACCCATACAGGCTCTGGGATTGCTGTTTCAGTCTCTGTGAGCCCTTATGAGCTCAGTTGATTCTGTGGACCATGTTCCCATGGCGTCCTCGATCCCTCGGGCTTCTACAATCCTTCCTCCCTGTCTTCCACACAGCTCCTCAAGCTCTGGCTAATGTTTAGGTGTGGGTCTCTGCATCTGCTACCATCAGCTGCTGGAGGAAGCCTTCCTGATGACCACTGGGCTAGGGACCAATCTGGAGTTCTGGAAGCTAGCTTATCCTCTCTGGTCAAGCACGGGACTTCTGCCTGAGTTGTGGGCCATGATTTATATTGGTATTTACAAAAGACTACTGCAGAATCTAGAGAAGAATGGTAAGATGTATGCTAAAAATTTTCTTTTGAAGTACTTCGGATTGAACCCTGGGGCCTCATGTCTGCTAAATATGTGCTCTACCCCTGGGTTACAACTTCAGCATATTTTAAAGAGAACGACTTTCCTATTTTAACATGTTTATGTATACTTTTTCATGCTTTTTTAATAAAAGGACTGAATAGAAAAAAAAAGAAGAAATGGAAAAAAAAAAGGCATGACTGCTCCTAGGTGTGGTGGAGGAGAAAGTTTATTGAAGATAAAAGGGAGAGCATAGCCAGAGGCAGAGACATCTGGGAGAGTCCAGAGTGAACGTGACCCTGAGCCAGGGCCACGTAGGAAGAGGGGGAAGGAGACAGGGGAGAGCCAGGAGAGTAAAGGGTAGTGTCTTGGTTAGGGTTTCTGTTGCTATGAAGAGACACCGTGGCCACATCAACATTTAATTGAGGTGGTAGTTTACAGTTTCAGAGGTTTAGTCCATTATCATCATGGCGGGGAACATGGCGGTATTGTATGATATTTTGTTTGTCATCTTACAAATAAAGCTTGCCTGGAGATCAGAGGGTGGAGCCAGCCACTAGTTAACCATAGAGGCCAGGCAGTGGTGGCTCACACCTTTAATCTCAGCACTTGGGAGGATCATATCTTTGATCCTAGCACACTGGAAGTGGAGACAGGAATATAAAGGGGGTGGAGACAGGATCTCACCCTCCATTCAGTCTGAGGATTCGTAGAGACAGGATCCCCACATTCAGTCTGAGCACTGGAAGTTTCTGATGGCTGGCTGCTCTGCTTCTCCGATCTTTCAGCTTTCACCCTGATAGCTGAGTCCGGGTTTTTATTTAATAAGACTAATTAGGGTCGTGTTTCATGGCAGTGCGCAGGCAGACAAGATGCTGGAGAAGGGGCTGCTACATGTTATTATGTAGGCAACAGGAAGTAGACTGACTCACTGGGCATGGCTTAAGCATATAGGAGACCTTAAAGCCTGCTTCCACAGTGACACACTTTCTCCAAGAAGACCACACCTCCTAATAGTGCCACTCCCTTTGGGGGCCATTTTCTGTCAAACTACCACAGGTAGACAAAAGAGGCTGGGTAACCAAAATGGCTGGGTTATATAGGAAGGGCAGTTGGGGGGAGGGCAGCTCAGTCCTGGGCTGGAGAAGTTTAGGGTAGGGTACAGGGTATGCTAGCCAGGTCTGCTTTGATATGTTAAATAAGCACTTCAGTTAACCATTGGTCCCAGGTTTGAGACCTAACAAGGGCCTCTACTTCACATTGCATTGGGCCCCATGAATAATGTGAGTGATAGCTTCTGACTTTTACATCTGTTGTGCTTAAGAAAAGTTGTCGGTAAGCAGTGGGGTGGTTGTCTGGACAGTTATGACGTGCTGGGTTGACTGGGCTAAGGGATGCTCAGGTAGCTGGTAATGTGTTATTTCAAGGTGTACCTGTGAGGGTGGTCCTGGAAGAGATTAGCATTTGAAATCAGTAGACTCAATAAAGAGGATGGGCTTCAGCCCTAGGGTGAGCACCATTCAGCCCTGGAGAACAGGGATATAAGAGAAAGATGGAGCGGGAGTGAATTCCGTCCTCCTAGCTGGACCCTCCATTTTCCTGTCTGTAGATATCACAGCTCCTGGTTTGCAGGTCTTTGGACTACACCACTTAAAAACTATCTAATCTGCCTTAGTTGTAAAATGAGCCGAGAGCAGAATCTCTCTTACAGTAGTTGTGAGAAGTGAGGGTAAGCTACAGCTGTTAAGTATGAAGACTTCAATAGATGTTAGCCATGTAAGGATCTGTCTTTGTTAGCTACTGCTGTGAAGAGACATCATGACCATGGCGACTTTTACAAAGGAAAACATCTAGTTGGGGCTGGCTTACAGTTCAGAGGCTTAGTCCATTGTTGTCAGGGCAGGAAACATGGCGGCGAACAAGCAGACACGGTGCTGGAGAAGGAGCTGAGAGTTCTACATCTCGATCTGCAGGCAGCAGGAAGAGGCTGAGCCACTAAGCCTGGCTTAAGCTTCTGAGACCTCAAAGCCCATCTCCAGTGACATTTCTCCAATAAAGCCACACCTCCCAATAGTGCCACTCCCCATAAGCCTATGGGGCCATTTTTATTCAAACTACCACAGTATCCTAAAGCCCTCGGCTCACTTGAATCTTCAGTGGCTGAAGGGAAACATGTACATGCATGTATACGAGGTAATATACTTCATATGAGATGAGCAGGGGCTATGCAGTAAGAGTAGGTTTGAGTCCAGCTCTGCAGGTGACTAGTCATGAGTCCAGGTAGGTCTCTCATCTTGCCTGACAAAGGACACAATGCCCGTCTTACATAATTTTTGTGAGCCATTCTGGGTAACCTGTGGGGACACAAAACACCTAGGAACTTCTTCTTATTTGCCCTAAAGAGCACATGGAAAGGGTGAGACATTTTAATCTATTAGTTTCTCAGGTATTTTAAAGAGCTAAACCCTTCTAACTTAAAGACTCATAAGAGCAATGCCATGATCATGTGTTTTGTTACTCATGTGGGGGCAGGAAAGAGACCAAAGCATCGAGAAGCGTGTGTGTATATACACAAGAGAGTAGAAAGCATCACCTCCTGAAGATGTCTGCACTCCTCTGTTCATTCTATTATTCACAGCAGCCAAGGTGAGGAAACAGCCCATGGACAATAGTCATGGACAAATAGATCAACAAAGTGTGTATACATGCAATGGAATGCTACTATTCCACCTTAAAAAGAAGGAAATCCTGGGTTTGATACAATGGATGGAACATATGTAAAGTGTAGCAAATCTTCCTCTGTCCTGTCAGCCAGCTCCTAAACAATGACACAGAGACTTATTGTTAATTACGAAACCTTGGCCTATAGCCTAGGCTTGTATCCAACTAGCTCTCTTTTTTGTTTTGTTTTGTTTTTTTTGAGACAGGGTTTCTCTGTGTAGCTTTGGTGTCTGTCCTGGAACTCGCTCTGTAGACCGGGCTGGCCTCGAACTCACAGAGATTCGCCTGGCTCTGACTCCTGAGTGCTGGGATTAAAGGTGTGTGCCACTGATGCTGGGTCCAACTAGTTCTTATAACTTAAATTGATTTGCTTCTATTAATCTATGTTCTACCACGTAGCTTTAATTTTTTTTAACCTCTTTTCAATTTCTGTACATCTAGCTTGTTCCATGTCCTCTGGGGTCTCCTGCACACCAAGACTCTTCTTCCCAGTTTCTCTCTCTCTCTGCCTGGAAGTCCCAACTATACCTCCTGGCTAGATATTGACCTTTCAACTTTTTATTACACCAAATCACAGCACTACATCTTCACACAGTATACAAATATCCCACAACAGTGAAGTGAAGAAAAAAAAAAAAAAGTCAGACACAGACAAAGTCAACCACTGTGTGAGACACATAACAGACAGGAAAGAGTTAAGTCTAGCTTGACACCCATTTGAGCCATTCTTGAGCTGCTAAGCCATTTTGAACTGGTGGACAAATCTACAGTTGTGTGTCAGACGGTCAACCTGGAGAAGACAGCATGTGCAATGAAGGGAACTCCTCAAGGTCACTTTCACTTCCTTCTGCTGGGACGGGATCCCTGTCTGAGCACTTTCTACTTGATTACAGACAGTGTAAAGAAGGAAGTACAAGATATAGTATTTATCTACCCAGTACTCACTGGGCCTTGCAGCAGGGGTGGTATTGTGAATGACTGTTCACAATAAACAATGGTATTTTGCCTAGTGTAAAATTGGAGAGGATCCTCCCTCCACCCTCCCTTCTTCCATTCCTCCCTTCCTTCTTCCTTCCTTCTGTCCTTATTCCTTTTCTCCTCTGTAGCAATTCTTTCTCTGTCCTGCCAGCCAGCTCCTGAGTAATGACACAGAGACTTCTTATTAATTATGAAAGCTCGGCCTATAGATTGGCTTGTTCTTAACTAGGTCTTATAACTTAAATTAATCCATTTATATTAATATATGTTCTATCACGTGGCGTTACCTGTAGCATGAATTCTAATTGGTCTTAATAATAAAAACTCAGAGTCAGAGATATCAGGATAAATGCTGAAAGATTAGAGAGGTAAAGGAGCCAGCCACTAGAGACTTCTTTTTATTTATTTATTTATTTATTTATTTATTTATTTATTTATTTATTTATTTATTTTGAGACAGGATTTTTCTGTGTAGCTTTGTGCTTTTCCTGGATCTGTAGACCAGACTGGACTTCTTATCTCTACCAAATCCTCAGACAGAAAGGGGCCTGAGATCCTGTCTCCTCCCACCTTATCCTACTGTCTCCACCTCCCTAGTGCTAGGATTAAAAGTGTGAGCTTCTACCGCCTGGCTCTGTTTCTCTCTTAGATTGGATTAATCTTATCCCAGGGTGGCCTTGAACTCCTGATCTTCCTGCTTTCTCCTCCCAAGTGCTAGAATTAACGATGTGAGCCACCACCGCCTGGCCTCTATGGTTAACCAGTGGCTAGCTCTGCCCTCTGATCTCCAGGCTAGCTTTATTTGTCAGAACACAAACAAAATATCACCACAGTTACCTCTCTTCCATCTTGTACCTTCTGTTTCCTCTCCAGGTCTCCTGGTGTCTCCCTCACACCTAGATTCCTCCTCCTCTTCCTTTCTCTCCCCAGAAATCCCACCTCTACCTCCTGCCTAGCTATTGGCCATTCAGCTTTTTATTACAAAAATCACAGCATACACCTTCACACAGTGTACAAATATCCCACAACACTCCTCTTCCTCCTCCTCATCTACTTCCTTCTGTTACTTCTTCCTTGTATAAACCAGACCTCTCTATTGAGGGGTATTTGTATACTGTGTGAAGGTGTATTGTTGTGATTGGTTTACTAAAAAACTGAATGGCTAATAACTAGGCAGAAGAGGTTAGGTGGGACTTTCAGGCAGAGAGAGAAACTCGGGGGAATGAATTTAGGCACTTGGGGAACACCAATGAGACACTGAGGAAGTTGGATGTACAATATGGAGGAAAGGTAATAAGACGCAGGGCAGAAAGTAGATTAATATAATTGGGTTAATTTAAGTCTTAAGAGCTAGTTGGGAACAAATGTAAGCTAAGGCCAAGCTTTCATAATTAATGAGAAGTTTTCATGTCATTATTGGGGAGCTGGTGGTTCCAAAGAAAGTCCAATTACACTTCTCTGGAACTCATTATGCAGCCCAGGTTGCCCTAGAAGTCATGATACTCCTGCTTCAGCCCCTAATGCTTGGATTGAAAGCAGTATATCTGCATGATATTCCTTGAAGTTGGTTGTTATATAAATGAGAGAAATAACCAGTAGGAACATGTCTAGCTGATGCTGGTCATGTGGCAGGTGATGCTTCTGTGGCTGTGGTAGATCAATGATGGTATGCATCCTTGACATTCTTCACATGGAGAAGGGAGACCTGTTTCTCTTCTCCTTGGATCTGGGCTGTGCCAACTTAAACCAAACAGTGTGGCCGAAGAGACTAGCTTTGGGAGAAAACAGGCAGCCTCCACCTTAGTCTCGAGAAGCCTTGAGCGTCTCTGGCAGACAGCTGAGTAACCTATTGGAGGGAGCAGGCAGAGTGCCTGAGAACAGGTGGAGAAAAAGAAAGTCCAGACCAATCTAGCCTGTCAGCTGGCTCTGCCCACAAACAAGCACAGGACAGAAGCAGACAATTAACCTTAACAACAAATGCATAACTAATTCCCTGCCTCAGCAAACGACAAAGTGGAAGGGATGAGCAAACCTCCCAAGAGTTGCAAGGATGTTCCTTTTTACAGTTGTGCATTTTGTGTTCTGAGGTCACAGGGAAAAATCAATGAGGGTCATACCCTACAACCCCTCTTGCCTTTTCTCTTTGCAGAGAAGCTGAGCCCTCTCTACTGTTAGCTGTGGGGGCTTGTTTGGGTAGAGACAAACAATATTTCAATCCATATCACACTTCCACTCAACTGGTACTCTATGCGCCCAAGCATTTATATTCCCACTATCTAGGAGAAAAGAGACACACAGAAGCCGTTAGCACGTTTAATGGCTTGCCTCTTTTCCTTATTAATCCAACACCATTTTTGTTTTACTATTAGTATTCACTCTGTTCAGAACTGTAGACTCCCAATCTAGCTATCACACTGGCTGGATGCATGCCCACTTATCAGCACAAAGGGCAGGAAGAGAGAGCCCTCCTTTTCTGGGCTAATGGCTGTATTTGCTTTTTATTAAGATGTAGCTGAGCTTTTGGGAGGATTGTTATCAGAAAGAACAGCTTAGCATTAATTATGCTAAAACAAAAATCATTATAGTTAGCAGTCATTGTCTAGGTTTTAAATGGACTTTATTAAATAACCCAAGATAAAAACTTAGATTGTTCAACTACATGGTACATTTACTGATAACTCATCCTGGCAGACCCGTGATGATGTAATTTTGCTTGGAGTGAAATTTTCAGCAGGATTCATGGTGAAGTTCTTTTGTGGTCAATGTGATGATCTAGTTGATAACAGTAACATTCAGGGACTTTTGTGGGCATGTAAAAATTTTTTCTGTATATTTATGATACCAAATTCTATGGTTTTCAAATATGTGGCTATATTCAAAACAGGTTTATACGTTCTTTGTTGTTCATTAAAAGAATATCTTACCACTGGGAGATGTAGCTCGGTAGTAGAGTGTTTCACCAGCATGCATAGGTCAGGGTTCAACTCCTGAGCAGCTAATATAAATGAATAATATCCTGCAACCACTGAGTTTCGTGTGCATTGGAAACATAAAACATCTTGGCTCATTCCCCTGGGGCCAGTGCAGCCTGCTTCTGTTTCCCTTCACTTGAACAAGAATCTTCAAGTTTGGCTGCTAAATGATTTTCATAAAATAACCCAGTCTCCTTTATGCCTGCTATTTGAGTTTTATAGTTAGCTTCTCGGTTGCTGCGATAAAACTGACCAAAAGGAGCTGGAGAGATGGCTCAGAGGTCAAAAACACTGTTTTCTCTTCCAGAGGTCCTGGGTTCAATTCCCAGCACCCACATGGCAGCTCATAGTTGTCTGTAACTCCAGGTCCAGAGGATCTGGCATCCTTACACAGACACACATCAATGCACATGAAATAAAAATAAATAAATTATTTTTTAAAAAACTGACCAAAAAATAACTTAGGGAGGAAAGAGTTTATTTCATCTTACCCTTCCAAGTGATAGCCCATCATTGGGAGTAACCAAGGAAGAAACCCAGAGGCAGGAGCTGAAGGCGAGACCACGAACGAGTGCTTCTCACTGCTCTGCTCCTCATGATATAATCAGGCTTTTCTCATACAACCCAGAACCACCAGGTTAGGGATGGTACTGCCCGCAGTGGGCTGGGCCCTCCTGAATCAGTCATCAATCAAGACCATGCCCCACAGACGTGCCCACAGGCCAATCTGATGGAGGCATTTCCTCCATCAAGGTTCTCTCCTCCTCTGTGACTGGTTTGTGTCGAATTGACAGAAACTAAGACGCACACTGAGGTCCAAGCTTTCTAACGAGTGAGACATGATGTCAGTCCAGTAGATCCTCAGTAGACAATTTAGCTATTAAAATGAATGTGCCATTTGGGGAACCTAAGGTTGTTTGTTACTTAGTACTTGACGGGGGTCTCAAGGGCATCTGATTGTCAATCTTTCAGTCCTGCATTTAGCTGCATCCCTAGAAAATCCAGCACCCAGGCTGTATTCTCTTGTGCAATATATGTTAATACCAGAAACGTTACTTGATGAATATTTCAGTATCTTATGCAAAGCAGCATGGGAAAACCCACTAATTTATCTGATATTTTATATCAAGACTCATTGGATAAATTCCTGCTTGAACCAGTTTCCAGAAAATTTTACTTGGGTACATATTGCCTCAGCTAGAGTTTCTATTGCTATGATGAAACACCATGACCAAAAGCAAGTTGAGGAGGAAAGGGTTTATTTGGCTTCCACTTACACGTTGTAGCCCATCATTGAAGGAAGGCAGGACAGGAACTCAGCCAGAATAGGAACTCAGACAGGGCAGGAACCTGGAATCAGGAGCTGATGCAGAGGCCATGGAGGGGTACTGCATACTGGCTTGCTCCCCATGACTTGCTCAGCCTCCTTTCTTATAGAATCCAATACCACCAACCCAGGGATGGCATCACCCACAATGAGCTCTGTCCTCCCCCATCAGTCACTAATTAAGAAAATACTCTGCAGGTTTTGCCTATAGCCCTATCTTATGAAGGCATTTTCTCTGTTGGGTTCCCTCCTTTCAGATGACTCTAACTTGTGTCAAGTCAACATAAAATTAGCCAGCACAACATGTCTCATATGTATCCATAGCATTTGAGAGATGAGATTTATCATAAAACCACAAATGCTCTTTTCCCTTTCTTTTAAAAATTTATTTTATGTGTATGAGTGCTTTACCTGCATGTATGTCTGTGTCCTGCATTCACACCTAGTGCCCTTAGAGGCCAGAAGAGGGTGTCAGATCTGCTGGAACCAGAGTTACAGAGAGCTGTGTTGGATGCTGGGAATTGAACCTGGGTCCTCTAGGTCACTGAAGCATCTATGGTTTCATAGCACTACTGGGTTATGATAGTGGTAGAAGGTGGTGCCTGCTGAGAGAGAGAGAGAGAGAGAGAGAGAGAGAGAGAGAGAGAGAGAGAGAGAGAGAGAGAGAGACAGAGACACAGAGAGAGACAGAGACACAGAGAGAGATACACACAGAGAAACAAAGACAGAGACAGATAAACAGAGACAGAGACAGACAGACAGAGACAGAGACAGAGACAAAGAGAGAGACAGAAAGAGATATGCGTACTTTCCTCTGTCAAATTCTATCTTTTTGAGGATGGGTGGTATGAAGAACAGAGACTGTATGGGATCCTATGCTATCTGTCAAGAAAATAACTAACGGAGGGTGTGAACTGAGGCACAGAACTTCTTCACTCTTTCATGACTGTTGGCCATCCCTTTACACTCTCCCGCTGCCACCTTGGCACTTCATTTCCTGCCTCTAATACCCCTTCTTTCCTTCCTCCCCTCCCTAAATTGTTGTATTGGGTTAGTCTTCTTCAGTCTGTGACAGTTTCTAGTTTTTCTTTGTCCCTCGTGACCTTGACACTCTTAAAAAGTTGTCAGGTACTCGGTAGAATTTTTCGCCACTTGAGTTTGTGTGATGTAATCTTCTAATGAAATGGTCAAGGTTATAAATGTTGGCAGCAATATTTTGGAGGTGAGAAGCCCTTCTTATTACATCAAAGCAGGTGACACTTACTTGACTTTTTGTTGTTATTTTTGAGACGAAGTCTCTCCATGTAGCCCAGGATGGCTTGGAAGTCATGATCCTCCTGGCCTATGTCACAGAGTGCCAGGGTTATAGCAGACTTCTGTGACTATCCTGCGCCTCTTCCAGGCATCCACAGGTGATGCTTTACCTTACTTGTTTAAGGAGGTACCCTAAAATCTTGTTGAATTTCTCACTCTGTCCCCCTTCCTACCTCCATCCACATTTCTTTTCTTTCTCTCCTTGCTTTTTTTTCTGTTAAATGTGTCACTTTTCCATTCAAGAATTTAGGAGGGCAAGGCAAGGTGGTACTCACCTGTAATCTCAGCTCTAGGGAGGCTGAAGCCAGGAGAATCACAAATTCCGGGTCAGCCTAGGCAACTTAGTGAGACCCCATCTCACAATCCCGATGTGTAGGTTTAAATCAAGTCCTCATCATTCTGTCCATCAATAAGACTCAGAAGTCAAGGGCTGAGTGAAAACTTCTAGCTCACAGAGGCTGAGTAGCAACTAGCTGACCTTGCTTTTTGGCCAGAGACACCACAAGAGACATATCTCTTCCTGAGTCCCAAAACAAAGAAAGCTTAGTCTAGTCTAGTCTCTAGTCACCACCCTTTCCTTCCTGTGCGTCGTCTCTATCCAAATTCCTGGCTTCTCTATGGCCATTTCTGGTCAGCTAGTCACTGGCTCTACCCCCTGATTCAAGGTATAACTTTATTGGGCAGTCTCAGGAGTGTTAGAATGTAGTCAAAATATCCCACAACACGCCTTCTCCTCCTTCTTATCCTTTTGAGACAAGGTCTCACTACATAGTCTTCTCTGGCCTTGCTATGTAGACCAATCTGGCCTTGAACTCACAGAGGTCTGCCTGCCAGTCTTGAGAGTGCTGGGATTAAAGGCATGCACCATTATGCCCTGCTTAGAGCTATTCTACTTAATTTCCAAACTCATGGAATGTTATCCTTCTGTTAAAATTTTTGAATTTTATTGTGTAATGGGAAAGTACGTACTTTTGTAGTTTGTAATTTATCAGTTTTTTTGTGACCTCATTCAAGATCTAGTTTTGTGATGATTTCAGAAGTACTAAAAAAAGAATCTGTTTTTTTTTCTCCATGACTTTATTTCCACATCTATGAAACAGGAAGAACCCAAATATCCAACTGTCAATGGATTTTTCTTTGGGCTACCCACTCACAAAAAATGACAAGGAGCCTTATTATTAATTATGAAAGCTCAGTCTTAGCTTAGGCTTGTTCCTAACTAGTTCTGATAACCTAAATTAACCCATATTTTTTAATCTATGTTCTTTTATGGGGCTCAGTTACCTCTACTCTGTACTGTCCATCCTGCTTTCTCTGTGCCTGGCTGGTGACACCACCTTCTTCTTCCCAGTGTCTTCCCTGCCTGGAAATCCTGCCTAGCTATTGGCCATTCAGCTTTTTATTAAACCAATCAGAGTGACACATCTTCACAGTGTACAAAAAGATTATTCCACAACATCCAACTTCTTTGACTTGTTGTTTTTTGAATATTGCAAAAGTAACAGTCAATTGAAAGACATAAAAATGCTCTCTCTCTCTCTCTCTCTCTCTCTCTCTCTCTCTCTCTCTCTCTCTCTCTGTCTCTCTCTTCAAATCCACAAGGAGTATATCTTGACATAAGTAAAAATCATAGGAGAGGGAAGGAGGAAAGAAAATATCACTTCTTCCTGAAAATCAGTTAGTTACCACTGGGTAATAGATGCTCGGTCCTCTAATTCAAGTTGACAGAGAGGGACTGGCCAGGGTGGTGGAGAAGCCACCTGCCATGATGATTCTGATAATTTGTTTCCTTAGAGGCCACTGATCTTGGTCATTAATATAAGTGAAGCTGTAATGTGCTACTGAGAAGAACCACTGTGTGCTTACTTGGGTAATGGTCCTCCACTAGGTTGTTGGATGGTGGTTCACTAGTCAGGCAGAGCCTATCAGATATCAGATATCACATTTGCCACTGGAAGAAGGATTTGATGTTGATGGGCATCATCCTAGATATCTAAGTCAGATCCCTAACTGATAGTTCCTCAGATTTTTTACCTTATGGTGCTGTGGAATAATCTTTTCGTACACTGTGTAGATGTGTCACTCTGATTGGTTAAATAAAAAGCTGAATGGCCAATAGCTAGGCAGGATTTCCAGGCAGAGAGGATGCTGGGAAGAAGGGGAATACTAGGAGATGCAGAGGAACAGCATGGGAAGTAGAGGGTAAAGATATCGGAGCCACACACAAAAAAACGTAAATTAATTGATATGGGTTAATTTAGGTTATAAGAGCTGGTTAGAAACCAGCCCAAGCTGTTGGCTAAGCTTTCATAATTAAAATAAGTCTCTGTGTCATGATTTGGGAGCTGGCTGGTGGGACAGAGAAAGACTCGATACAATAAGGATTCCATTCCCTTCAACATTAGCCTCAATTCTTATGCTGCTCTGCCCTCTTTTCCTCTCTTCTGTGAACTGTAGACAGAAATTACTGTCCTGCCCGTCAATTCCCAAATAACCTACATGGAGACTCAATATTAATTATAAATGTTCAGCCATTAGTTCAGGCTTATTACTAACCAGCTTTTACAACTTAACTCATTTCTATCAATGTATGTGCTGCCCCAAGGCTTGTGGCTTTTACCTCCACTCCATTTTGTGTGTCCGACTCATTGTCCATCTGGCTGGTCCACTCCTCTCTCTCTGACCTTCTTCATCCCAGCATTTTCTTTGTCTCAGGCTTTCTTGCCCAATCTCTTCCTGCCCAGTTATCAGCCCATCAGCTTTTTATTATCAATGGAAGTAATATATATTCACAGTGTACAAAAGGATTATTCCACAGTGCCAAACCCTAATGCATTCTACAGTTGCCTTCCCACCTCCTGGACAGCATCACCAATGTTTACCTTGTAGTCCCAAGAAAATTTCAAGTATGTCCAGACACTACAAGTCACCAAAATGTGTCTTAAACTTCAAAACAAACAAAAACAAACAAAACAAGCAAGAGCATTTATTGTGCTATATATTTTTCCTATGCATGTGAGAATTGTCACAGCTTGTTGTTGGAATAACTATGCCTCCTTTTCTCTCGAAGAAGGCAGGAATTCTCAGCTATTTGTAATCATTCAAAATCTCTGTTACTTATTTGGATGAAGACAGCAACTGTTGTTAACACGTATCCACCTTTTTCTTTTTAAGACAACAATTCTAGAACGAAAGATAATGAGGAATCCTCTGCGTAATTCAAGAATAACAAGAGTAGGAGGTGGCAATGGGGTGATTCACTAGAAATATTTTGGCTGCCACTAGAACAAGAGTCCATTCTATGTGATTGTATGGTGTACTGGAGAGAGCATGAAATCAGAGGACTTGGTTACAATTTAGGTTTGACTCTGTACTGGCTGTGAGATTTTAGATGATGCAATTGACTTTCCTGATTCTACAAACTGCAGCTATTTGAAATGCTAAAACAATTCCTACCACTTACGTAAAAACACTGCCTCTAAGATGGCCAGTGACTGCATAGAAACACCCGAGTCCATTAGCACTGTAAACTGCACACCCGACTGGAATGCTAAGAGGGAGATTTAGAACTCTTCATTGATTTGTTTTTAGAGTTCATCTTGAACTAGAGGTGTTGCTAAGTATTCCTTTCCTGTTGTCAAAAGTTTTTAGCAAGCCAGGTGTGATGGTGCACACTTTTAATCACTCCAGAGGCAGAAGCAGTCAGATCTCTGAGTTCGAGGCCAGCCGGGTCTATAGAGAGTTCCAGGACAGCCCCAGGACTGCATAGAGAAACCCTGTCTTGAAAAGCAAAACAAAACAAACTCTTTGAGTTGGAGCCCAAGACATGGCTTAGCTGTTAAGAGCACACACTGCTCTTGCAGAAGACCTGAGCTTGGCTCCCAGCACCCACATCAGATAGCTCAAACTCCCCGTACTCCAGGTCCAGGGGATCTGATACCTTCTTCTGACCCTGCCCAGAGACCTATCTATATTCATGCACGTTTGTACACACACGCCACACATACCCTACATTACAATAAAAAAATAGCAGATACATCCTTTTGTCATCCAATTAATTTAAAAACGAATTGGTGAGTTTATTGGTCACTTCATGTTATAAAATTAATTTGTGCAATGTGTGATTTTTACTGGTAATTGAACCCTGAGTTTAGCTGCTGGAGTAACTTTAGAAGCTGCCTATTATGTGTAAGCCTCTCATGGAGATTTTGTGTTAAGATTCAACGATTCATTTACTCTTTCATTTAGATAATCCCTGAGATTATTTAAACTACCTTTTTTTTTTGGTTTTTTTTTTTGTTTTTTTTTTTAAAGTCTAGGCGAGATTGTCTCTTTTACCCACAGCAACCATGGCGGAGAAAGCGTCAACCTGACCTCTTGGGCCCTCAACAAAGATGGCTACCACACTTCCTTCCCCTGCCCTCCACAAAGATGGCTACAGTACTTCCTGTCCAGGGCTTTTTGCCTGCAACAAAGATGGTGTTTGTGGTGCAGGTTCCCTGACAGCCTGGATTCCGGTTGTAGTCTTTTATTTATTTATTTTTTTTAAAGGTACGTGGTCGCAGACGTAAGTAACAGGAATCCATCTTCTCTCGAAATCCCCGCGCCGTGGCGACACCGCCCCTGCGCGGCTCTCTCGGCTCCCTCTGCTCTGCTCTCCGAGCTAGGCTAGGGTTCGGGTGGCGGAGCCGGGGTGCAGTGCCCCCCGGTGAGGATCATCCCGCGGGGTCCTGGTCCCCGATCGTCGCTGGTGGCTCCTCCCGTGTGTGTGCACAGCCGCGGGGTTCGGCTGCACAGACCGGGAGGTTTTCAAAGTTGCAAATGGAAACACGCGGCGCAGTGTGGACACCCCCCCCCCCCCGCCCCCCGCCCCCTCACCTGCCACCCCAGGGCTTTGCTGAGGCTTGTGCGGAAGGCTGGGATCGGGTGTCGGAAGCCTTTCCTCTCCTCCTCCCGGTTCCCCTCATTGCCAACCCCACAGCACACTAGCCACCCGCGCTCACTAAAGGTCCCGCACTGGACTAGAGACCCGGGCTCTGAATTCTTGGAAGGCATTCCTTCCTGTGACTGTGTTTATAAGGCTTATTGTAAAAGGCACACACACACACACACACACACACACACACACACACACACACACTTATTTTCTTGAGGGTGCTGGTCCTGTGGAGGGAGGTCTTATCTGTAGGAAAGATCCTTAAACCCACTCTTACCTCTGGATTGCGGTCTCCCCCTCCATTCCCTCCCCCCGCCCCCTCCCATCATTGCTGGGTCAGGGTCTATAAATGTCCCTGGTCATTTGGGCCTTTACTTCAGTGTGGGCGCTGGACTGACTGATGAATATTAAATTAAAATCCACTCTCCTCCAGCATGCGAAAATTAAACGCTGTTCTAGAATTCCCAGGGATTGCGTTTTAAGTAAGGTCTCAGATCTGTCTTCTGTGATATCTCTTACTGAACAGGGAATTGAAATGGGACCCCATCATGTGAAAAGCAGAGATAGAGACGGATTCCTAATGAGTGATCTTCACGATGCTGGGAAGTGTTTGCACTGAACTGGATTTGGCTTAACAGCCACATAGGGAACTGCGACTTGGCACTCTGCTAAGATGGGAAGATCTGAGTGACCTGGAGGCGCTTATTAATGATGTCGCAGCAACATTATCTTTAGGGGGTCCACCAGCGTCCCTGTAACCTGAGTGCGGATTTTGTTTCTTTCCAGGGAGAAATGGATGCCAGGGACAGGCAAGTGCTCCGCTCCCTGCGTCTGGAGCTGGGCGCAGAGGTACTGGTGGAGGGGCTGGTTCTTCAGTACCTCTACCAGGAAGGGGTTTTGACGGAAAACCATGTTCAAGAAATCAAAGCTCAAACCACAGGCCTCCGGAAGACAATGCTGCTGCTGGATATCCTGCCTTCCAGGGGCCCTAAGGCCTTCGATACCTTCCTTGATTCCCTCCAGGAATTTCCCTGGGTAAGAGAGAAGCTGGAGAAAGCCAGGGAGGAAGCCCCCACCGAGCTGCCTACAGGTAGGCCTCAAAGAGATCACTTCAACACCGCTCCGGGATTGTCGCAACTGTGCCCTTTGGATCGACAGTTGGGTGCTTTAGGGGGCCAGGGGTCAATGGCTCATGAACATGGGCAGGGAATTTGGACTGAGAGGGCATGGCATTGGGAGGGCAGGATGGGGAGGCCGTGTTGGGAAACTCCAGAGAGGAGAGGAAGGTGAACCCTGAGACGAGGTTAAGGAGGGAGCTCAGAGGTCAGTTGAGATATGCTTCCAGGGAAACCTGGCGAGTCCCTGGGGAGGCATGTCCTCATCGGAGAGCCAGGTCACTCTGAGCCCTTTGGCCACAGGAGCCATTTGGAAAGTGCAGGCGGGAAATCAGGCTTTGGCCTACTGATTTGTGGGGTGCCAGGCTGCCAGTCAGACCATGGGGGGCAGCCTCTAGGAAGGCATGCCCTGCACCTGTCCCTTCAGCCAGCCTATGAGGCCCAGGGGATTATTCTGAAGCCTGCTTTAGTCCGTTTGTTTGTTTGTTTTTTAAAGGCTATTGGCTTAAAATGGCCTTTGCAACTTCAGCTGTGTTCAGACACCTGAGGCATTTTACTTTGCAAGGGCTAAGTAATTGGGGGGAGAATCTCATTTTGCCTTTCCAGGAGAATTAGAAGCCATGGTTTGGAAAGAAACAGCATGGTTTGGTGCTGTGCGCCGGGTCTGTGAGAGGAAGGAACTGTGTGTACAGCCCTGTTCCCTTCAAGTCCTCCAATAAATACGACTTTTTACAAAGATTGGGGAACATAGGGCTGACCTGGAAAGGCTGTTTTTTTTTTTTGTTTTTTTTTTTTTTTTTTTTTAACGAAGATAATGGAAAGTTGATGAAGTCAACTGATCCAAACTGAATTAGCGTATTTCCAGAGCTAAGAATTCAACATTTTCTGTTTTTTTTTTTGTTTTTTGTTTTTGTTTTTAAAATAAAGATAGAGGTCTTCAGAATTTGTTGTTACTGTTTTTAAAAAAGTGACTGTAACAGAACCCACGCCTTTAGTCTCAGCTCTGGGGAGGCGGAGACAGGTGGATCTCTGTGACTCTGAGCCAGCCTGGTCTACAGAGAGAATTCCAGGATAGCTAGGACTACACAGTGAGACAGGACTGTAACTGGTTCATAAAAACAAAGCAAAACCCAAATGCTACCAGCAAAATACTTTTATTATTTTTTTGCACCACAGGTCTCATATTTTGAATAGTTTTGAGACCACATGTACTAAGTAATCATAATTAATGCTCTTTTCATTAATGGCATATATTTGAATATCTGACCAGTATGGGCCATCCAGTTAATTTAGAAAGACCTGGTAAACATCTAGTGAAAAATCTAAAAATATCTTTATTCCTAGGTAAAAATTGTCCAAATTTTTTTTTTTCTTTTCTCGAGACAGGGTTTCTCTGAGCAGATTTGGTGCCTTTCCTGGATCTTGCTCTATAGACCAGGCTGGCCTCGAACTCACAGAGATCTGCCTGCCTCTGCTTCCCAAATGCTGGGATTAAAGGCGTGTGCCACCACTGCCCAGCTTATGTGTTTTTTTGAAACAGTGAAAATATTGGCTTTTAAGGATCTCTAGAATTTTCAGCTTGGGTTGGCCTTAGAAAATTACATATTCCGTGTGTCTGAACAAAACCAGGGTAAAATATCTTGGGCATTCTTACCACTTTATTAAAGCAGAATATATATCATAGAGTCGGGGAGGTGTCGAAAATAATTTGTGCTTTTCTGGTATTCACTTAGAACAGTGGTTCTCAACCTTTCTAATGCTGCGACCCTTTAATACAGTTCCTCATGTTGTGGTGACCCCCAACCATAAAATTCATTCGTTACTACTTCATAATTTCAATTTTGCTACTGTTATGAACCGTGATGTAAATATCTGGTATGCAGGATGTCCAATATGTGACCTCCAAGGGGGTCACAGCCCACAGGTTGAGAACCACCGACTTAGACGGTCTTCCTGGCTATGTAGTTGGAAATGACAGAATAAAAGCAAACGCCTATCACTCTCAAAACATTTAGCTTAATTATGTGATTATTTGGGGCTTCTAAAAAGAGTTTGGTCATGAATCGTCCTAGAAATGTGACCCTCACTTTTCCCTCTTCAGATTTACTCAGAGAGCAAGAGAGAATTAAGATATCGTCAACAAATTATAAAAGTGAGTAAGAAGCTGAGGGAAAGTACTTCTGAAGTTTATTTATTTATTTTCAGTGTGGGAGTGTTTTGCCTGCGTGTGCGGATGGGGTGAGGTGAATTGAAGCCACTGACTGGCATCAGAGCTGAGCTGCCTTCTAAGCTAATGTCTCTGGAAAGAAGGCAAACAGAGCCCGAGGCCTCTTTCCTGGGACCTCGGCGGCGTCAGAACAGCAGGAATGGGCTTTGTAGCGGCTTACCTTATTTTTGTAAAGGCCCCTTGGATTTCGAGAACTAGATTCAAGGGAGAGGGGGTGTTTGTGAGATGTGCACACAGTAGCCTTTCCTTACTTTTTGCTCATGTTGGTTGTGGTTATTCATAGCATGGGTTTGGTGCCCTGCCCTTGGGGAGCCTTGAGAAGACGTGGCGAGGAGCGGCTTTCTCTTAGCCGAGTGGTTGATGCTTCCTCAAGAATGAACTAACTTTATTTTTCACTGGAGTTTTCTGCCTGGTTCCTCTGGCAGAGTCTTGGCTTTTCCCTTCTTTGTGTATTTCATTTCTGTGTTTCTTTTCTACATTTTGAGCTGCGTCAGACTTGTGTGTGTGTGTGTGTGTGTGTGATCTTAGTTATTTGCCTTTGTATATATGCTGAGTGTAAGTTTTTAGAGCCAAATTGAGTTGTATCTCATTCTCGACACTTCCAACTTCCACTCCTCAGCCAATCCTCAAACGTAAGAGAAGAAAAATCTACCCGAAATCTTCTGCTTATGTTTCTGAATTTCCTCAGGTCTCCCAGTCTCTATTTTAAACAACAAAGTATAAAAGCCCGAAACAAAAGAGGGTAGCTGGTTTGTGTTTCCTCCCCCCAACAAGGACTCTTACCTTTTAAAAGAATTCTGCCGATAAAATGACTTAATCCAACTTGGCACAGTGGAAGGAACACTTCTCAGCCCGTCGCCGTGGCCAAGGTCACACACTAGACATTAGATCAGCTGGAAGTCCTCTCTGGACTCTTGCTGGGTCACTTTAGGAGACAGGACCGCTCTGGGTGTGGTGAAGGCAGCCTGTGCCTGGTGGCCTGGCGTCTCCGCCGCAGCTGTCTCTAGCGCCCGAGCTAATCTGACTTGGGAAAGGAGCTGTTTCTGAAGCCATGGCCTCACTATCTGATGGGACCTAGTGTCAGCACGGTGGCGTGGCTGCTGGGCCACAGGACTCTCTGTTCTGTCTTGTTTGCCCTAGCCTGGCTGCGGGACTGCGTCTTGGCCATGGTTCTCTCTTAAACCGTCTACCTGGTGGCCCTGCCTTCCTCCTCAGCTTCCCTCTGGCTTGGGCTTTGTTTTTTCTCTCCTTCATCAACCAGATTCCTGCGCTGTGTATTCCAGCCACTAGCAAGAGTGACCGGTAGTTCTGCCTCCTGCCCAGGTCCTGAGCCTGGTTCAGTGGGCAGCTCCGAGGCTAGCCCTTGTTCCAACATTGCCTGACCTTCAGTGGGTCATCCCACTGGACAGGATGTCCTAGATTGCCTGGCTGTCCTCACTGGTGCTGTGTACCAGGCTGGCTTGCCCATCTCCCCTCTGCCCAGAGGCTCTAGGCCCAGCCTGTCCCTTGTGAGCTGGCCTCGAGTGACCCTGCTGAGCTACATCAGCTGCTCTCCTGTGAGGTGCATTTTGGCTCCGAGGTGTTACACACTGTCATAGATTTATTTGATTTCTGACTTGGGATGCGTAGGCTCTTCCAATCATGCCCGTGCACCAAAGCCTGCTCCACGTGAAAAGTATGGTGCTGATCTCAGTGTGTCCAGCCCGCGAGATTGTTCTGTCTGGTAGCCCAAGCATGATTATCATATAGTTCCTGCAGACTAAATACCATGGGTCTAACATGAAGGGCCTCCAGATAACAGAAGGCTCTCCTCCCCTCATTCTTTCAAACGTGTAGTGAGTGTTGATCACGTGTTAGATATTCATGCTGGGGCTAGAACACTAAACAAAACAGTGGACGTGGACATAGCTCACCGTGTTCTCCTGGAGGAACGTCAAGGGTGTGGGCAGATAGTTAACTAATGAAATTACTGTTTTTTTTTTTTTTTTTTTTTTTTTTTTTTTTTTGTGTGTGTGTGTGTGTGTGTGTTAAGGCCGTCAGGGAAAGCCTCAGCAAGCTTCTCTGAGGTGCCCACCTCACTTCTGGGACAGCGTAGATGGAGTGTAGCTAGGCGAGAGAGAGAGACTTCCCTCACACTAATAAATGACATGCTGTACCAGCGCAGGCTCAGGTCCTACCTCTTGTGTGCGAGACTTTGTATGGTTCTTAAGATGAATTTAGATAACTTGGGACATGGGATTAAATAATAGTGAAGCTATTATTGGATGAGAAGCTACCTCCTTGTTTACTTCTGTAGTGATCCAGGTAAGGATAAAGGTTGCATGCTTAAACCCTTGCAGGCAATGGAATTCTAACAGTGTTTGGTTGTGTCTCCCTACCCCCCAACACACACACACACACACACACACACACACACACACACACACACACACACACACAGTGTTTTCCTGCTTGCAGAAGGTGGCAGCAACATGGGAAGATGCACCGCCAGTGTTGTGTGGGTTAGAAGTAGCTTTTGGCTTAGACGTTGTCATAGACTCCTTAGATTTCTACCTTGGGATACTTCTCTAATCTCCTCCAATGACGCCTCCCAGCTGAACGTGCCGTGTTGAAGTATATGTTGTTTTCCCAGCCCGTTCTCTCTGGGCATTTGAGGGTGACTGGCTAGTGGATGCCATGGGGAGGTGGCCGGAACTGGTTAAGTTTATTGGTTTGCATTATGAAGTTTGTAACTTTTTATCTAAATACCGAGTTTCCTATTGTGATGCTCGGCAAGATGCAGCCAGACCCTGGTATTTGGAAGCTGGGAGGGAGGGAGGGAGGGAGGGAGGGAGGGAGGGAGGGAGGGAGGGAGGGACCCACCCAGGGAGGGACTCGCCCATCATTTTCTTTTCTCTGTGAAAACCGAGGCCTGGGAGATTAAGTCGGCTTGCTCATCATCACACAGCTAGTTGATGTAATTTACTGCCGAGACTGGAATCCTAGCCTACCAGCTCTTGATTTAAGACTTTTCCTGCCTCACAATTCTGGCTCCCCACTGGGTTTGAAATGGAACTGTCTTATGCCGTGGTGTTAATAAACGAAAGAGGCTTTTAAACATTTGTACTAATGTATTTTTTTTTATGTTAAGAGTAAAAATCTTCAAGATCTGTAAGTGTAGTGGGTTGAGAGTGTCTTCAAATATTTTATTTTTTATCAATGCTAGTTTGGATCCTCTACACGGGAGTCCTATAGTTCAGGACTGTGTCTTATCAGAGGCTTTCCCTAGCTTCTGCAGGGCTGACAAGTAAAAGCAGGAGACTTTTTATGAGCATTTATGGGACTGATGAAATAATGCATCTGCTGGCAGCTAATTGCCACTCTTTCTAGGAACGGCAGACCATGTGACAGGTCCTGCCCCAGCAGGGATGACTCCATTTCACTCTAAAAGGCATTTAATGCTCTTTTCTGCGGAGAAAGTCTGACTGTATCGTTTTCCTCTCTCCCATGGCTACATGGACCACTTGGCTGCCTCAGTCACCTGGCTGCCTTTGGTTGATTAACCCTGGCTGTGTGTTGGAATCACCTGAGGTACTTTTAAGAGTTTCCAGAAGTAGAATCCAGGCGGTGGCGTTAGACAGGTGCCCACTGACATGCCTACAGACAGACCCGGCACAGATGGCTTACCAGGTTCTTTTAAAACAGAGAGACCCTTGAGATCTGGCCAGCTGGTTAGGTAGGTGGCTCCTTTCTTACCATTGCTCCACAAATGTGGGCACCTCAGAACTATGAACTGCATGATGATGAACTGTTCTCGTTTTCAGTGGGGACGACATGGCCAGGTGGTAGGGACGGATACACAGAAGGACATTAGTTCCCAGATGCTTTCATTCCTCGAATCTCTTGAACACTCGCTGAGGGATTTCCCAGAATATCAGACCCCAGGCAGGTGTGACTCCACGGCCCACATTAAAATGTTGGGGATATACAGGCTAGAGGCGCAGAAGAACAAAATTGGAGGGATTTTTGATTTAGCTGTAGAAGTTGAATTTGGGGCTTAATTTTTATTGTTTATTCACTTTGTTTGGTTCGTGCAACACCCTGCCCCCGCCCGCCCATTCTTTGTGCTCCATAGATCAAGCTCTCACTAGTTGGAGACAGAACCTGCTGGCCAGGAAAGGGTTAGCTCAGACAGAACCTGCTGGTCAGGAATGAGTTAGCTGAGACGGAACCTGCTGGCCAGGAATGAGTTGGCCGCTGCTCTCAGATACACAGTGAGCCGAGGGTGGCTTGAAGGTGGACAAGAGGAGGCTGTAGTCATGGGGAGAGCGGACCCGGCTCGGCCTGTCCACATCTTGGGAGGCAAAGATCTTCTTTGTTATTAAAAATGAGTTTGGGGGCTGGAGAGATGGCCCAGGGCTTTAAGAGTATTTGCTGTTCTTCTAGAAGGCCTGAGTTCGTTCCCAGCACACATGGCTGGTGGCTCACAACCACCAGTGACTCCAGCGTCAGGGGACCCGACACCCTCTTCTGGCCTTCATGGGTACACACACACACACACACACACACACACACACACACACACACACACACACAGAGTTAGAAATAAAATAAAAATCTAAAAATCAACGTGATGCAGGGAGCCGGGACTGTAGCTCAGTTGGCAGAGGGCCAGTGTTGGAAGTCGTGAGTTTAATTTCTAGCGTTACATAAACTGGGTGAAGTGGGGGAGTGCCTGTAATTCCAGGACTGGAGAGGCGGAGCAGGCCAAAGGGTCAGAAGTTAAAGGTCATCTCCAGCCGCATAGCGGGTTCTAGGCCTGAGCTATATGGAGACCTTTATAACATAGATGAGACAGTGTAACTACAGGGATGTTTAATAACTTGCTTAAGGCCACACAGGTCTGTGGAGCCAACATTTAAAGCCTGGGTGCTTCGACGTCCAAGCCTGCTGAGTTATGCTCTATAAAAACACCTTATCTCCCAGCACTCGGGAGGCAGAGGCAGGCGGATCTCTGTGAGTTCGAGGCCCACCTGGTCTACAGAGTGAATTTCAGGAAAGGTGCAAAGCTACACAAGAGAAACCCTGTCTCGAAAAACCAAAACCAAAACCAAAACCAAAACAACAACAACAACAACAACAACAACAACAACAACAAAAAACACCTTATCAAAGTACACTTTTCCCTTCCCCGAATCCGGATGGCCCAAGTGTTCCAGTGCCCTCTGTCTTGCTCATTCTTCCTCTCACCAGACACAGGCCGCGGGCTTTTAGAAAACTCTTTTTCCTTCCCGTTGTCGTGGGATTCACTCCCTCCCGATCTCTCCCCTTCCTGATCTCGTTCAGTCCTTTGCGGAGGAGGAGGTTGGGGCCTGAAGCAAGGCCACGTGGGGGCAAAGGCACAGACGCTCGCTCACCGTTTCTCTACTGTCTTGAGAGTCCAAGCAGGCTAAAGCTTGGCTGTGATTACGGGGACAGTGTGGCGGCTCCGCTGATACCTGGATCAAGTCCCACTTTGCACCTCTTCAGTCATGCTATCCTCGGCCGCTGGGACCGGGACCACGCGATTCCGCTGGTGCAGCTCTGGGCTTCCGCAGCCGCCTAGCAAGGTAGCATTTCTAAGTCTTTCTAAGTGTGGTCCAGACTTGCAGGCTGCCGTTCCAGCCAGCTGCAGGAATGTTTGCCTTACCTAAAATTAATAGGCAGCTGTGTTTATACTTGTTCCTCGGCTCGGCCAGTAAGAGGCAAAGATGTATATGATTCTTTGGAGCACCCCCTCCTCCCCCGCACCTTTTTTTTTTTAAATGTGATTTTCCAAATAGTAAACCCGAATTAAAAAGGAAGTGTGACTTCTAGATGTTTGGGGGGGGGGCAGGTTTTAGTCCTAGGTTTTATTTTGCTAATGATATGAAAGATTTACCCCTTTGTAGGAAGTGCCAGGCTGACAGTTCCTGGAAATGTCCAGGTTCTGTTTACACTCAGCAGCACCAGGGCGGGGACGGTGGCAACATGGTTACCAAAATAACACTGCTGGGATAGATATCTGAAGTGGTTGAGAGGACACAGGAATAAACAAACCCAGGCCCTCGGCATTCTCTCATTCAGTCATCAGCCCAGGCTGCTGCTGGGACGAAGTAAGCGTGTGGGGTGTCTTCCCACCCAGGAAGCAAGCAGTGCTTTGTGTGTGTGTGGGGGGGGGGGCGGCACCTGGGTGTCTGCTGATTCAGCCCTCAGCCTGAAGCTAGCTAGCATGGGATCCCACAGTCGAGGTCTCAGTCCCCGAGACTGTCTCTCACTTCCAAGGCCAGCCACAAGTTCAGTCAGCCCTTCAGCTGAGAGGTGGAATCCCCACGACTCTTGACTCTTGCTCAGTTCATTTTCCTCAGCTCCTCACAGAACGGAGAGAAGCTCATTTACCGGTTTGTTATAGAGCGTGTGATGAAGGATTCAGATGAAGAGATGCACAGGGCATCTGCACCACATCTGGCACCTCTGACTATGACCTTCAGCTGTCTGGAAGCTCTCTAAGCCCTGCCCCCGGGAAGTTTTAATGGGCTTCGTTACACTGACGTGGCTGATTAGATCACTGGACAATTTAAACTTCGGGCGCTCTCTGATTGGATCACTGGACAGTTTAAACTTCGGGCGCTCTCTGCTCTCTGGAGGGACGGGATTTGAACACTCATTGTCCCAGCACTTGGGAGATAGAGGCGGGAGGAGCAGATTGGTCCTGTAAGTCTCAGTTCCCCGCTCCTGTTTTGGATTTTGAATGACTGTCCCCTTCCTGAAACCATCCAGGGACTGTCGGCCATCTGTCAGCTTAGTAGCATGGAAAAAGGCAATCGCTTTGAAGATCACCCAAATCCGGAAGTTGTATGCCAGGCAGTAGGACAATGACCAGATATTGCGTATTTTGTGGTATCGTAGTAGCAAACAAGAAACCCGTGGACTTGAAGCCCGAGTCTAAGTCCTTAAGATCGATGAGGTTGTTGCCAGCAGTTTGTCTGCTGGGACTTGTCCTGCTGCCTCTACTGTAGAGGTTTAGAGCTAGAGAGGATCTTAGAGGCCTTTTTTTGGGGGGGGGGGGGCGGGGGGCAGGTTTCGAGACAGGGTTTCTCTGTGTAGTTTTGGTGCCTGTCCTGGATGTCACTATTGTAGACCAGGCTGGCCTCGAACTCACAGAGATCCGTCTGCCTCTGCCTCCTGAGTGCTGGGATTAAAGGCGTGCGCCACCACCGCCGCCGTCGCCGCCGCCACCACCCGACTGGGGCGCTGAGAACCTGACCTGGGTCCTCTGCAAGATTGGTAATAATGTTCTTAACGGCTGAGCCATCTCTTCAGCCCCCAAATAGGAGGTTTTAAAAAAAATAAGATGAAAGATTTCTAAGAAATGTGATGAAATGGAAGAAAGATTTTGAATGTGATAAGACATGAAATTTTTGTTCTGTTTTATTTTATTTTATTAGTGTGTGTATGTGCCCATGTATGCACAACAGCTTGTGGCCGTCAGAGGACAGCTTTCAGGAGACTTGATTTGGGGGACTGAACTCGTCACCTGGCTTCCATGGCAACTGCTTTTACCCTGTAAGACATCTAGGCTGGTCCTGTTAGCTTACTTTTAAAGCTTGTCTTTTCCCTTTTCGTCTGTTTCTACTCTGACTCAGTCACATGTTGGTGCCACAGGCAGAGATAGATACCCCTTCAGTTCTTTTATATTTGATTGGTCATGATTTGCCCGAGGATTCTTTTTGCTGCAACCAGATAGAAATCATGAGGAGGCAAGGGGAAGCTTTTGCTTTGGCTGAGTGTGGGGCGTCAGGGAGCAGCCAGAGCGGGCAGGGGGCAGCGGCGGCGGCGGCACTAGCATCAGCATCAGCATCAGCATCCCTGCCATCAAGACCACCATCAGAGGCGGCGGCGGCAGCGGCGGCGGCGGCGGCAGCGCCATCACCAGCACCCTGTAGTGTGACCATCCTCACCCAGGCTTGAGGACGGGTCCTAAGAACTGGCCATTGTCAGAGCCCTCAGCCTGAGGTCCGAGACCCTGGCTCTGAAAACCTGGTGGCTTTCTGGAACTCCTCTCTGCCTCCTCACACCCCTCTATCCTTCCGTGGTCCTGGCTCCCCTCATTCCCTTTTCACTGCTTCTCTTCCCTTGCAGCCCTGGCTCCTCTCAAGCTCTGGAGCTGCGGCCACCAGACCTGCCAGGCAGTCCCCTGCCTCCCTGCTCTCACAGCTTGACTGCTCATCTGGCTGCTCACTTTTTCTGTTTCGCCGACTCTTTTGTGTTAACAGCTCAGCGGAGAAAAGGCCACCAGAGAGGCCTTTTCATGAGACTTATTGCTGCAACACCGGGGAGGCCACAGGAGAGTGTCTCTCAGTCCACTCAGCAGCCTGCTCATCCAGCCTGAGAAGGGGACTTTGGACCAGTCATCGCCTTGCCCCTCAGCACCAGTCAGAGTCAGCAGGCTTGTGTCTCGTGCCAGCCGTGGCCTTGTCTTAGAGCGTAAACCACAGCCGCCCCTCTGCTGGAGCCCCAGGGGACACGCTGCCTTTCTGACCGTGGTGGGAACGGCTCTGGGGTTACAGGGTTCAGGGAGGCTTGCAGTAGCCAAGTTCTCCAGGAGCTGGGGTCATATCCTTTGTACAGTTGTCTCAAGAGGTCTGGGGAACTTGGGAAATTTATTGTGCAGAATTCTTCTTTTAAAGAATAATTGTGCCAGGCAGTGGTGGCGCACGCCTTTAGTCCCAGCACTTGGGAGGCAGAGTCAGGTGGATCCCTGTGAGTTCGAGGCCAGCCTGGTTTACAGAGCAAGTTCCAGGACAGGCTCCAAAGCAACACAGAGAAACCCTGTCTTGGAAAAAAAAAAAAAAAGAATAATTGTTTCAAAATTTTATACATACATACACACATATACATACATAGGTATACATTGTGCATATGTATACACACATGTGTGTGTATCTATCTATATCTATCTCTCTATGTATATCTTAATCATACATATTCACTCCTCAGTCCCTCCTTCCGATTCTTCCTGTTCCCCACAAATTCCTGCCCTGTTCTAATTTTTTTTTTCTCAATATGATGTGTTGAGTCTGTTCACTGAGGCGTGGGTGGGCTGCTTGCCAGGGGCAACCCCTCAGAATTGTGAAGACTTTTTAACTAGAAAGTTAGTTCTGATTAGCTAGTACAGGAGTGAAGGAGATCTGGGGGGCGGGGATACCACTAGGAGAGGCCCCTCCCCCTTTCCTAGGGCTGAAGGAGAAGACACAGTGTCTTAAGAGGATTCCGATGCTGAGGTTGGCTCCCCACAATTGATGGCTGCTGGTGGGTGTGTGGGAGGGGAAGGACTCAGTTCTGCTTAAGGGGCAGGCCACTGAGGGTTTGACCATGCTCCAGTGAGTGTGTGGATAACACAAATTAGACTTTTTAAAAAATATATATTAATTTTTTGGGGGGGGAGGTTACAGGAGTGGGGGCAGACATGGAAGGATTAGGGAATGAGAGTGATTGGGGTGCATGATGTGAAATCCCCAAAGAATAAAAAAAAAAAAGAGCTTATAAGAAGCCCTCCCTCCAGCCCCTGGCCCCTCACTCACCCCCCCCACCCCCACCCTCCCACCCCCCCACCCCCCGAGCCCGAGAATCAGGCTCCATTGGAAATGAAGTGACTGCCACCTGAAGTGATTTGTGGATGGACCAGAGAGCAGGCTGAGGTAGAGTAGCCACGAGGCCGCCTCGAAAGCAAACACTACGGGGCTTCCAAAGGCTACCAGCAGGGACATATTAGCGGATCAAAGCATCCCAAAGTGAGGAAAAAAGGCCCCGCCTTCGCCAAAGCCTTTGGTCACCCCTCAGCGCCTTCTCAGGCTAAACTCGAATTATATGGTCCAGCCGACCTGTGGTGTCTCTGGGATCCAGCTCAGTACCAGAGCCGAAAAGGCAGAGAGCTGAGAAGTGATACGGAATTTCCAAGGCTGTTCTGAGCAAAGAGTTTCTGAATATTTACTATGACTGGCTATTCTGCCAAGGCTCAGAAATGATGGTTTTTGTTTTTATTTTTTCATGTCTGTGCAACTAGACTACAGTGTTCTTTAAGGCAGAGATCACCATTAAATTTTAAAAACTCAAACCTGGAAACCATATCGTAGTACTAGTTGCGTATTAGGCGCCATGTGTTTACAGGACGAACAGAAGAATTGCTATAAAAACTGAGTCATGCTTTCAAACAGTTCAGGGTGTAACTAGTAAAAGCCAGGAGCAAACATGTACCATGTAGTAGTCTGGTGATGAGTTTCCTCTCTGCTGCTGGGAAAACCACCCTGACAAGAGGAACTTAGGGGAGAAATGGTTCATTTTGTCTCGTTGCTCCAGAGGGACACAGCCCATCACGGCGGGGAAGACACAGCTGTGGGAACATGTGGGTGCCTGTCCCTCTCCATCAGCAGTCTAGAAGCAGAGAGAAACAAGAGGACAGGAAGTGGGGCCTGGGCTATAACATCTCAAAGCTTACCCTCTTCAGTGGCACGTTTCCACCATCAAGGCTCTACCTCCTAAAGAGCTATCAGTCCCCCTGCCAGTGCCTTGGGAAGAGGTGGCAAGGACCTCACCAGACACTGAGTGCCAGCGTCTCGATCTAGGACTTCTAGTACCCAGACCTGAGAAATAACTTTCTCTTTTTGTGAGTTACCAGCCTGTGGTGTTTTGTTATAGCAGTACAGATACAAAGTGTGTTACTATGGTTTACATAGTAGTTATACACGAATTTTATTGGTTAATTCTATTACATTTAAACTATGTTTAACTATGTATAACTACGGTTTGTAATAAACTAGTAATAAAGTATAGTATAAAAATTTTGAGCTTTCAAAAAAAATCTATTTGTTTTAAATCCCAGCTGTAGTCTCTCATCTTTTCTTTTTTTTAATCTCAAAATTTAGCTTTCATATGTAGAGAAGGAAAAATAGTTTTCCTCTAGACATCCTAGGTTCATGGCTAAGACATTCAAAGACAAATGAAGAAAGCCTATAACTTAAAATAAGTTACTTACTTATTTATTTTTGGTGTGTGTGTTGTGGTGTGTAATGTGTGATGTCTACACACACACATACACACACACACACACACACACACACACACACAGCGAAGGATATACAGAGGTTTCCTCTACCAACTGCCCACCTTATTTATTATTCTTTTAAGTGTAATTTATTTTTATGTGTGTGAGTGTTTTGCTTACGTGTATATCAATGTACCACATACATGCATGGCTGGTGCCCACAGAGGCTAGCAGAGGGCATCAGATCTCCTGGGACTAGAGTCACAGACAGTTGTGAGCCACCACGTGGGTGCCGGGAATTGAACCTGGGTCCTCTGGAAAAGCAGCCGGTGCTTTTTTTTTTTGGTTTTTCGAGACAGGGTTTCTCTGTGTAGCTTTGCTCCTTTCCTGGAACTCGCTTGGTAGCCCAGGCTGGCCTCGAACTCACAGAGATCCACCTGCCTCTGCCTCCCGAGTGCTGGGATTAAAGGCGTGTGCCACCACCGCCCGGCACAGCCGGTGCTTTTAGCAGCGGAGCCATGGTTGAAAGTCCTCCAGACTTAATATGAGCTTTATGGCATGGATGCCTTTATAGAGGAAGTCGGACCCAGGAAGCAGTTAAACTTCTGTATGTTTATTTAAGTTTGGTGAAATGTGGACAGTTGTTGAGAAACAGTGTAATTTTTTTTTTTTGGTTTTTCGAGACAGGGTTTCTCTGTGTAGCTTTGCGCCTTTTCCTGGAACTCACTTGGTAGCCCAGGCTGGCCTCGAACTCACAGAGATGCACCTGCCTCTGCCTCCCGAGTGCTGGGATTAAAGGCGTGCGCCACCACCGCCCAGCAAAACAGTATAATTTAACGGTAGTAAACTGGGGAACTGACCAGGTCTGCACATTCACGTTCTCCTCTGACCACAGCTTCAGAGGCAGGAGGCTCTGGTTTCTTTGCTATCCACAGGGACTTCTCACAGCAGGGGGACTTCAGCCTGTCCCGGTCATAGGGACTCTGCAGTGGGAGATTTCTGGCTCACTCCAGCCGTCTCCAGAAAGCCACTGTTGACTTGCCACTAAGGCTGAAACTTGGGATTTCTTGCAAGATGCTGAACAAAAAAGGAAAAGTTCAGTAATGTATGTGTAAGTATATTATACTTTTTTAAGAGTCCCGAGTCAACTTGATGGAGTCCTTTCAAACTATTAGTGAGACCTGTTGCAGTTTCAGTTAGCAGAGGCTGAGGGTGGGATGGTGGACTTAAATGGCCTTCCCCAAGTGCCTCTTAAGGAACTGGGCACAGTATTTTCACAAGGCTGTTTAAATATTTTTTTGTTTGTTTATCTTTTGGTGAGTATTCTATTTCAAAGTCTTTCACTAGATGATTATATAACCTGATTTTTTTTTTAGCATCTTCTATTTGCATGCTTTTCGATATTAAGTTCTGAAATCTTTTCTTTGTTTTCTACAAACAGTTAGATTATAGATGAATCTGATTTTGCCCATGGTATATTAAAAGTATTCTGCAGATAGGCTAGATCTGTGGGCATGTGGTCTTCTGGATAGTTGGCTTTTTTCCTCCTTGTGCTTGGTAAGGCATTCCTGATGACTTTTTCAGTTAATTGTAGAGTGTATTTCAAAGGGACTATTAAAAGCTTGGACAGAACAATCATCCCTCCCCCATTATCCCTTATTAGCTGGTTCAACACCATGCGTGAGTGTAGGGAGCAGAAGACACAATCAGTAAGTAGAAAAATCACAGGACAACCAGCTCACACCTCCTTCTTCAGTCAGTCAGCTTTTATTGAGGGTCTACTGTGTGCCGGGAGTTAAGTCAGTCCAGAAATTAGCCAAGTGTAATCCCTGACTGATCCAGCCCATCAGGTCCTTCGGGGTGGTGAGTTAACACAGACCTAGTGCTTCGCGTGGAGTCAGGCATGTCAATAGTTGTCTTTAGATGTTGTGGTTATCATTAGATGGATCTGAAGGAATGAGCTGCCCAAATACAGCAGGACTGCATGTACGGGAGGGAGATGGCTGGGGATGAAGGAAAGATACTGATGTCCGTTTCCAGAGTACCTGCCGTGACCTAACCCCACTTGGTGCCTTGTGTTCTTGAGGATGAGACAGATACTGTAATTTCCCCTTTTCAGATGGGGAAGCCGAGACCCTGCCCAGGCCATACAACATTTCATTCTGTACAGAGTTGTACACTCCGTCTAGTTGCTGGTTGGGTCAAATCAGGATAAAGTCTTGTTTCTACCCTCTATCTGCTGGCTTAGTGCTTTTCTCTGCCTCCAAATTTAAACACTTCACTAGCAAAAGCGACACCTCCTGCTCCTTTCCAGTGGCAGATTAGATAAAAGGATATGTGAACGAAATTTTAAAATCCAAAGCGCTACATTAATGGAGGTAGTATTGTCTTTCATTTTATTTTATGTGTATGGATATTTTACCTGCATATGTGTCTGTGTACTGTGGGCCTGTGGTACCCTTGAGGCCAGAAGAGGGTGTTGGATCCCCATGGGATTGGAGTTATGGGTAGTTGTGAGCTGCCATGTGGGCACTGGGAATTGAACCCAGGTCCTCTGGAAGAGTAGCCAATGCTTTAACCACTGAGCCATCTCTTCAGCCCCTGGAGGTGATATTTTTAGCCCATAATCAATAGATACCACACTTTTCTCTTGCCATACCTCTGCCTTTTATCTTCTCTGGCTCAGAAGCACCTAGAGAAGCTAGACATGGTGATCCATACCTGTAGTTCCAGCCTTGGAAGGCTGAGGCAGGAGAATTGCAAGTTCAAGGCAGCAAGACCCCCTTTCAAACAAAGAAGCAGTAGAGCAATGGTTCTCAACTTGTGGGTCACATCCCCTTCAGGAGGCTTGAACGGCCCTTTCCCAGGGGCCGCCTAGGACCATCAGAAGAAAAAAAACCAGATATTTACTTTGTGATTCATAACTAGCAAAACTACAGTTATGGAGTAGCAATGAAAATAGTTTTATGGCCGGGGGTCACCTCAACACGAGGAACTGTGTTAAAGGGTCGCAGCGTCAGGAAGGTTGAGAATATAATTAGGGCTGCAGTAGTGGGAGCAGCCCCCCCCCCCCCCCCCCCCCCCCGCGCGCGATCAGTGGACTCCACCCACCTTCTCCTCCTCCTCCTCTTCCTCTTCCTCTCCTCCTCCTCGTCCTCTTTCAATTGTCTGGATGTTGTCAGACCCTCCCCCTCTTTTCAAGCTCCGAAAGATGGATCCTGCTTCCTTTGGTTTTCATGTTTTCTTCCCTGTAAACACAGGGAGTCATTGCTTACACTTTCCTGTTTGACTTCTGCTGCTTGTAGAAATGACTTGTGACGTCGTGGACATTTTCCAGGCGGCCCTCTGCTGTGTTTTACAGAGCCACTGTCCTTCACTATTGCCTCTGCTTCCTCCCAGCTCCGTGGTCTTCTGGGGCCACTGTCACGTATGTGCTTTGCTGTTGATTTACATGTCATGTGTCTCCTAATGGACAGCCACATGCTTACATGCTGGGAATTAGGGTTTCCATGGAGGAATTCTGGGGAGACACAGTTCATTGCATGGCACTGTTGTGCGATGGAGAACCCAAACTAGGGGGGCTGGAGAGAAGGCTGCTCTTCCAGAGGTCCTGAGTTCAGTTCCCAGCACCCACGTGGAGGCTCACAACCATCTGTAACGAGATCTGGCGCCCTCTTCTGGCATACAGGCAGAACACTGTATACATGATAAATAAATAGATCTTTAAAAACAAAACAAACCCAAACTATCGGGCTAGCATTGTTCAGTGCCCCCCAGGAGAACCGTAGACATGCAACTCGACCCCATGAGGACCATCTAGTGTGTCCTCTGTGACAGCAGAGAGATGTGCTTGAAGATTTGGGAGTCCCAGTCTCCCATGTGTCCAGGAGGCTGCACGTGGGAGGGGTATTCCGGGGCTTTTCTGTCAATGTTCTCTCTGTTGGATTTTGTACTTACTTTGGACTGGTTACCCTTTTCTTCGTGGCTACTTCCCTTCCTAATAGGAATGTCTGTCCTGTGCTGCCCCACCATTACAATTTGGGAGCAGATAACTTCTCCGATCTCTCAGGTTCAAGGCACAAGAGAGTTTGCCCTAGGGATGAATCTTGTCCGGAGTCCCACCGTGTCTGATTCAGATGACACTCTGGACGTGGACCTTTTTTTTTTTTTAATTTTTATTTTATGTGCATTCATGTTTTGCCATGGGTTTTGGGTCCCCTGGAACTGGCATTACAGACTGTTTTGAGCTGCCATGTGGGTGCTGGGAACTGAACTCAGGTCCTCTGGAAGAGCAGTCAGGGCTCCTAACCACTGAGCCATCTCTCCAGCCCCTGGACGTGGGCTTTGATTTGGTGCTGGAAGGAGCCGACAGGATGGAATCAATGTGTTTTGGAGACTGTCCCGACCTTTAGACTATGGTTGGAACCTGTTTTCAGTGGTTCTCTTGGAAACTGAATCTCTGAATTCACATGTGAGGCCTTTGAAGTTGTTGGGATTAGATGAGGCCAGGGAAGCAGGCTTCTGTGATGTCACCGATGGTCTTCTGAGATGAGGAGCAGCAGATCTAAGCTAGCCAGTTTGCTGTGTCTCACAAGTGAATACCTTTTGTCAGGTCAAAAGTAAGAAGGTCCTCACTGTTGGGAATCTCCAGCTCGAGTTCCATTTCAAATCCTGCCCAGATGGTTGGCTGGGAACCCGGCCACACTCCTCCCATTCCAAACCCTGCCCTCAGAAAACCCACCAAGTGGCAGCTCCTCCCCCCGGGGCTCCTCAAGACCGTGCCTACAGAGTGTTTAAGGTCCGGTTCCTAGACCTGTCACGTGATTTCTCTCCTGCTTCCTTTCCCCCAGAGTCATCCAGGAGTTGCTTTGCTTGGATTAAGCCCGGTCTCATTAATATGGCCTGATCTGGCTTACTGCACTACGGAGGATTTTGAAAATATTTATCACTCACCAGAAACCAGATGGATGCTGGGACTGCACTCTTATGCTGCTCCCCAGACTCCAGAACCACAGCCATACAAACTGACGTTCCACGCAGGCTATCTGGTCTCATAGTTAGCTTTACTGTCCACTTGAGATGCCGAGTGGCCCTGAGAAGAAGTCTCACTTGAGGGCTTTCCCAGATCGGATTGGCCTGCGGGTATGTCTGTGGGGACTGTCTCAGTAGTTAATGGATGTAGAAGGACCCAGCAGCGGACTGTGTCCGGCCCTGCTCCCTGGGCAGGTGGTCCTGGGCTATACAGAAAGGCTAGTGAAACATGAGCCAGTGAGGGAGCTGGCAAGCGACGTGCTCCATGGATTCTGCTTCAAGTTCCCGGTCGAGTTCCTGCTCTGACTTCTCTCTCGGATGGGCTGTTGACGGGGAAATGCAAGCCAGATAAACTCTTTCTGCCCCAAAGCTGCTGTTTGCCGAGGTGTTCTATCACACAGCAGGAGAATCAGGACTACCTCTGGCTCCAGCTGTTCTGTGATGGCAACAGAAAGCAGACTAAGAAACCTATCATTGTTTATGCTTCACCTTGCTCTAGCTTCCCCGGGACCCGGCCTTCAGTGGCGATGGCTCTTGGACACCTTGGAGTTCTTGCTGTGTAGTGTTTGCTGAATGCCAGCAACTAGCTGTTCATTTTCCCGGACGTCAGCCAGTTTGTTCTGGTCACTGGCCAGATCATTTCTAACTTTTCCGGTTACAAATGCATTTTATTGTTGCTAATGATAGCAAATATTATAATAACAAATTCCACTTGGGAATATGCTCCTTATCCTTTCTTTTTCTTTTCTTTCTTTCTTCTTCTTCTTCTTTTTTTAATGACTGGAAATTCCAGTCTTGCGTATCCTGGTTAAACACAGGAATGGGCCTCTGATTAGAACCCTTGGGGCCTAGCTCTGTCCATGGCCAAATCTTTTTTTTTTTTTTTTTTTTTTTTTTTTTAAATAAGGGGAATTCTAAGAGTGAGAGTTTGAAGCTTCCAGGATTGGTCCCCACTGAACTGATTTCCCCAGGGTCACTACGCAGGTGAACAGGATGAAAACCATCTCTCCCACATCCACATGGCCCTGCAGGTTTTTCTAGTATCAGAGCAGTCTTTTCTGGCCGAACAAAATAATTTTCTGAATGTAGTAGCTTTGGCTTTGGTAAGGGTCTGTGCAGGTTAGTTTCCCTCAGTTCAACACAGACCACAGCTAAGGGGTAGTGGAGGGGAGGGAACCCCAGCTGGGGGACTGCCTCCCGCAGATTGACCTGTGGGCACATCCAGGGGGCATTTCTAGATTAGCGATTGGTATGGGAGGGCCTCAACCACTGGGGGTGGCGCCACCCCCGGGTCCTGGGTTGTATAAGAAAGCAAGCTGGAGCAAGCCATGAGCTGCACTCCTCCACGGTCTCTGCTTCGTTTCCTGCCTTCAGGTTCCTGCCCTGCTTGAGTTCCTGTCCATGGACACTGATGGGGAAATGTAAGCCAGACAAATCCTCCCCTCCCAGTGGCTATTGATCGTGGTGTTTATAACACCAACAGAAAACCAGCTAGGAATTGGAGTGTCCCCCCACATGTTCATGTGCTGCATGCTTGTCCCCAAGCTTACAGCACTGTTTGGGGGAGGTCCTGGGAGCTTTAGGAGGTCGATAAGGTTTCATTGAAGAGAGTAGGTTCTTGGGGGGCATGCATGCCTTGAAGACTTTACCTGGTAACAGGTCACTTCAGCTCTGTTTCCTGTCCACGATGGTCAGCCTTTTCTGTCTCATGTTCCTGTCCCATTTCGGACTCAAGACAGAACCCTCAGAACCGTGAGCTAAAAGAAATGCTCCTTCCCGTAAGTGGTTTCTCACAGACCCTTGGTCCAGCTATGCAGAAGAAACTAACATCCTTATTAAATTCTGTGACCCTGCCCTGGCTTCTGTCTCTGCTCTAGGTTAATCCACAGCCCATCTGCTGGGCTGGTTCTTAGCTCCAAGCTGATTCCTCTCTTGCCCCTTCATTTCTCTCGGGTGAGGTAGAGCTGGGGGGCCTCTTGCTGCTGCCCTGACCTCTGTCTTCTCTTTTCCTCCTCCCTTTAGACAGTCTGTAGTTTTATATCTCTGTCTCTCTTAGAAGCCGAACAGTTTTAAAACTGACTCAAGTCTTTTCAATGAAGACTTTCTTCAATGAAGAAAAGCTTATTTTGTGTACTGTAAGGGAGTTGTGGGCTGGGTGTTAACAAAAATATTGCCTGCAGCCTAATTCCTTGCCCTGGGATACTGAGCATGGAAGCTGGGGACCTGTGGCCTCAATTATCCTGTTTTATATGACGTATAAGCTAAGAACAGTGTGTGTGTGTGTGTGTGTGTGTGTGTGTGTGTGTGTGTGTGTGTGTGTGTGTGTTGCTGCAGGCTGGCTTCCCGTTCATGATCCTCCTGTGTCAACCTCCCAAGTGCTGGGGTTACAGGTGTGTACCAACAGGCTTGGCTTTAAGAATGGTTTATACACCTTCCCCCGACCTCCCCTCCCCTCATTATAACAGCCTTGGAGATCCAAGCCAAGCCTGGCATGTGCTAGGCAAATTCTCTACTACTGAGCTGGCACTCCAAGTCCAGTTTTAAATGGCTGAAAAAGAGGGAATACTCCATGATGGCTGAAAGTCACATGATATAGTTCAAACTCAGTGTGTAGCAATAAAGTTTTATTGGAACACGGGGAGGCTTATGTGTTAACGTGTCGCCTCTGGCTGTCTTCACACCACATCCAGAGTTGAGTGGATGCAGTGGTGCCCTCAGGGCCATACAATTCAGTGAGAAAGACCAGGACACTTGTGGTTCTTCAGATGAACAGAGTCCGCATTGTTCATCTTCCTTCTCTTGGTACCCAGCACAGTGCTGGATTATAGCTGGTGTTTAATGTTAATTGTTTGGGAGTAAACGTTGGAGAGGCTTTTCAGGGCAAACGCTCCCTGGGGAAGTTGGTCATCATCCCTCCCATTTCTTTCGCATTGAGTTTCGCCAGAATTGTGAGAATTGTCACACCAGCCCCACTGAACCTTTTCTCTCGTTTCTACAGCGGCGTGGAAGAGGACAGAGCGTTAGGTAAACCTACCTGCTGAAACACCTTTGTGCTGGGCTCGCTCACACGAGGATTTGATTTCAGCTTATCCTGTGTCCTCGCTCCAGGTTTAGACTCAAGATTTCTAAAGCCCCGGGCTGTGAGGACAACGTTAGCGTTTAAGCACCAAGCACAAAAGAGTTAGGCAAGGTTGCGGCTATGAAGCTCCGCCTTCTGTTCCCGTCCATCAGGTTCTTTACGTGTCCCCTCCCAACTGTCCATCTCGTCTTTGTAAGGCTAAGACTGTCTTCCGTTCCCTGAGCAGTCATTGTGTGCTAATGCTGTTTCTCATGCTGAAGTGCAGCTGAGTCCGGCTTCTCCGCCCCGAAGGATTTGTTAACACAGACCCTGCTGCGGGCCCTGAAAGGCATCAAAAGGATCACACCACAGACTGCAGTGAGAGAGAGAGCCCTTCTCCTCCCAGTGGTCCGTGTGGAGAGAGAGGCCCGAGCGCATGAGTTAACTCTTTCATTCTGTGCTCTGTGGTTTTCCTGGTGCCAGGGACTGAACCCAGAGGCGCTCAGATGCCACAGCACTGAGCCACATCTCCGGCCCCTGAATGTGAATTTCCCAACATTGAATGGGGGCCTACACAGAAATAACAGTGAGACAGGTGTCAGTCCCAGCACTGGGACTCGGAGGATCTCTGTGAGTTCAAGGCCAGCCTGCTCTACACAGCAAGTGCTGGGTCAGGCAGGGCTACATAGTGAGACTCTAAAAGAAAAAAATACCAGTGAGTTCCACTAGAGCACACACACACACACACACACACACACACACACACACACACACAGAGTCTATTGTCCCTAGAGTCCAAGGCTGAGTCACGTGATGAGAAGCCGGGGCTCCTGTTCATGCGCTTTGCCGTCTTTAGCACATGACTTGCGGTCTCATGGTCCTATATTATCCCCCGGAGTCATCCTGGCAGAGAGGGGAGCCTAGCGAGAAGACAGAAAGGGGAAAGACTGACCCTTGGACCCCCCGGGAGAACAGAACCCCAGTTCTGTGGTCTTCTGGGAAGAACAGCATCCCGAGGAGACCATACCTCTACACCGTCTAGCCACTCAATATCCCGACTTCCTATGGTGACGATCCAGTCACTGAGTCTAGCGTTCCTGGGCCTGTTTGAGAAGAGAGACATTTATCATCCTTTTCCTTCTGAGATCCCTACCTTCCTTCCTGTCTTCCTCCTTCCCAACCTTCCTTTCCCCTTCTCCATTTTTCAGGGCCGAATGTAACCTTTCCTCAAAGCCTTTCAATATTCTATTGAATTTGGAGTGTTTTTTTTCCCATCTTCTGTAATTTCCTGCAATGATCTGTAACTCCCCAACTCTTCCTCCTCTCCATCAGTTGCCGGGCCCTCTGTGTAAGCCACAGCCATCACAGAACCTTTTCCAAAGCAGGCTCTTCCATCTGACACTCTCCCAACTCAGCTATTGCGACCGGGTCCAAAGTAAGTTCTTGAATGACTAAATTCTGTGAGGGAAAACCAGCAAAGAGACTTTTTTTTTTTTTTTTTTTGAGACAGGGTTTCTCTGTGTAGTTTTGGTGCCTTTCATGGATCTTACTCTGTAGTCCAGGCTGGCCTCGAACTCACAGAGATCTGCCTGCCTCTGCCTCCCGAGTGCTGGGATTAAAGGCGTGCGCCACCACCGCCCGGCTGCAAATAGACTATTTATTTGGTTTAAAGGAAGAACTTGTGTGTTTTAAACAAAAGGCAGGGGAAGAAAGGAGGGAGGGAGGGAGGGAGGAGGGAGGGAGGGGAGGAGTGCATGGGGGAGCTTGATATCTAGGGGCCGAGCTTGAGGAGGCAAGGGAACTTAGCAGTTACTTCTCTCCTTACGGTGGCTAAGTCCCTGAGGAGGAGCTACTTGAGGGAGGAAGGCCTTGTTTTGTCTCACAGTCTGGGGAGACAGGGTCAACGATGGCGAGACAGGCGTGGCACGCAGAAGTGGCTGATAGCAGTGGTATCGATGAGTCTCATGGGGCTTACATTGGCCATAGACAGTCAGTAGAGGAGACTGGTCCAGACTAATCCAGAGATGATTCAGGGCACAACCGCCAGGAAGTCACTTCCTCTGGTCAAACTCCACCGAATAAAGGTCTGAAAATTTCCCCAAATGTCCACGCTAACCGGGAACCAAGTGATCGAACCCATGAGTCAGCAGGCGACCTTTGACATGGAACCCATAGGGGTAGGGATGGGGCTAAGTGTAAGGAGTCTGGCTTAGGGTGTGAGGAAGGCATCACCCTCAATTCCCGTCTGTGTCAGCTGCCCCACAGCTACCAGATTTCTCCAGATCGTGGGTGACATGGGGCCTTCCATTCTGTTTCTCACCCTAACTGAGAAAAGCCCACCAGAGGGGGTTTCTCTCTCTCTCTCTCTCTCTCTCTCTCTCTCTCTCTCTCTCTCTCTCTCTCTCTCTCTCTCTCTCTCCTTTGTGATAAGCCGTGTTCTTATTCATTTCACAAATGGCTTGAATCATTTATGGTGTTTTATTCAGCTCGCTCAGGAATTGAAAGAGTAGACGTTTTAATTGTCTTGAACAGCATTTCACACCTCACACAGACTACGAGAACCAGCCAAACCCAGATTTCGGCTCTCGGATTTCGGCTCTCGGACTGTATGCTGTGTTCTTGAGTGTGGAGGAGATAGTGCCCAGCCAAGGATTGGGTTGCCTTCAAAAAGGGCAAAAAGGCGGTTTCGCTTTTGTTCATTAAGGAAGACAGGTGCCACATAGGTGTCCCCTTTAAAAATGTTCCTTTCAGAGATCATTTGGGTAAAATGTGTGGTGCAACAAGAGAACTAGGAATCTTTTGATCCAGGCTCAAATTTTGGCTTATTTCTGTTGGCTCTGGGTCTCTGAGCAAGTTGCACTGGGTTGTAGGCATGAGTAACTATTGATTCATGGCAAGGTGTTTTATTGTTGCTGTTCTGTTCCTTTTAGAAGTACTTATTTATGAGTGTTTTCCCTGCGCGTATGTATGTACGCCATGCGCCTGCCTGGTGCCTGAGGAGTTCAGAAGAGGGTGTCAGATCTTCTGGAACTGGAGTTAGGGATGGTTGGGAGCCACCCTGTGGGTGCTGGGAGCAGAACCCAGGACCTTTGCAAGAGCAGTAAGTGCTCTCAACCACTGAGCTATCTTTCCGCACCCACTGTTGTTACTTTTAAGTAATTTAAGACCAGAAGCAGAGTTCCAGGGACTTTTTGTTCAGCTTCCTCCAAGGGTTAACACTGTAAGTGACCATGTTACATTGTCAAAAGCTGGAAACTGATCTTGGTGCAGTCCTGGGAACAGACCCTACTGGGATCCTTGTACATGTACATGTATTTGTGTGTGTGTGTGTGTGTGTGTGTGATTGTGTGCAATTTCCCGTTTAGATTCACTTGTGTTTTTAACTTGTAACATGCTTATCTATCGTGGAATTATGTGGAATGCCCACGTGAATAAGGAAAAAACACTGGAAGTCACTTCCTGGGGAAGTCTTGGTATAATGCTCTTAGTTGAAGGTTTCTGGATCAGGAAGTAGAAAGTCGGGTTCCAACTCCGGTTCTGCAGCTAACAAGCTGTGCTACTTTGATGAAGTCAAGAATATGCTCAGAGCATCACTCCCTCATCTCGGAAAGGAAGGAGCTAAGCCAAGCAAGACTCTTGATTCCCCATTTTTTCTCCCCGAAATCTCCTCACAGCTTCCGCTTTTCCCAGGGCACCGCCGTTCACTGAACTGTTGTAGCCGCAAGCCCAGGGCTCATCCTGTCTACCTACATTGCAGCACCTGTCCTCAGCGGCAGGGCCCACTGTCCCAGGGAGCCTCCCAAGGTCTTCCCTGCCTCTGCTGCCTGCCTCCCTACTCATCTGAGTTCATGGAATAGATTGCATATGTGCTTCCTACCAACCATTGTCTCCACAGGATTTAAAAAGCGGATCGTGTTGTCCTTTGCCTGAAACTCCCCTTCATTGGCTCCGCACGACACTGAATGAATGTCAGGTTGGAGCCGTTCACCTCAGCTTCGCCCAGTGTGGGATTTGAAACCACCTCCAATCTTAGGGTCATCCATCATTTTCCCTCACACCGCCTGGGCTCCAGCCACGCAGGCTCCTTGTTCCAGCAGCTCCCGATGTCATTGCCTCCTTGTGCGCCCCCTCCCACCCCCCAGCTGCTTGATCTCACTGTCTCATGTCTGGCTCTGCTAATGAACCCATCTGGTACTTTTCTGTGAAGCCTCTTGAGGGAGGCTACTGTATCCCCTCACATGAGCCCCGTAACCCTATAGGACATCACCTTTGCACTTGGTTGGACTTGGCTGTGACCAGCCTGGTGAGCTAACCCTCCCCAGACTGCCAGTTCCGTGGAAAGGTCTGTCTTAGCTGCCTGGGTCACCCTGTATTAGGAGAACGCCTGGGTCAAAGTAGGTATCAATAATTGTTGAGCAGGTGCATTAATGGACCAGATAGTCACAAAAGCTCTTGACACTGAAAAAAAAAAAAGGTAAGAAATAATTTTATGGTAAAATGATTAAATTTTTTTGGTATATTTTACATTCTTGGGAACATTCTCAACAATTTCCTGTATAGATTTCTCTTATGTATGTGTATTGATAAAAAGTCTCTTCTGAAGAAGGACCATTTGAAGTGGGGAGGGTAAGTTCTCTGTGCCCTGATAAGAACCAATGGCCTTGTACATGGTAGGCTGTGAGAGGCCAGCTCCCACCTTTTAAAGGGTCCCTATGAGGAGGAGAGAGGGGTAAGAAACTTTTAGATAGAAAGATAGTGAAGAGGAGAAAGACAGAAACACCAGATGGCTTCGGGAGGACCTGGGTCAAAACCCAGTGGTCCCTTCTGCCTCTTCAAAAGGGCTTTTTATAACAATGCCAAGGGGTGGGGCAAAAGACGTCCCTCTTGCTAGATCAAAGCACACTGCACAGCCAATTATAGATCCTTCCACACCCCGTGGTCAAATCATCCCGTTATGCAGCCCTGCTGGGTAAAGCAAGCTCAGATTCTCTGACCCTGAGTAAGGTCTAACTAGGAAACCTCTGTATGTCTCTGCAGTAGGCAAACCCACCATCACCAAGCCACAGTCCAAGCCTCCACTCTGGTTTTGCTTTAGAAAACTCAGGGTTTGACTTTCTTGGCCTTATGGAAAGTGCAGGAAACTTAGAATCATGTGGTCTGACTTTTAGCCAAACTTGCTTTTGTTTTCAAAATGTCTCCCTTTCCTTTTGAGTTGAAGATGTCAATAAGGGCTTGAACCGGGAGCCGCTCCTGCCCTCATTATAACCAAAGGACATGGTTTCTGTCCTTGCTCCTCTTCTTAAGTTCCTGTTTAACTCCCATTTACTGATGGTCGGGGCCACACAATGGAAGTGTTACTATAACAGGCCCCCAGACCTTAGCACAACTGACTCCATGATGGAAGTGCCATTCAGACCATAAAACTCAGTACATAGACAGCTCCATCAGCCAAAACTAAAACAAAGATCTCATCCATCAAAGTCCACAGTTCTGGGAAAGTCTCTAAATGTACTAACCTTATAAGCTTTTTGGCCTCTAGTTCCTCTGCTGGCTAACTGTTCTTGTTAACTGAAGTATGTCAGCCCAGAACATGGTTTTTTTGTGTGTTTAAAAGCTCACTCTGAGAAAGGCTCAGTGCTACACTGGGATCCTGAACACCCACTGCCAGCCAGCTATTGGCTTAAACCCCTGTCCGAGGAGTCTTCTCTGGTGGATATCCCACAACATCTCTTGCTCGCTACCCATTGTGGAAGTGTGATGGAGGGATGGGGTCTGCATCCCGGGGTCCTTCTGATTCGGCGACTTACTGCTATTTCCAGAGTGGTTTCTGTGGGGAGGAAATACTTCACATTTCATTGACTGTTCCCATTAAAGGGTCATTCTCCTTTCTCTAAATTCTGGGCGTTATCTATTTATGTAGCATTTATTTATCTGTTTCTTTTTTTTTATTTGATAAAAAGCAGTGTTGACCCTGGCATCTTTTGTTATGATTTTTTTGTTATCATGACTAATGAATTAATTTTCAATCAAGCACAAGTATACTTTATAAAGTTTCAAGATAGCATTGCCCCTTAAAAGCACTGTACCATTTTTTTCTTTTGCATTGTTATGCTATTAGCTCCTAGGGCGTTTTCTTGAGTTCTATCCTTTTGTTGATTTTTTTAAAAATCGTGTGTCAAAATGAGTGTGAATTCAGGTTATGAAAATGGGAGTGACAGAAAGTATGAGACACACTTCAAGATGTCTTTCTTTTTTCTTTTTTGGTTTTTCTAGACAGGGTTTCTCTGTGTAGCTTTGCGCCTTTCCTGGGACTCACTTGGTAGCCCAGGCTGGCCTTGAACTCACAGAGATCCGCCTGGCTCTGCCTCCCAAGTGCTGGGATTAAAAGCGTGCGCCACCACCGCCCAGCTAAGATGTCTTTCTTGATCTATCTATCTATCTATCTATCTATCTATCTATCTATCTATCTATCTATCTATCTATCTATCTATCTATCTCATGGTTGTGTTGTGTAGCCCAGGGTGGTCTCTAGCTTGCTAGCCTTTATCTCTCTCCTGAGTACTTGGATTGCAGGCATATGCTATCACCCCTAGCTCAAGATAGTAATGTCTGTGAAGAATATATTTTGTTTTTATTTTGTCTTGTTTTGAGGCAGGGTCTCATGGAGCTCAAACTCAAACTCATCCTATGGAGGATGATGACCTCAAGCTCCTGATCCTCCTGCCTCCACCTCCCAAGTGCTGGGACAATGGGTGTGCACTGTGCTCACCTTCAAATCACCGGTTTCGTCCTATTGTGTTATCATCACTCGTTCATCAGCTCTGCCTTAGTGGGTCTGCATTTTTGTGGAGAGACAAACCTGCCTGGAAGAAGGGGGTCTGGGGGAAGGGGGAGGGGCACAGGGTGAACGTGCTGCCTTCCCTGAAGCCTCTCCATGTCAGGGCTGGAAATGGCTGCTGTAGGGAGAAGGGTCGGACCAACACAGGTAAAAGAGGCTCACATTTTACGGGTCTTTTTGCCTCCACCATAGAGCTCTTTTGAATACACACAAGGATGCTGTAAATGAAAAGGCCGTTTGCAATCAAGTGTTTCCTGTTTCCGCAGCATCCAAAGATAATTTTAGAACTTCCCACTGTCAAATGCAATCATTATTTAGTGGTTAGAATATTTATATCTATGGCGTGATTGCACATTTCATTTCTGTTTTGGGTCTTACCCTTGCTTTATAAGTAATGTAATAAATTCTTTTCTTGTCTGTGGGGTTGACTGAGTCAGAATGAACATATAGTTTGTCCAGCTGCCTAACTTTATGACCTGCACAAGTCACATCAGTGCTGTGGCCTTGCCTTGGGTACGTTCCAGGGGACTTTTGCTGACCTGCAGTCCTGTGAGTGTGACTGACTCCTTCTGAGTCACCTCGCTTGTCCCTTTCATGTCCCGTGAGTCAGATCTCTGTGGAGCAGTCACTGGATAGTGACCTTGAGTGTGAATCTCTCACTGTATGAGTGATGAGGAGGGCGCACTCTGGTGAGCTACGGGCCAGTGGCGATGGCCTGATGGCTCTTGGCTTCCTTGCCTCTTTTCAATCTACTATACAGTAATTTGTTCCTCAAATTGGGACATTAAAGCCACTATTAAATATTGCTCATTGTTTCATGGAATAGGCATTCAGAAGGGCTTAGCATGAATTTCCCTTTTGTATCAGCTGAAGCAGCCAGGCCTGATAGATGCACTCTGAGATGACTTCCTCCTCAGGGCCTGGCACAGTGGAAAGGTGGTGCCAGCCCCTGGCTGTGTGCTAGCAGGGTTCTTGATCTAAGTGTTGACTCATGGTCTCTGTCAGTGCCTGCGGTTTCTCATAGTGTGGAAGCTGAGTTTCTCAAAAGGTGAGGGCAACATTTCAAGGCTCCAGGTTTCTTGTGAAAATGTAGCCAGGTGTACTATTCAGTTATTGCCTTCATACACCCCTCAGAGCACTAGTCCTTTTGTATATTATGGCCAGGGATGTCACTAAGATCAACCAAGGCTCTAGGGGCCGGGTAAGGGCAGAGATGAAGTTATCCCCACCTTTCACGAGAGGAGAAACAATTCCAGGCCATCACTAATCACATCAGTGCTTATTGAGTAACAATTTGTACCCTCCGGAAGCTCAGCAAGCTTACTGTGTAGTGATCCAGTGGCCATTCTGTGTACTGGGACTCTTTACGTGTGATACTGTGTTCATTTAAACAAAAAACATCTGACGCAGCATGTCCTAGTCACTTGATGAATAGGATCCTAGAAAGTGGTCTAACTAGAATATCTAGAAAGTTGTCAGCCTTCTCTGAGTCCGTGTACAAACCAGTTTGCCAGGAGAGTTCAAATCATTGAACCCCTCTGGCAAGGGGGTTCTCCTAGCTGGAAGGGGTGCTAGGAGATTACACTGTCATCATCACCTTCTAGAAAGATCCACGGAACATCTTTTTGTGCCAGAGCCTGGGTACATGGGAAGAACATGCCAGAGTCTTGCTCTTGAGACACAGTTGAGGAAGTAGAGGAAATGCACTAGAGATGACTAGAAGGCCATGGAATGTAAACAGACTGGCAAGTAAAAGCCCAAGAATGAGAGATGATCAGTAGAGGCTGTGTTATGTAATCATGAATTATAGCTGGGAGAGGCAGTTGGGAGATAGGCTATCACACAATCCAAAGGGCTAGTCCTTTCCTACAGGTTCCTCTGAAATAGGATTCCTTGCCTCCTCCCTAACCTCCTTGCTTCCTGACTTAATCTCTTGTTGCTATAATAAAATACTTGAGATTGGGTACTTTATAAAGCCAGAAAGGTTTATTTAGCTTATGGTTCTGGAGCCATAAGACCACAACACTGTGGCATCTAACTAACCCTGGTGAGGGCCCCGTGGCTGATGGCATCACATGGCAGGGGTGTATTCAGAGAATGGGATTCACTTTCTAAAGAGTTATTGCGGGATGCAGGGGAAGTGCCAGCGTCTCTTGTCACAACCCATTCTCGTGAGAACTGTTCCACTCCCCCAAGACTTGCATTGTTCTTTTCAAGAGCAATTCTCCCATGACCTTACTACCTTCCTGTAGCCTCAAATTTGAATGATTCTACACCTCAGTAGCTTTTCTCTGGAGATCAAGTTTCTGGTACGGTAACACTGGGGGGCAGGTCACAGCCAAACCTCAGCCACGGTCTCTGTCTCTTACTGTCTTCTTCTGAAGCCAGACACAACAGGCTCTTGGTGCTTACTGCTCTTCCGCCTGTAGTGAGTCTTTCTCTGTCCCACCAGCCAGCTCCCAAATAATCACGAGGAGACTCCTTGTTAATTGTGAAAGCTCGACCCATAGCTTAGGCTTGTTTCTAACTAGCTCTTATAGTTTAATTTAACCCATTTCTGTTCATCTACATGTTGCCTTGTGGCTCATGGCTTGTTACCTCATTTCCTACATGTCATGCTTCCTCTGCATCTCCTCGTGACCCCGCCTTCTTCCCAGTGGTCTCCCTGCCCCTAAAATCCTGTCTACCTATTGGCCATCTAGCTTTTCATTGAACTAGTCATAGTGACGTATCTTCACACGATGTAAAGGCTGTGTGAGCAGCTTTTGTTGACCTGCAGGCAACAGCTGAACTGTTTTCCCATTTCTGCCAGCTCTTCGCTGACTCCTGCCCTCCTCCTGCCCTCCTCCTGCCCTCCTCCTGCCCTCCTCCTGCCCTCCTCCTGCCCTCCTCCTGCCCTCTCTTACTCTCTTCTCTGCTCCATTTCCTTTACCAGTGTTTATATTCAAGGAGACCGTTGTATCCTCAGCACCCAGAGCACTGTCTGGTATATGGCTGGTGACTTATAAAATATAAATGGTGCCAGCGATATGGTTCAGCAGGTAAAGACTTGATGTCAAGCTTGGTGGCCTTAGTCCAGCCCTTGGCACCCATGTGGGAGAGGGAAGGAACAGCCTCCACACCCTGTTCCTTGTCCTCCACATGCAAACCCTGGCATGCTCACACCCTCCTCAAATAAATACAGAAGCGAATATATAAACATTTAAAAGTATTGGTTAAACGAGTGCCAGAACCTTAGAGTGGTATATGCTTGGACTTCTTCTAACAGAGAACCATGAACTGGATAGTTCACCAACAGCAGCTTATTTATCCCAGTTCTAGAAGCCAAGAAGTCCACACACTAGCAGGTTTGACATCTGGTGCAGGCAAACGTCCTGGCCCATAGGCGCCATTTCCTGCTGTCTATTTATATAACAACTGCAGAGCCTAGGACTCTCTGAAGCTTCTTTTACAAAGGTAGTGATTCCATTTGCAAGAGTTAATTCCTCACGACTCACCCTCCAGAGCCTCATCTGATACCTCAATATTGGTGGTTAGATTTCAGGGTGTGAACTTAGGAGGGACATAAATGCTTACGAGCATGCCATAGGCCTGATTCAGCCAAGTGGAGGACAGTTGTTCTTCACCGACACCTCTGTGAGCTCCTGGCGCCACAGCTCCTTCAGCATCCCCTGAGCAGTCGCTCACGAGGGCACTGCACTCAGCTTGCCCAGGGAGGATCCATTTTTTGAGGAGGAGCCTTAGATCACGGTTCGCGTCTCACAGACAGCCTGCTGTTTCTTGAAAAGTATGTCGTGTGGCCTTTCTTGGTTTGCCTCGTGTTTATATTTCCAACTGGAATATCCCGAGTCTTGTTTTCACTTGTTGAGATGGCTCATCACGTTCCCGAACTTAGCTACTTGAAACAGTTTTCGGTTCTTAGAGTTGTGTGTGTTAGCTGGCCTCCATCATGGTATCAGTTCAGGTGCCACTTAGATAGCAAGTGCGTTGGGATCCAGAACTCAGCTGGGACTGGGATGGCCAAGGAAGCTTGACTTACATGTCCCTGTTCACAGTAGTTTGGAGCACTCTGGTGTTCTGTCGCAGGGTCTGATCTTCCTCATTTGAGACTGGCTTCCTTATTGTACGGTGGCCCAGTTCTAAAGTGAGGTGGCATGGCAGCCACTTGTCTTGAAGCCTAGACACGGAAGGGGCACAGCATCACCTGCACCACGTGCTGTTAGCCGGAGTGGGCAACACAGTCAGCTCAATTCAAAGGGAAGGGAAATCAGTTCCAGCTCTTGATGGGGTGGGTTGGCATGCGTGTGCATAGAGAGCAGAGATATTTTATTCATGCTTGCAGATGGTCCGCTTCAGCATGCTGAGATGATACTCCTTGTATTATATTGTCAACAAGATAGGCATCATCAGTAAAGCCTCTGGACTCTGAGGAGCACGTGTCCCTTTTGGTTTTGGATTCAGAATTTCTTTTCTTCTTTCTTTTCCTTCTCTTTCTTTCTTTCTTTCTTTCTTTCTTTCTTTCTTTCTTTCTTTCTTTCTTTCTTTCTTTCTTTCTTCCTTCCTTCCTTCCTTCCTTCCTTCCTTCCTTCCTTCCTTCCTTCCTTCCTTTCTTCCTTCCTTCCTTCCTTCCTTCCTTCCTTCCTTCTTTTTTTTCTGAAATAGGGTTTCTCTATGTAGCTTTGGAGCCTGTCCTGGATCTCACTCTGTAGACCAGGCTGGCCTTGAACTCACAAGTGCTGGGATTAAAGGCGTGCACCACCACCGCCCGGCCCAAATTCTGAATTTCCCATGAGAAGACTTTATGATTCAATAGACGTTGAAATGACAGTGGCCGTGTAAGCCTGGCTTTTCTGCTGTGCCCTTGTGCGGGCTTTGCTGGGTCCTCTGGGTTGTGTAGACGATGGGGTCAGACGTCAGAGGAATCTGAGAGGTGATCCCGGACTCTTTTCTGAGTCTCACTAAGAGGGAGTCGGAAAGTGGTTGAGTTTACCAGCAAGACAAGTTAACATGGAAGAGAAGGCCAGCAGGGGCTGGAGAGCGCCTCAGTGGTTAAGAGTGTGCTTGGCCCAAGTTCTGTGCTCAGCACCCATGTCAGGCTGCTTATAGTCGCCTGTAACTCAGCTCCAGGGGATCTGATGCCCTCTTCTGGTCTGTGGAGGCTCTTGCATGCACACACACACACACACACACACACACACACACACACACACTCACACACACACTACAAATAGTACAAAATAAATCTTAAAAGTACACATAGAGGGCCAAGCAGCAGAGATAGCAAGTTTTGCAGTGATGATGTCATGTTCAAAGACAGCGGGGGGGGGGGGGGGGGGGGGGGGGCTGGAACCACACATCTCCCATCATCTGTCTCTGGACTCTCCTCTTTGATTCCGTCCCTGTCTCCTGTATTCCATTTCTCACATAGCAGCCAGTGGTGCCGTTATAAAAATGTAGTCAGGGGGCTGGAGAGATGGCTCAGAGGTTAAGAGCGCTGGCTGCTCTTCCAGAGGTCCTGAGCTCAATTCCCAGCACCCACATGGTGGCTCACATCCATCTGTAATGGGATCTGGCGCCCTCTTCTGGCTGCAGGGTACAGCAGGCTACAGAACACTGTATAAATAATAAATAAATAAATCTTTAAAAATACTTAAAAAAAAGAAAATGTAAGTCAGATTGTATTATTCTCCTGTTCAAAATACCCGGTGGATTTTTACCGTGATAAACACAGGCTCTCGGTTACATTCGCTTCCAGCCTCCTCCCTTGCCCTTTCTTCCTGTCTGTGACTGAGCCACACTTCATTCCTTCTGTTCCCAGAGCTCGCTAGGTTCATCTTGCCAGGGTCATTCCGTCTTGACGTTCTCGTCCCTCTCTGGAACACTCTGTACCTGGATCTCTGTATGGCTGTTTCTTCACTCAGGCCTCAGCCCAGATGGCTGCCGCCAGGTCTTTCCTGACCCAGACTCCTCCAGCAGTATTACCGCCTCCCTCCTCCCTCCTCCCTCGTCCACCTCTCTAGTTCTTGTCTTTCTCAATCCTGATTATTTGATTTTATTTTGTTTGTGTGAGCCTCTGGCTGCATGTGTGGGCCTGGTACTCATGGAAGCCAGAAGAGGGCATTGGATCCCCCAGAAGTGGAGTTACGGACCATTGCGAGCCGCCGTGTGGGTGCTGGAGGCTGAGCGCTGCAAGATCAGTAAGTGCTTTTTAATCGCTGAGCCATCTCTCCAGCTTCTGCTTTTCAGCAGGGCCCTCCGTTTTCTCTTGTGTAAGGCGTCGGTGGTGCATGTCCTATTACCTGAGGACAGGGACACACCGGGGGGGGGGGGGGGGGGCTGTTTAAAAGAACATCAGGTACCTGGTGTGCTCTCCATGTTAGCTCTGTCAAGATGTCACTTTTTGCCACTGAAATTCCCCTTAATTGTCCCCAACCCATCCCTGGAGCGTTCGCCTGTGCCACCGTCCGGCACATCCTGAACAACTTGTAAGACCAGGACCTGAAAGGCCCAATGGTCATACCAAACAGGCCAGCGAACCGTGAAGCCAGAGGCTGGGAAGGCTGACCGGACTGTAGGAGAATGTTTACTTGTACGACCTGGGTTTGGGATTTTAATTCAGTGCTCCGTTCCGGAACACTGAAAGAATTTGGGGATAATTTACTGTTAATTTTTCTTGTGGAATTTTGAAACAGAGCAAGCGGGATTATTATGCAGATAGTCAAGTCTGGCTTTCCAAGAATGAAGGATATAGGTTTAACATTTAGATTGCTAATCCCAGCACTTGGGAGGCTGAGGCAGGAGGATTGCAAGCTATATAGTGACCCCCCCCCCCCCCCCCCCCCCCGTTTTGAAACCAAAACCAACAGTCCCGCACTGGGAGATTTATATGTGGGTATAGTTTAGAGTGTCTTATTAAAAGCTGTGGGGCTGAATTGTAGTACTGGCACTTCAAGAGGCAGGAGGATTGCTGTGAGCCTGGTCTGCCGAGTGAACTCCCATGTCCAGAAGAAAAAAAAAAAAGTAAGATTTGTGATAGGTAAATGCGGCTTCCTGAGGGAAAGGAGGTGTGGAGAGGTGAGCTGAAGATTTTCAGGCCATCACTGAATTTTGCAGCAGAATCAAGACGAACCCTAGCTTTCTACAAAGCATCAACTGCTTTTAACCACTGAGCCAACTCTCTAGCCCCTTTGTTTACTTATTTATTTGTTGTTGTTTGTTTGTTTGTTTGAGACAGGAGCACACTAGATAGCCCTGGAAGGTGTGGAACTCTGGGACATTTATGTAGACCAAGCTGGCCTCGAACTCACAGAGATCTGCCGGCCTCTCACCTAGCAGTCTTAACTGCCTCTGGTGAATGTGGCCAAGGCTGAGTTTTAGTAAACTTTAGAAGTGAGAATATGGGGCCAGAACCCTTCATGTTTTTGATTCCTACGTAAATTACTCACAGAGGAGAGAGAGACTCCTTGCTTCCCCCTTTGACCTTCAGCAAAGATGAGCGTATTGGTTTTATTTTCAGTTGTCTGGAAATGTCATGAACATAACAGTTATTATCTGTCAGGAGAGTGCGTCTCAAGAATGTTGCTAAACAAATACAAATGTTAGCGCTTCTCGACAGCCGTTTGTTGCAGAGGAGACCATATGTGAGGAGAGATGGGGGAGATGGTAGGAAGATACACTGCCATCATGTAGGAGGCAAGAATGAGGCAAAATTCAGTGTTAGGAACTTTTGTTATTCAAAAACCTTTGCCAGTGATAGCCAGAACCACAAGCAGGTGGGAGTTGATGTCCCGAGAGATCTAACTTGTTTGTGTGGGGGACCTCTGTGGGGAACGGGCTCTTGGAACCCCTTGGGCATTTTCTTAGATCCTTCATTGCTTTGGTCTGTGGTAAAGAAGTCATTTCAGAGAGGCAGCTATCTTCGTCAGCTCATCATTGCTGACCCAAAGTCTATAGTTTACATACGGCTCAATCTCTGTGTTGTAAGTTGTGTGGGTTTGGAAGCATGTATAATGACGTGTTAGAGTGTCATATGGAGCATTTCTAGTGCCCTAAAAAAGTCTGTGCTCTGATTATTCATGCCTCCTCCTCCGTAACCCTGGTAGTCAGGAATCTCTTAAATAAATTTTGAGACAGGTTCTCCTGTAGCCGAGGCTAACCCTGAACTCTTTGTATAGCTGGCTGATGATGACCTTGAACTTCTGATCTGCCCACCACTACCTCTTGAGTGTTAGATTACAAGTGTTCTTTTTTTTAAAGATTTATTTATTTATTTATTTATTTATTTATTTATTTATTTATTTATTTATTTATTATGTATATAGTGTTCCACCTGCATGTATGTCTACAGGCCAGAAGAGGGCACCAGATCTCATTACAGATGGTTGTGAGCCACCATGTGGTTGCTGGGAATTGAACTCGGGTCCTCTGGAAGAGCAGTCAGTGCTCTTAACCTCTGAGCCATCTCTCCAGCCCTACAAGTGTTCTTCACCACACTCTTTTTTTTATATGCAGTGTTGGAGATCAAACCCTGGGCTTTATGCCTGCTGTGCAAGATTCTCTCAGCTGAGCTACATCCTCCGCCCTAGCCATCAGTCTAGACTGTTTCTGTAGTTTTATCTTTGCAGAATGCATTATAATTGGAATCATATGGTAGGTAGCCTTTTTAGAATGCCTTCTCTCATGGGGTAATAATCATTCACTTTTCCTCGTGTCTTTTCATAAGTGACTAGTTTCTTTTAGGTGCTGAATAATATTCCATATCTGGTTATGCCATGTTTACTTATCTATGTATTCACTGAAGGACATCTTGGTTGTTTTCAAATTTTGGCAGTATTAAATAAAGCTCTATAAGCACCCGTGGGTGTACCAGGCTTTTTCTTTTGGGCCACCAACCAGCTCCCAAATGATGACATAGAGTCTTCTTATTAGTTATGAATGCTCGGCCTACCTTAGGCACGTTTCTGGCTAGTTCTTTTAACTTAAATTAACCCGTTTCTCTTTATCTACCTTTTGTCTCATCTCTCGGCTTTTTATCTTTCTTTCTTCTGCATATCTTACTTTCACAGCTTCTTGTGTCTGTCTGTCCGGCGGCTGCCTGGTTTCTGGCCCCAGGTCTTCTTCCTCCCTCTTTCTCTCCTCTCTCCTTCTTCCTTTCGTTCTTAGATTTCTCCTTTTACTTGTTCTCTCTGCCTGCCAGCCCCACCTATCCCTTTACTGCTTAGCTATTGGCCAGTCAGCTTTTCATTCGACCAATCAGGTGCCTCAGGCAGGCAAAGTGAAACAGCAACACATCTTTACATAATTAAACAAAGACAGCATAAACAAATGTAACACATCTTTACATCATTAAGAAAGGCAGCAGAAACAAATGTAACACACTTTGACACAGTTAAAGCCATATTCCACAGCATAAACAAGTGTAACACATCTTTGCCTAGTTAAAATAATATCCCACAACACATGGGCATGCTTTCTTTTGGGATATACAATTTCTGTTTGCTAAATAGATAAATACCGAGGACTGGATCATGTGCTAAGACTGTGTTTAATTTTATAAGGAACTGACAAACTGTCTTCTAGAGGGCCATACAGATTGGCATTTCCCACCTACACTGAGTGAGGGCTGCTGTCCTGAATTCTTGTCAGCATTTGGTGCTGTCAGGGGTTTGGATTTGGGCCAATCAAATAGGCCTGTGGTGGGATCTCCGTGTGTTGTAATTTGCAGTTCCCTAGTGATTTAAAATGCTCCTCACATCTTCACCTGTCCACTGGCCGGCCGTCTGTCATCTTCAGTGAGGTAACTACATGAGTCTTTGGTCTTTTCCTCATTGCTGAGTTCTTCTTATACTTTGAACAACAGTATTGTCAGGTGTGTGTCTTTCTCTCTGGCTTGTCCAGTGTTCTCTTGACAGTTTTTATTGCAGAGTAGACTTCCCTTTTATGGATGCCTGTGGGGCGTACCCAAAAAGTCATCACCATACCTATGGTCACCTAGATTTCCTCTCATTATTTATTATTATTATTATTATTGACAAAGTCTTGCCATGTGGCCTTGGCTAGCCTGGAACTCACGATGTAGCACAGGCTGGCTTCGAACTCATTAGAGACCTGCTTGCTTCTGCCCCTCAAGTGCTGAGATTAAAGGTGTGCACCCCACCACCACAGCGGCTCAATTGTACTTCTGAACAAAGACTTATTTTTATTTTGTGTGTATGAATGTTTTGCCTGCATTTCTCTCTGTGTACATGAACACAGAGGTCAGAAGTGGTGGGAGCTGGATCCCCTGAATGAGTTACAAGTGGTGTGAGCCACCATGTAGGTGCTGGGAATAGAATCCCAAAGATCGTCTGTAAGAACAGCAAGTGCTTTTAACGGCTGATCCATTTCTCCAGCCCCAATCTTCCGTTTTTTTTTTTGTTTTTTTTTTTTTTTAAAAAAAAAACCTTTTTGTGTGTTTGTCTTAGATTTTATAGGATACTTTTTACAACTATCTAAGTCCACTTTCAAATAACTCTATATGGATTTATGGGCAATCCACGTGTCCTAATTTTTTGCTCCTATCTCTTGTATTATTGTCATTCATTTCATGCACACGTAAGCATCTATAACGATCAGGTTAGAAAAAACTCCTTTTCTCAAATTCTAGAGGTTAGACAAAGCCTGCATTCCCAAGGAACTTGGGAAGCTGTTCACACTTGCCAAGAGGAGTTATTCTTCTTATCTCTAGCAAAAGGGACATGGCTCTCCCATTAACATGTGCCTTCAGTGCCCATCAGCATATCAAGGTCCCTGCTAGCCTACAGGCCCCCTCAGTCCCTACTCACAAGTACTTGTTGTACACTTCAAAGCCTCCTAGCCCAGGTCACAGGCTCCCCTTCTCCCAGGTACCCTGAGAAACCCTGGGGATCCCTCCCAACCCTTCTCTTTTCCAGCTCCTCCAACAGCCTTGGCAGCTTGGAATAAATGTCCTTTTTCACCCACAGAGTGGCTATTTCTATTTCTTTATTAAACCCCTTGCATGCACTCAATAACCACACACACACACACACACACACACACACACACACACACACACAAAATGTATATATGATATATGTATGTTTTCTCCAATAGAATGGCACTGATTATATCAGCCACTTTGGGACAAGCTTTGTGTTCAGGAGTAGTTGACCAACATATAATGGACTCTGAAGGTTTTTTGTGTGCTTTTATTTGCTAACTGTTTTTTTTCCCCCAGGGTGTGTGTGTGTGTGTGTGGTTATTTTGTTTTCTTAGTTTTGGGGGTTTTGTTGTGCATTGGGTTTTTGTTTGTTTTTTGAGAAAGAACTTAAAGTTGAGTGGGTAGGGTTGGGGAGAGGATCCGGAAGGACTTGAGGGAGGAAAAGAACATGATCAAAATATATTTAAATTTAAAAATGGTTTGAAATAATGAAGAATATAATAATTAAATAAAGCTTGTCCCTGTAAATCAGTGGTTCTCACCCTTCCTAATGCTGCGACCATTTAATACAGTTCCCCATGTTGTGGTGACTCCCAACCATAAAATTATTTTCGTTGCTACTTCACAACTATAGTTTTGCTACTGTTATAAAGCATAATGTAAATATCTGTATTTTCTGATGGTCTTAGGTGACCCCTGGGAAAGGGTTGTTTGATGCCCCAAGGGATCATGACCCACAGGTTGAGAACCAATGCTGTAAATGTACATTTCTACTTGGAATGATGGTGAGCATAGTTCTGTGCACATTAAAGAATCTGACCATTTATAAGGTGCCCAAGACTTGGCTATCATGTCTTAATTACCTTTAGGAGTTTACAAGTTAGTTTTTTTTTTTTTTTTTTTTTTTTTTTTTTTTTTTTTTTTAGGATTTTACAGCTTTATTCCTTTTAAATTTGAGCCTTAAAATTTGAGTTGAAGATTTAATTGAAGATCGTTTAGCACCAAAATAAAACTTTAAAGCCACAAGTGCAGTCCACAGAGAGACTGGGAACTTTACTTTTGATCCTTTCAATGTGCACCATTACAGAATATTATAGTTTCTTGCGTGACTCAGTTTACCCAAATAGCTAAAGCTTAACAAAGTTAGTGGAGACAGAGGGAGTGGACACGTATTTTTAAGTCAGTTATGAAAAGGCCAAGCAAATGCCATGACAGGTTCCCAATAACCCAGTTCAAAACTAGTCCTCGGTTCCTCGAAAAAAGCTAGACGCCACGAACAAAGGACAGTCAATCAGCAGTGCCCCTGGCAGCAGGGACGAGGAGGACTGCACGTACCAAGCCGAGCCAGCCCCCCTGCAATATCTCAAGGCAATGACCACGTCGGGACAGATCCTGGGACTTGTCCAGACATGCCCAAAGAAGGAAGGGTTGCAGCCCTAGCCTGCCCCTGCTAGCTTTAGCCAATCAGAGATGTACTAAGGTGACCTCCGCTTGCTCAGCCAATCATAGACAGGATGACCTAACTGCTTCTAGAATTCCTTTAGCTGTGTATAAAAGGAGCCTGCGAGGTCACCCTATTGCCTTTGTGTCGGATGCATGGCCCCAGCATGCTGGAACCTTTACTCTTGAGGTAATAAACATTCTTGTTGATTGCATACATGGATGGTGGTTTTTTGTGGAACTTCTCCGGGACCCTAATAAGTTACTGTTAACCTTAGGAATTTATAAACGTTATTTATCAAATATACATATTTATTGGATATATGTTGTTTCTTATCTGAAATTTCTAGAAGCCTGGTGTTGAACATAGCTCAACACAGTTGGCAATGATGTAAATAGTTAGATATAGACTTCTCTATCAGTTCTGTTAACTTGAATAGACCTTTCTATAGCAAGTCTTTTTCCGTCCCACCAGCCAGCTCCCAAATAACTACATGGAGACTTATTCATTATAAAGCCTGGCCTTAGCTTAGACTTGTCCTACCCGCTCTTATAAGTGAAATTAACCCACTTATATTAATCTACGTTTTGCCTCGTGGCTTTTTACCTTCCTTTCATTTTGTATGTCCAGTTCCCTCCATGTTGGTGTCTGACATGCACCTAGATTCATCTCCTACTTCCTTTCTCCCTTCCTAGAAGTCCTGCCCATATCTCCTGCCTAGCTCTAGACTGTTCAGCTCTTTATTAAGCCAATCACAGTAATATATCTTCACACAGATATAAACATCCCACAATACCTTTATAATCTTAGGGATTTATGAACCTTAATCAAACATCTGTTATTACTTATCTAAATTTTCTAGAAGCCTGGTGTTGCACAGTTAATATTGTGGTTAGATATACACCTCTATGTCAGTTTCTCTTAGCCTGATTATATCTTTATAACCCTAGGAATTTATCATCATACAGGAATCCATCCTAATCTAGAATTTTTTAGAGACATGCTGTTGTTTCCTTAGTCTAAAAAGGAGAAATGGCTGGTTATATAGGAATCAGTAGCTGGGGGGGAAGGGAAGCAAAGCTGAGGGGTTGGAAAGGTTTGGGGGCGTGTGTGTGTGTGTGTGTGTGTGTGTGTGTGTGTGTGTGTGTGAAGTGCAGAGAGGAGCCAGGACTCTGTAACAGGTGCTTGCCATGCTGAAAGAGCCTGGCAGGCAGCTCTGATATGTTAATAGGCACCACAGTTAGCCATTTGTCCTGAGTTTCTTTGGGACCTGACACAGCTTATTAGGGTTCATGGCAGCTCGAAGCTATATGTAACTTCAGTTCCAGGGAATCTGATGCCCTCTTCTGACCTTCGAGGATACCAGGCATGCATGTATACATGAAGCAAAACATTCACACCCATAAAATAAAATTAATACATCTAAAAAGATAAGATACTGTTTGAAACTTCTCTTACTCAACAAACATAATAGAGAGCACTCTTAGTCCCTCCAAAGGATAAGGTACTATAATCACTACTGCAGTTATTCATTTGATCAATTAATCATTTAAGCAAAGTTGTAGATATTTTGTTTGGCTACAAAGGAATCTGGAGCAGTTGGCTGGCGAATGTATCCGTAAGGGACACACTCGTTTTTAGGTCTTCTTCTCTGTGGACTTGCTATATTCTACCATCAGTGGTCTCTGTGCTTTTGAGTTTAACCAGTGGTGCACTATGGGTATTAGAGGGATGCTGAATCTAAGAATAAAGCCATTTGGACAACTGTGGCTCCAGGCAGTGTTCAGGTGAATTCCATCCAGCACCACCTGCTGTGCACCTTATAGCTTCACATCTCAAACTGGTTTTTTGAAGAAGAAAAAAAAAACCCATCAATTTAAAGAAGGAAAGAAAGAAAGAAAGAAAGAAAGAAAGAAAGAAAGAAAGAAAGAAAGAAAGAGAGAAAAAAGGAAAGAAGGAAATGAAGGAAGGAAGGACGGATGGAAGGAAGGACGGACAGACGGAAGGAAGGAAGGAAGGAAGGAAGGAAGGAAGGAAGGAAGGACGGATGGAAGGAAGGACGGATGGAAGGAAGGACAGATGGATGGAAGGAAGGACGGAAGGAAGGAAGGACAGATGGATGGATGGATGGATGGAAGGAAGGAAGGACGGACGGACGGAAGGAAGGAAGGAAAGGACGGATGGATGGATGGATGGATGGATGGATGGATGGATGGATGGAAGGAAGAAGGGAGAAATGGCAGCGGTGTCCTGTCCCTCTCTAAAATCTTGAGACCCACACCCTGTGCGGGTACACTCCACTCTCCCACCCAAATCCCCTGTGGATTCTTTGGCAATGCTCTCACTGGAAGTGATACCATCGTATCTGTAAATGGTAGGATACAGAAAGCTGTAAGAAATTCTAAGTGTGTTGAAGAGAATTTGTCTTGTGGAATATTGTGATATAAATTTTAGTGCAGCGAGTAGTGGAAAGAATTTCGTATATTAAGCAGAAAGTGCCCATTGTGGGATGGGAAGCTGGAACATCTGTGCTGACCGTTCAGTGCATGGAGAATTTGAATAGGAAACTAACTATTGTTTGTATTTACTGAATTCTCTTAAGCTTTCTGCTGGGTGGTGGTGGTGCACACCTTTAATCTCAGCACTTGGGAGGCAGAGGCAGGCAGATCTCTGTGAGTTCGAGGGCAAGCCTGGTCTACAGAGTGAGATCTAGGACAGCCAGGGCTGTGTAGAGAGACTCCGTCACAAACAAATAACTAAAAAGTCTCCTGTGAGGTAGGTACTTGCCTCATTTTCAGACAAGGAAGCTCAGAGAGGTAAATGTTTCCAGGGTCTCAAAAATCATAGGGTTTCACTTAACCCAGCACTGACTCGGGACCTGCGGCTCCACGGGGTTAACCTGCCTGGTTGCAGCCCTGCCGTGCGCATGCTTTTGTGGCTAATGTGCACAAGTGGCGGAGAGCAGTACTTACTTACGGCTTCCTCAGCCTCGTTAGGCCTCTTTATTTGAGACAATCTATAGTTATTTGGGGCAATCTATTTCTAGACTTAGCTATTTGATTGGGTTTCATTTTGATGCTTTTTATATTAGGGAAGAGGTTTTTCTAGAACATCTAATGTGGGGCATTATCAAATCTAAAAAATAAAAACTGACTTAGGTTAAAAAGCATAAACCGTGACCGTGAACTATAAAGAGCTGCATGGCAGTCTTTCCTCGTCGTTGGCTCCTGTAAGTCCTGCCAGTTGAGGTACCGGGAAGGAACAAGCAGCTGTAGAACTTGAGCTTAGACTGACAGACACGTGGGTCCTCATGTACAGGAATTAGAAGAAGGGACTAGACCTGTTGAAGACACTGGGAGATGGAGGGTCACCTTGGGCATTTGGCCATCTCCATCTCAGGGTAATGTGACCGTGGTCACCTTGGGCATTTGGCCATCTCCATTTCAGGGTAACGTGATGGAGGGTCACCTTGGGCATTTGACATGTCCATCTCAGGGTAATGTGATGGAGGGTCACCTTGGGCATTTGACATGTCCATTTCAGGGTAATGTGATGGAGGGTCACCTTGGGTATTTGACATGTCCATCTCAGGGTAATGTGATGGAGGGTCACCTTGGGCATTTGACATGTCCATTTCAGGGTAATGTGATGGAGGGTCACCTTGGGCATTTGACATGTCCATCTCAGGGTAATGTGATGGAGGGTCACCTTGGGCATTTGACCATGTCCATCTCAGGGTAATGTTGACTGTGGTCACCTTGGGCATTTGACATGTCCATCTCAGGGTAACGTGATGGAGGGTCACCTTGGGCATTTGACCATGTCCATCTCAGGGTAATGTGATGGAGGGTCACCTTGGGCATTTGGCCATGTCCATCTCAGGGTAATGTGATGGGTGGTGACCTTGGGCATTTGGCCATCTCCATCTCAGGGTAATGTGATGGAGGGTCACCTTGGGCATTTGACCATGTCCATCTCAGGGTAATGTGACTGTGGTCACCTTGGGCATTTGACATATCCATTTCAGGGTAATGTGATGGAGGGTCACCTTGGGCATTTGGCCATGTCCATCTCAGGGTAATGTGATGGGTGGTGACCTTGGGCATTTGGCCATCTCCATCTCAGGGTAATATTGACTGTGGTCACCTTGGGCATTTGACCATGTCCATCTCAGGGTAATGTGATGGAGGGTCACCTTGGGCATTTGACATCTCCATCTCAGGGTAATGTGATGGAGGGTCACCTTGGGCATTTGACCATGTCCATCTCAGGGTAATGTGATGGAGGGTCACCTTGGGCATTTGGCCATGTCCATCTCAGGGTAATGTGATGGGTGGTGACCTTGGGCATTTGGCCATCTCCATCTCAAGGTAATGTTGACTGTGGTCACCTTGGGCATTTGACATGTCCATCTCAGGGTAATGTTGACTGTGGTCACCTTGGGCATTTGATATGTCCATCTCAGGGTAACGTGATGGAGGGTCACCTTGGGCATTTGACCATGTCCATCTCAGGGTAATGTGATGGAGGGTCACCTTGGGCATTTGACATGTCCATCTCAGGGTAACGTGATGGGTGGTGACCTTGGGCATTTGGCCATCTCCATCTCAGGGTATTGTTGACTGTGGTCACCTTGGGCTTGTTCCGTCATTTCTGCTCTTGGATAATCACCAGCTGTGTTTAGATGTTGAAAGGTCCTTTTATTTGTGCAATTTCATCTCTTTAGCATCAACTCTTATTATCCTATTGTGCCATTTGCCTTATTTACGGATGTTCAAGCGGGAATACACTTTCAGCCTCTGCCAGAGAAGGTCACCTTGGTTGAATGTTTGGTGGCAGGAGCTTTCAATCGTTTTTTGCTAATGAGCGAGCAGGGGTCAACACGTGAATTCTTTCTGGGTTCGCTTTTAAGTAGCTGGACAGATCCTGGGATATCAAGTGAAGCAGGAATGACCGTGTGTTCTGGTTTTCCTCCTCTCTGCATGGCTTCCTATGGGTTTTCAAAGGGCTGTTGCATGGCAGGATCATCTTACAGGTTTGTTTGGAGCTGATGAGGAGTAAACAGTTCATTGAACCTTTGAGCTGTGCAGGTCTGTAACCGTTCAGATCTGCATGGATTCGTTCTGGGACTATTGTCCCCGAGAGATGGGACCATTGCTTCAGCTACATAATATGAAAAATCAGCCATAGCACATTGTGAGCGCTAGAGCCAACTGTGTCCTAATGCTTCTTCCTGAGGCTCTGTGAGCAGAGAGGGGTGTGATTCTAGCATGGATTGCTATGTGATTAAACTGTCTACCAAACCAGAGAAAATGATTCTTTCAGTCAGAGAAAAATGTTACCTGGTACTAGTGAAGAGGATAAATGAGGGAAGAAATAGAGGGTTTATTTATTTTCATGTCTATAGGTGTCTTGTATGTCTGTGTATCACCTCTGTGCAGTGCTCACGGAGGTCAGAAGATGATGTTGGATCCCCTGGAACTGGAGTTACAGATGGTTGTGAGCTGCCATTTGGGTATTGGGAATTCAACCCAGGTCCCCTGCAAAAACAAGAAGTACTCTGACCTGCTGAGCCGTCTCTCTATGGTATTTTTTTTATCATTAAATACGAAAACATTAAAATATAGAAAATAAAAACAAAATAGTATGTAGATCAAGAAATTGGAAGCCAGTATGATATGGGCACCAAAATTTGACAAGGGTTCTGTAAGAAGAAATTATAAACCCGATGAGTGTGGATTAACAATCCATGTTAGCAGATAGAGTCCAGTGCAATAGAAAGGGGAATTATTGCATTGCTTGCTTTTCTCGCTGCTGTGGTGAATAGCTGGAAGGTATTTTGGAAGGGTCTAATTTGACTCATGGTTCTGGGCTACAGTCCATCTTGTCTCTGTTCATTCTGGCTCCCCAGCCCATGGAATGCTGTTCACATTCAGGAAGGGTCTTCTCGCCTCCGTTACCCCAACCTAGAACCACCCCCTCCCAGACTGTCTTAGTTACAATTTCTGTTGTTGAGATAGAATACCATAACGAAAGTGACTTAAGAAAGGAAGGGTAATTGGACTCAGATTCATGAGACAGTCTATCATGGCAGGAGAAGTCTTGCCAGAAGGAACCTGAAGCAGCTGGTCACCTTGCTTCCACGTCAGGAAGAGGAGAGAAATGGATGCATACACTTAACTCAATTTCTTTCTCTCTTCCTTCCTTCCTTCCTTCCTTCCTTCCTTCCTTCCTTCCTTCCTTCCTTCCTTCCTTCCTTTCCTTCCTTTCTCTCTTTCCTTCTCTCTTTTTTCTCTCTTTCACTCTCTCTTTCTTTTTCTTTCTTTCTTTTTCTTTCCTTCCTTCCTTCCTTCCTTCCTTCCTTCCTTCCTTCCTTCCTTCCTTCCTTCCTCCCTCCCTCCCTCCCTCCCTCCTTCTCTTCTTTCTTCTTCTTCTTCTTCTTCTTCTTCTTCTTCTTCTTCTTCTTCTTCTTCTTCTTCTTCTTCTCTCTCTCTCTCTCTCTCTCTCTCTCTCTCTCTCTCTCTCTCTCTCTCTCTCTCTCTCTCTCATACCCGTCTAGGGAATGGTGTCTTTTCACCTCAGTTCACCCAATCCAGTTAATCTTCCAGAGACATGCCCAGGAGCCATCTTCTAGGTGACTCTATAGATGTTATTTAGTTGATAATTAAGATGAATCATCTGTCCTAGTTAGCGTTAGCTATCAACTTGACATAGCCTAGAGACATACAAGGGAGTCTCAGCTGAAGGATCACCTAGATATCCTGACCTGTGGCCACATCTGTGAGGTGCATTGATGACCTATGTGGAAGGGTCCACCCACTGCGGGCAGCACCATCCGTAGGCGGGCGGATCGGGCTGAGGAAGAAGGTTAGCTGAGCACCAGCCAGTGAGTGGGCTATCGTGTGAGCAGTGAGCAAGGTTTCTTATGGTTTCTGCTTCCTTCCTTTCTGAGTTTCCGTCTTGACTTCCCTCAACGATGGCTTGTAACCTGGAATTGTAAGTCAAACCAACCTGTTCCTCTCTGCTTTTGGGTGGAGTGTTTTGTCATAACAAATGAAAGAAAACTAGAGCACACGTTGGTTGGTGTTAAGAGCAGGGTATTGCTGTGATTGCAGACTATGTTACTTTGAGGGAGTATTGTGGAAGCATCTAGAAAGCCATCGAGTTCTCAGTGGTTAGTGGGCTGTTCTGTGCGAGTGTAGCAGATAAGGATTGTTGAGGGAAATACAGACAATGGAGGACTGGCGTGTGAAGTTTCAGAGGGCAGCAGAGACGCTGTCAGTCATTTATGTGGTACTTTTGATTAAGGATCTGAGATTATTGATCAAACTGCGGCTGAAGAATCAGCTGTGATTCACAAGGGACCAGCACTAATTGAAGTGAAACAGTTCGTGCTTCCTGGGGACAATGGATGCTGGTCAGCTGGGGCTGACAAGAGTCCAGCATCATCGAGGTGATGGACATCTTCTGCGCTTCAGTGTGACAGCCAGCAGGGCCAGCACACAGAAGCTGTGGCCCAAGCCAGCCAAGCTGCATCAGAAGCCAGCCCTTGAACGTGGCAACATCAAAGAGCCCTCTATGGCGCTATTGGTTTTGAAGCCACGAAAGCTGCAAGATGGGGGAAGTCATGGAGCTCAATTGAGGCCTGGCCCTGTGTGACATGGTTGGAGCCCCTGAAGGGAGGCCAGAAGAGTCCTGTGGTGATGGTGCAGCCTCCTTGGCAGTGGAGACCCCAGGGGACTGGAGATGTGATGGGCATGGGATATGACCGCCAATGAAGTGGCAGGTTGAAGTGGAGCGAGCGTAGCCAAAGAGAAAAGCTATGTGTGCTGCTGACCGCAGAGCTGGGGAAGCAGGGCTGCCCAGGAGAGAGATGTGGACAGGCAGAGCAAAGCTGGGCGCACGGGCAGAACCACCCAAGCCCTCTGATGCCCCGTACTGGGCATGGAGTTCCCTGCTGGCTTCCCATCATGCTCTGGTCTAATCTTCCTATGCCTCCTCCAGTCCTCTCTTTTGGAACGAAGTGTATGCTACAAGCCCATGTGCTTCTAGAACTTATTGATTTCAGAATTTTGGGCTAAGAATGATTGACCACTGATTCGTAAGTGGCATTTTCAGTCATTTTCGAGTTGGAAGAATTTATAAAGTGTTGGGGTTACATACAAGTCATTTAGGGGTAAAAAGAGTAAAGTTAAATCTCAACATCAACATTAATTATTGAAATAAAACTAAATAAGGCCTCTATAACAGGAGCACCATAAAATCAATACACATGTCTAATTCATTGTCTCGTGTCTTGTGGTGGCACTTCTGAAGGTCTTTGTTGGTGTGACATCATTAGCAGAACTAGAGAAAACTTAAAAAGGAGGAAGCTTCATAATAAGAGATTGGTACATAAGACTGAAAACCAAGCCGGGCGGTGGTGGCGCACGCCTTTAATCCCGGCACTCGGGAGGCAGAGGCAGGCGGATCTCTGTGAGTTCGAGGCCAGCCTGGTCTACAGAGCGATATCCAGGACAGGCTCCAAAGCTACACAGAGAAACCCTGTCTCGAAAAAACAAAAACAAAGCAAACAAACAAAAGATTAATGGTTGGCTACATATATAGCAAACAATAATTACCCAGAATTTATAAGGCACCCTTTACAGATTTAATAAACAGAAGATGAATTGTTTGGTTAAAAAACGGAACACAAATACGTGAGCACAATACAGCCACAAATGGGTGCCAGCACGCACTCCCCTCACCCCGTCCATAACCTCTCTGCCTGCCTATTGTGTACTAAGTTTGTCTTGGGCCAAGAGCTTCATGGTGATGCCCAATAAAGAACCGTGATGGGTGTGCCAGGTGCCAAAGACCTCAGGAGGAATGGCTGACTGGTGCCTGTTGGCAAACAAAGTGCACTCTGGCCTCAGGCTCTCTCAGCATGCAAGTACCTCCTACAGAGTCTATGCTGCAGTGCCTCTCATCATGTCTCACCACACCCCTACCCTAAACCTCTCTAGCCCAGGGCCTTCCCTTCCCTTCCCCCAACTTTTGATTCCTTCAGAACCCAGCCATTTTGGCCACATGCTGTCTTGGTTCTCTTCTCTCGGTCCCCTTGTTCTCTCTCTCTCTCTCTCTCTCTCTCTCTCTCTCTCTCTCTCTCTCTCTTTCTCTCCCTCTCTCCCTCTCTCCCTCTCCCTCCCCCCCATCTCTTTTTATGGCCCATTCAGTCTGGATTCTTCCAGATGCCTCTGGCTGTCGTCTCCTGCATATCTACAGTAACATCCTTCTCAACAGTGCCTTGTAGTGTTCATGTCTTCATTTTCATTCCAAGTTCTTACTCTGGGAGTGGAGGCAGTTTGTTCTAAGTCCTGATGCAGTTAGCAGGGCAATTGGAACCTAGGATTGCCTGCCTCCAGATTTCTTGTTCTCTAGGGCAACAGCAGTTGATTGCTTCTGTACCCGAAAAGAAAATGCAGTGGAAGCAACCAGAAGTTACTGTTTGTCCATCAGATTGGCAATTATTTAAACACGGTAGTTGTGCTTGCTAATTTTTATGTCAATTTGACACAGCTGGGGAAATTTGGGAAGAAGGAATCTTAATTGAGAAGATACCTCCATAGGATTGGCCTATGCAAGTCTGTAGAGCATTTTCTTAATTGATGATTGGTGTGGGAGGACCCAGGTCACTCTGGATGGTTCTACCCCTGGGCAGGTGATCCTGGAAGGTATGAAAAAGGAAGCTGACCAATCCATAGGCAGCAAGCCAGTAAGCAGGACTCCTCCATTGTCTCTGGTTCAGTTCCTGCCTTGGCTCCCTCATGACAGACTGTGGCTGGGCTAAGTAAGCTTTTTACGCTTGCATTTCGTTGACAGTAGTTGGTGAGTATCAGCTCACACATACACATTATTTCTCAGGTTTTTCCAAGAATTACCAGGCTTCTTCTTTCTTACTGTGTTTAAAGGAAGAGTTGACCAGCTATCTGGTTTGCAAACCCAGTCAATGTGAAAGCTGTGTTGAGTAAACATCTTGATAGAAATGAGGAAGTTCTATTCACGTTTGCTCAGTCAGGAGATCAACAAAGCTAGGTTTCCTTATTGACTTTATACCTTCTTAACTACAAAGTGAAATGCCCTGATGGGATTTAACAATGCTGCTGGGAAGACGTGACTGAGGAGTCTTTTGGTTTGGAGAAGAATTTTTCTGACAGTCAGACAGTCATGTTAGGAACATCTTGAAAGTTTTGACATCACCACCATCGATGGTGAAATGAGATAGGCTTGCTGGAGCACACCTTTAATCTCAGCACTCAGGAGGCGGAGGCAGGAAGATCTCTGCAAGTTTGAGGCCAGCCTGGTCAATGGAGTGAGTTCCAGGGCAGCAAGGGCTACATAGCAAGATTCTGACTCAAATAATTATGGAGCAGTGAGATCCATTACATGTGGGGCCCGTGAGCAATTTGCACAGTGGCTAAACATCATCCTGTCTACTCAAAGAACATTGCCCAGTGAGGACGATTACAGACTAATTGATGATATAGTGCCTCTTGGGGGCTGGAGAGATGGCTGTTCTTCCAGAGGACCTGGGTGTTGTGGAACATTTGTTTAACTATACAAAGATGTGATGCATTTGTTTAACTATGTAAAGATGTGTTGCATTTGTTTAACTATGTAAAGATGTGTTGCTGTTTTACCTTGCCTGTCTAAGGCACCTGATTGGTCTAATAAAAAGCTGAATGGCCAATAGTGAGGGAAGGGGTATAGGCAGAACTTCCCGGCAGGCAGAGTAAGTAGGAGGAGGAATTTAGGTGGGAGGTGGGGATGGGAGAGGAAGAAAAGGAGATGCCAGGGGCCAGACAGACAGACACGGAGGAAGCAGGAAAGTAGGACATACAGAATTAAAGAAAGGTAAAAAGCCCCAAGGCAAAATGTAGATGAACAGAAACAGGTTAAATTAAGGTATAAGACCTGGTGGGACAAGCCTAAAAACCCTAGTGCCTTTTGAGATTTGGATGCAGAGATAGAAGCTGTGTTTAAAGGAATGGGTGGGTTTAGAAATGGATTGCCTCACTTATCAGATGGAGAAAGAGAAGCACAGGACAGTGCTGGCGTTAGATAATTCTAGAGGCCATCGGGGGTGGAACAAGGGGGCGGTTGCAGAGGAAATGCACAGTAATGGCTTTTTGAGTGGTGTTTTAATGCGGTGGCTGTTTGGAGTTGTCTTTAAGATGCTGTGTTGACCCTGTCCTTTCGTTTTTGACATTCCCTTTCAGAGAGGTACACATTATAGCTGTGTGTTTGAGCAGCGAAACTCTCGTTAGTGGTTGAGTGAGCGCATTGTAGGGTCAGAGCGACCTGGGTTAAAATTAAAATCCAGGCCCCATCACTTAGGTAGTTTTTAAAACTCAGGCAAGTTCGAGCGTCTCTAAACTGAAGTGTTTTCATCTCAACACGCAAAGTTTGGGAAGTCGCTGACCTTAAGTGAGATATTGTTATAAAAGAACCTAATAGCTCCACACTAAATGTTCGGCAGGTGGCTGCTTTTGTCGTATACATTTGTTTATTTTTAGAAGACTGTCATACAATGTGCAGTAAAGACTGTGCATCAGCCAACAGACCTAGAATCACGGCTGCCTCTGCTCCTCAACAACCTGTAATCTGGAGCACGTCGTTTCTGCTCCGAGCCTCAGGTTTTTGCCGGTGAAATGGCATCAATATTCTTTACCTTGTCAGAACTTGTGAGATGAGAGGAAACACAGGTCCAGCTGCCAAAGTCTATGCCTGGAACAAAGTAAGTATTCAGTGAATGGTTCTTGGTACAAAGAAGTAGACACCCGGGAACACACCGCAGGTCTTGTCGCGTTTCCCTTCAGCTGTAATCTTTAAGAAACTGGCCGTGCATAGTTAAGACTACAATACAGGGAAAGCTTAGGAAGTTATATTCAGATTTACTGTAAAGAGGGGGCTGGACAGAGTGCTCAGAGGTTAGGAGCATTGGCTGCTCTTGCAGAGGACCCAGATTCAGTTCCCAGCACCTACATGGTAGCTACAATTCCAGTTTCAGGGGAATCTCACTTCCTCTCTGGCTCTTGTGGGTACCAGGCCTGCACAAGGAACACAGAGATAATGTAGGCAAAATACACATACACATAAAGTTCTTTTTATTGTGATGCTGCCCTTGATATAGACACAAAGAGTCACTAGAAGTGATGATGGGTTATATTAGGGAAAGTGTCTTCCTTGGGCCTCTCGTCTCTTAGGAAGTAATGTCAAGGGGAACACGTGATTGTCCCACACACTGACTTCACTGATGAAGGGTATCACTGACCTCTGACTGTGCTGCCCAGCTGAGCAGCAAGCCCTGTGGTAGCTCTGGAGGTACCTGGCACACCAGTTGACGAACATGTTGATGCAACACTTCCTGTGGAGACTGTCCCCTGGCCAGACTTTTCTACACACTGTTCGTTCTGTTTCTCTTAACCACTGAATGAGACTTTTAATGTGACTTTTCCATGGGTCTCCCATCTACAGTTTTCTGTCACGATTCAGTCATTCCCAGGAGGTATCCATCCCCTAGGGGTCATATAAAGCAGGGAATATGGCGGACAGTCTGTGACCTCAAGGAGCTTACATTTTAGAGAATAGAGCATTTTTTAAGTGTTGTTGTACTTGCTGTTTGGAGCAAGTATGGAAATTTTGAATTCAAAAGCGTTTTCCTTTGCTAGATGAGGAAAGTGCTATTAAGTAATGACCCCAGATTGCAGAGTTATAAACAACCTGGCATTTCCCACCCTTATTTTAGCACCTTTTAACTGTAGCACTGTGCTTTCTGTTCTGAATGTTTCCAATCATTGACCCATTTCCACCCTGAGATTTTCTTAATACTTCAATCATAGATGGCCTCGGGAATTTGAAGGAGTCTTCTATGAGTTCAGTTCATCTTCTTTAACCTTGTGATGTAGTCTCATTGCTCTTAACATGAGCTTTGAAATACAGAATGTCACCTGCAGTGCCTTGTAAGAGCTGGCTAGTGCTGTTTCCCAGCTCCGTGCGCAGACCTCTCCATTGTAGTCCCTGTCTGTCTTCTCACAGGTACCTACCGTGTTCTTCCCAGCTTCAGACCTCTGCCTTTGCTCTTCCTCTGGATTGAAATGCTCCTTCTCCTTCCTGTCTTCTCCGCCCCACCAAACCAGCCTTGCTTCATTTACAGATGATGCTCGGTACTGTGTTGGTATGGCTTTTTTCTTTTAAAGGTTTATTTATTTTATATGTATGACTGTTTCGCCTGCATGTACGCGTGTATACAACGAACATGCCTGTTATAAGCAGTATTCAGAAGAGGGTGTTAGATCCCCTGGGACTGGAGTTATGGATGCTGTGAGCCATGTGAGTGCTATGAACCAAAGTCACATCCTCGGCAAAAGCATCCAGTGCTTGTGACCCCAGAGCCATCTGTCCGTCCCTGTACTTGTATTTTATAGCATGCATTTCACGACTGTCTGCTCTCCCCTTTTCATATCCTTTACATCATTGTTTCCCCAAGTTGCCCCAGGCTTCCTGTTGACACTCCAAACTCTACTGATGAATGATGAAGGAATTCGGAGCATCATAGTAAAGTTTAAAATCTTATGGGGTGTCCCTTTGGGATGTGATGTCAGCCATGAAGGCAGCATATAAAGTGAGATGAGTTTCTCATGTTTATTGATGTTTAAATAAAGAGCAAAAAAAAAAAAAAACACCTACTAAAAGTTGGAAATTTCATAAAGAGGCTACAATGTGACATGAAGGGGTACAGACCTGGTGGAGACTGGGGAAAAGAGAATAAATCAGTTTAAAAGTTTTTTTATGACTCTTTCCCCTTAGACTGTAAAAGGCTTGAAGCCAGCTATCAGAACTTATGTTTATATCTTTAAGGAGAATATATTAATTTGCACAAAGCAACTCTTGAATAAATGTTCAATGAGTGATAGACCTCTGAAGACTTCTTGTGCTCCTAATGCTGATGTTACACACAGGAGCAGTCTAATTCATGGAAAGAATACTATATATAGAATCAGCAATTAGTATCTTACTTTTCTATCACTGTGATAAGCCACCGTGATCAAGGCAACTTGTAGAAGGAAGTGCATTGGGGGCTTACAGGTTAGGAGGGTTAGGGTCCATGGCCATCATGGCAGGGAGCATGGCAGCTGGCAGGCAGGCAGGCATCACATTGGAGCTGTAGCTGAGAGCTCACATCTTGAGACACAAGCACCAGGCAGAGAGATCTAACTGGGAATAGCATGGGCTTTTGAAACCGCAATGCCCTTCCCCAGGGACACACCTCTTCCAACAAGGCCAGACCTCTTAATCCTTCCCAAACAGTTCCATCAACTAGGGTCAGACATTCAAATCAATGAACCTATGGGGGCCATTTTCATTCAATCTCCTACACCTGGGTTGAAAAATGTAATTCAGGCTAATTGTGCCTATCAAGTAGACTTGCTGGGAGTGTGCTGTGCAGGTGGCGTGGACAAAGTGCTTAGCAAGCACCAGGTGCATACACAACAGCTCCATACACTGTTTCTACCTTTCTCTTTAATCACAGAATGGCTTTGGGGGACTCTGGTAAACAGATCGTCAAGTAGAAGCCGAGAACCCCAAGTTCTTTGAATAATAACAATAGAGTGATAACTTGTTTACCCAGACACACATGATTATGAGACGCTTCGCCTGCAAACCAGGACAGTGTGTAGGCGTTGGAGAGTGGTCTGTTGTCTACAGACTGCCACTGAACGTGGACCGTGTGGGTTTCCTGGGGTTCAGAGCTCTCTTGACCACGGCAGGCAGCTCTGCTTTTCCCCTGCTGCTCCCTTCCTCCAGGGGGTTCCTCGCATTGTCTGTTTTCATCTGTCCTGCACGCTCCTCCATCCTTCAATACCAGCTCCTCTGGTCAAGGCGGGCAGCGGCTGGAAATAAGGGCTGGCGGCAGAGCACTTGCCTACCGTGTATAAGGCCCTAGGTTTAATCCCCAATACAGAAATAAACACACAGTGTACAATCCTTATATTTCTGTATGTGTTTGTTTCTTTTAAAACATGGGTGGATGGGGGATGTGTTCAATGTTGCGCGAGCCACTGAATTCCGTCCTGATTTCTTCTGGAATGTGACGAGGGTAGTGTTCAGGCAGGAGCTCCTCCTCACACAGCTCATCCCCAGACAGGTAGGTGAGTTCTTCTCGGGTTGCCCAGCCCCACACCAATCTAATAATAGGATACAGAGGCCATAGAATTGTGAACGGTTTGTTCTCCCCTGACTGAGTTCAGCGGGAGAGGACCGAAGACAGCCACCGAATCTGGCTAAGCTGTGCACCAGCTTCCTTATGGTTAGAAATAGAAACGCAGCCGCCACGTCATTTTCGTTCTCGGGTAGGGTTTGTTATGTAGTGTCAAACCCATAAGGGGCAGGAGCTACAAAGACAGCTTAGCTCCCCAAGGGCCCGCTCAGGGGAGATGGGCGTGTGCGCAAACGTGGTGCCGTCTGATCATACAGCGCACACGTGTGAGGAAGGGGCCGGCGGTCGTGACTCCGTGGGGTTGGGGCAGTGGAGGGCTGCAGTTTGGCTGCCCACTGAGGCACCGGCACGGCATGTTCAGGGATTTCCATTTGTGGAGCTGTCCTGTGCTGGCGTGTGAAGTCTGGCAGTGGTAGACGATGGAATCTTTTTCTTTTTTTGGTTCCCCAGATAAAAACAAGGCATTTACATCTGTTTAGGATGGTGATATTTTTCCTAAGGGACAGATGAAAGGCAGGGACCACTGTATACATATTGACTATATATATGTGTGTGTATGTATGTATGTATGTATGTATATATACACTATATTGACTACTATATACATATTGACTGTATATGTGTGTGTATTGACTACTGTATACATATTGACTATATATATGTGTGTATGTGTGTATATATATACACTATATTGACTACTATATACATATTGACTATATATATGTGTGTGTATGTATATACATATATACTATATTGACTACTATATGCATATTGACTAAATATGTGTATATATACTATATTGACTACTATATACATATTGACTATATATATGTGTGTGTATATATACACTATATTGACTACTATATACATATTGACTATATATATGTGTGTGTATATTGACTACTATATACATATCGACTATATGTGTGTATATATATACTATATTGACTACTATATACAAATGACTATATATGTGTGTGTGTATATTGACTATATGTGTGTGTATGTATATTGACTACTATATACATATTGACTATATGTGTGTGTGTATGTGTATTGACTACTGTATACATATTAACTTTAAGGCACAAATTCAAACTTTGCTCTTCACTAATTGACCTCTAATAGGGACAGTTTTTAAGTCACTGGAGGGCATCTGTGTAGGGATGCTGGCCTCCTAGGGGCAGATACCACCAAAGCAGGAGGCTAGTCTATACTGCACGCAGTTTCCAGGCACGCAATACTGTAGCCAGGAGAAAAACGGGGTGGGGGCACCTTGGATACTGTGTACCTTTAAATCATGCCCGTTGCCCATCTTGGGGGCCCTTCCAGGCCAGGGATCTGGGTAGTCAGTTTATAGTTCTAGGAACCGGGCAGGACTGCTGTGTTAGCACTTACATGCTTTTTATGGAACGGGCAATGTTGTTGAGGGAATTCAGGCAGCTGGAACCTGACGCATTAGCAATTTGGTCTGAGGAAGAATTTTGGGATGAGAAAATATAGCTCCTTATATAAAGCCATTTGGGTACTGGCAGGGCAGCTGCGAGGGGAGAGGATGAGGATTCCGAAGGCACACAGGAGCGCCCCAACTGCTCCCTCTCTGTTCATTTCTGTGAGAAATGCCTTTAACTAGCGGGCCTGACCACGTGGCTTGTTTTGAAAAGGGCAGCCCTGTTCTGCTGCTGCTTCTGAGCTGTTTTGTTAGCTGGCCCGCAAAACAACAGGCTCTGCTCATTTTTTTTTTTTGCAAGGTTAGAGGAAAAAGAGCTGGCTGAAGAGTGGGGTGGGGGTGGGGCAGGGAGGAGCAAGAAGGGACCGAGGAGGACCTGACTCAGGCCCTGTGGCCGCAGGCATGACCGGCACTGTGCCTTCTGAAGCCTGTTACCATGTCATCCTAGTCCAACCTTCTATGGAATGACTTCTGGAGATGCACTTGCCAACCTCAGGCTGCTTACCTCAGAGAGGTGGTCCATCTCCGTAAGCTAGGCTAACCAGTCCCAGGGCGAGCCCACCGGGACAGTGCCCGGATGCAGAAATCCTCACCCTGCCCAGTGATGTCAGCTTCGCTCACCCCTAGCTAAAGCGGATGTCCCCCTAACTTGGGCCTGTTCTGTTTTGTGCATAAAGCCCTGTTGCCTGTTTTATCGCCATAAACAGTGAAACCCTGCTCTGTCGAAAGTTACAGAAGACAACGGGGACCGGATTAAGGAGGGATAAAACATTAGTAACTCAGAGCATGTGGCTTTAAACAAAGAGATCTGGAGGGAGGGAAGGAGGGGTATGGGGAAACGAGGAATAAGGGGCAGACAGGGTGTCTGGTTGGCTTTGGAAACTCTCATGAGGAGAAACCATCATTTAGTTATGGGAGCGTCTTTTTCTCCTCTAATTTCTATTGTAAATGAATAGAGGCTATATATTGCCCCCCATAGGGAATCTGGACACACACACACACACACACACACACACACACACACACGCCCTACCCCCACCCCCGTTTGCCGGCAATTGTGAAGGTGTCTGACTGACATCTGAGCTGAACTTCATTAACTGAACTTGGCAGTGGTCAGAGTCCAGTAGAAAGTACAATGTTTTGGGCTCGGTACCGCAGCCTCTTCTTCATAAAAATGTATACAGCCTGCTTATTTACAACATGGATGTGATGTTGATGCTCACTCATCTTCACAGGATGTATTGAATGGACCGAATCCGTTATTTTAAAATGTGTTATTTAGTCTCATGACATCATTCTGGTTCTAGGGTAAGCCGATGAGCTGGATCTGCCTGAGCTACGGATCCAGAATCTCTTTTATTGGCATCAGGGAAGCTCTTCTTAAAAAAAGACCCCTAAGATTAAATATCACACACGCTGTCAGTCCAAACACACTCTCAGAAACGTCAAGGCTGTTGTCCGTTCCTGTTGCTACGTTCCTTGGAGCTCTGGCAATGTCACTGAGTTTTAAAAACTCAAAAAGACCACCACCACCAGCGCAAAAGGAAAACTCATAGCTTGGAAAGAGGGAAAAAGAAAGATGGTAGAGGATAGAATTATTGTTCTCATCTTAGAAATAAGGAAATTATTTTTTTATTCATTAAGAAAAAATCCTTTGACTTCATGCTAAGTTCAAGATTATATGAGGAGAACATTACAAATTATTGTGATTTTATACTAATTTCATCATTAATTGTACCCAGGCTTTTGTTCTTCACGTTCTTCTCTGCTGCGTCATCTCATTTAATTATAAGAGGCTTCATTAAAACATCCAAATCATTTATTTTTGGAACACTTAACTTCAGAAGACGTTTACTGTGTCTTGTAACATTAAAATATAAACATATTTGAGTTTAGGGAGCAAATCATAAACTAAGACTTCACTGTCCAAAGAGAGCAGCGTGTGGAAGGAAGTGTGCACTCAGCCAGTCCCGGGCACACTTCTGGCAGCCAGTTGTCTGCCTAGGACCGGGGGTGCCCACAGCCAGCCGCCTCGCCTGCTTAGAACTGACTTTTAAAATAGGAACAAAAAAAATCTGCTGAAACAGATCAGGTGCTTTCTAGATGTTCAATTTGATGAGTTAAAATTATCCAGTCAAGGGCAGTAAAATTGGACTAACTTCTTTTCAATATCTAAGTGTTTTCTTTCTTTAAAAAAAAAAAACAAAAAAAAACCTCAGTTAAGTGTGATAAACTCCCAGGAATGAGGCACCATCCAGCCACGGGGAAAAGGCTCTGTGGCTTTTTAAGTTACTGGCATTTTTCCATGACGTTAAGATTTTTTTTTTAAAAAAAATTGGATATTATTAAATATGTTGCTTTTCCATAATCTCCCATAATGTTGTGATTTACTGAAGGTTTTACTTTGAAATGAAGAAATACTTTTAAAGAATCCGGGTGAATTTTTGCCATTTTTTTTTTTTTTTTTTGTTGCTGTCATACACGAGAGTAAGACAGACTCTGCTCTTAGGAGACTTTATTTCAGTTTGCAGGCATGCTCTTGTGGTGAAGACCCAGCCCGAAAATGTCACATTTGCTCATTCATAACCATTTGGAATTTGCTTGTCATTTAAAAAAAAGATTAAGCTAGCATCGACTAATGTTGTCGACTTGGCTATTTATAATTCCTGTAGCAGCTTAGCTAGCTAATTTTTGTATAACTGGGTTCTTTTCCTAATAGCTAGATGCAGAACAAGCATCATGTTTTGATAGGAAGTATGTTCTTTTGATAATTTTGTTGTATGTGAGTCTACCTGCTCAAAGCCGTTTGACTTTCGGTTTTAAGCAGCCCTGCCGTTTACAGTCTGCAGATTCCAGCTTTCCCTGTGGCCTGCCTGCTGGCCAAGTAATCATTGCAGCATTTTTCTTTGCTTTCTTATAAACAGTTGAGAGTCCTCCTTGCCTTTCTTCGGGCCTGCCATAAAGTTTGAAGCAGAAAAGTCGCTATGAAACTGGCCTTTCTCTTTGCCTCCGTCAAGAGGGGAGTGGTAAATTTTGTGTATCCCCTATGAGCTGTTAAAGCAGGAGTACCCACGGCGAGGACGACTCTTCTCGTGGAGATGTGTGCTTATTTTATTCTGGGGAGGTGGTTTTGTCTGCCTGCAGGGTTTTTACAATAGGTTTTGTTGTTTGTATGCTTAGGCGAAGATATTTCTTTTTGTCTAGAGTATCTTGTAATGTGTTCCTCCATCCAGAGCACCCAAGCCTGGGCTGAGCACAGAATCCTTTTATGAATATAGGTTATGGTCTGATTTACTAGAAATAAGGTTAAAACAGAACCTAAGGATTTTGAGAACCTCTGTAAGGATTATCAGAGGAAACAAGTTAATGTGTCAAGGGAGCTACAGTAGAAGTATATTTCTTCTGTAAAATTCTCAAGCCTCATAGGAAGCTTTGCGTCTTTTTCTCAGCTATGAAAATAATATGTGTGTATACGCGGAAGATGCCACAGAAATGGAAAATACTTAGGCGCCCGCGGCTGACTGCTCTTCAGGTGTGTGGTTATCAGGTCTGGCCTGAATTTAGAGATTACACTCGGTGTGATGAGTTTGCAGACAGGGTTGGTGGAAGTCCCGGGTTTCTGCTGAGGAGCCTGAAAAAAAACAAAACAAAACCAAAAACCAAAAAACAGAGAGAACCTTCGATCTCTGTGTCTCGCTGGAAGTGCTGTTAGCTCACAGTTATGGTCAAATTAGATCTGGGAATAAAACAGTCCGTTCCTTCTTGGTAAAAAAGAGGGGACTAGGCACGCACTTTCTAGGCTCTGAACTAAGGCAGGCTGCATGCTCAACCTACTCTTCTCAGATTTGCAAGTCGGAGTTATGGAAAGTTTCTGCAGCTCAGCCCCGAGTCCTTGCTAATATCAACAACCCAAAGGCATTTTCCTACCACCTGGGGAAGGGAAATCTTTCTAAAGGATGGCACACGGCTTTCCTGTTCACCAGCAGGTCTCGAGCTGCATCTGGCCGAGGCGGGTAATCCAATCTATTTTAACGCAAAGATTTTCCGAGAAGGCAGGAAACCAGCAAGGGGAAGGCATCTGCTCTTTCGTTTCCAGATCCCTTGTGTTAATTTAATGTTTCTAGGGAACCCCGGCTTTTTTTCTCGGAATCTCTTCTCTAGGAACTGGTGAGCGCGGCGCGATAAAGGTAAGGCCGAGGGGGCTGCAGCCAGAGGCAGCGTCCTGCTCCAGGGTGCAGACTTTCCCGCCGCCGCCGTGGAGGTGATAGCACCCTTCAGAAAGCGTGTTTGCCTGTGCGCACATAGGAAGGGCTGATGGGAAGCGATCCACATGCCCTCACCCCATCAAAACCAGGGCAACTCAACTCTGTTGAGGAAACAAAACCCAGCCCATCCTAAGCCCGAGTGAAACGTGAGCCTTGGAAACACTGCTTTGGGAATACCGGGAAACCGGAGTTTCTTCGAGCAGTCTCTGCAAGGCTCGCTCAGCCAGCAATCCCAGGTTGCCTGGAGTTTATTGTCTGGGCTGAGTTTTTTTGTTCCCGAGCTTGCAGTCAGGTGTTCCCACCTCTGTGTGCTGGGCCTTGTCAGCATGACCAACAGCCGCCCTGGCCTCTCCCGGACCCCAGACCCGAAACTTCACCCCAAACTTCACTTCTGCAAAGGAATCCTGAAGACAAAAGCTTGCCCTTAAAATAGAGTCTCATTTTAGAATATTGTATGTTACTCCTGTCTAGACCCTTGCAATGCTGATGTCCCCGCTGCCCTGAAAACTGTCCTGGGTACCCGGTGCTAAAACGGGATGCGTTCATGTGACCCTTTAGGAGTAGAAACTGAAGCAGAACTCCCGTAAGACCAGCATTCTGTTAGTGAGGCGATGCGATCACAGAGTTCTAGAGGTGGACCAGAGAGCGTTGGTCATTTAGGTCAATTTTTTCGATGACATTCTAGCAATCTTTCTCTATTTCTGATTGCTGTGGGCAATTCCATTGCTGGAGAACTCTAATGAATGCAATGTTATTCCTAATACTAACTGGAATTCTCCGGGTAACTGTTCTTTAAATAATGAAAGGCTAAAATCACTCTTTTCCACATATTTTAATTAGTGTGGGTGTACTTGAAGGTTATGATAAAATGAATTTTCTATTCTTCTGTTCACACTTAGGTTTCAGTCAGTCCTTGCTGTGTGTAGTATGAATCTTTGAATTATTTGAATATTCTTTTTTGAGGTCATATAATAAAATGTTATATTACAATATTTTACTTTTTAAACCATTTAACTTTCATTTTATTTTTTATTTTTTTATTTTTATTTTTTGGTTTTTTGAGACAGGGTTTCTCTGTGTAGCTTTGCGCCTTTCCTGGAACTCGCTTTGGAGACCAGGCTGGCCTCGAACTCACAGAGATCCACCTGCCTCTGGCCCATTTAACTTTTAAATACTTTTTTTTTTTTTTTTTTTTAAATGTGTGTGTGTTCCGGAGAACATCTTGAGATGTTGTCAGCCTCAGGAACCATGGCTACCTTGTTTTAGACAGGGTCTCTCATCGGCCTGGAGCTCACGGATTAGGCCAGATGCCTAGCTAGCAGGCTCCCTGGATGCTCCATCTCTGTCTCCCCAGGACTGAGGCTGCAAGCCTGGGCCACTGTCCTGACATTTTGGGGGGTTCCGAGGATCCATTTCCGGGCCTCGTGCGTATTTATACCGCAGTGGTGTTAAAACTGTGGGTCACGACCCCTTTGGGAGTCGGACGGCCCTTTCCCAGGGGTCACACATCAGATATCCTGCATATCAGATATTTACATTATGATTCGTAACAGTAGCAAGATTTACAGTCATGAAATAGCAACAAAAATAATGTGATGGTAGGGAGATCACCACACCATGAGGAACTGTGTTAGACGGTCACAGCGTTAGGAAGGTTGAGAACCACTGATTAAAGAGACAAGCTTTATTTAATTATATTCTTTATTATTTCAAACAGTTTTTAAATTTAAATATATTTTGATCATGTTCTGTTATAAAGCAAGCTCTTCATTGACAGAGTGTCTCCGTGTCCCTATCTTGATCTTTATGGTATTCTTTTTTTTTTTTTTTTCTGTGTAACTGAGTTAAATCATTAAAATAAAGATAAGTGAGTTTAGCAAATTCTTAAGCTGTTTTCTTTGCCCCTTGTATTAATTTTCTACACTGCCGAGCAAGTTCCCACAAAAGCTGCGGGCTTCCAGTGCACTTGAACTGTGCACACTTACCTTGTCTGTCACTGTCACTTAGAAGTTGGGGCAGGGGGTGGCTCAGGTGGTATTTTTGCCCTGGACTTCAGAAGGTCAGGGCAGCAGCCGTAGGCCTGGGTTTTTATTATTATTATTATTATTATTATTATTATTATTATTATTATTATTATTTTTGGGTCTTGGGAAATAATCCAGATCATTGGCTGAGTTTCTTCTGTATCAGGCTTCCTTTTGGGCCCCCAGCCAGCTCCCAAATCATGACATGGAGACTTATTATTAGTTATGAATGCTCGCCCTTACCTTATGTTCGTCCCACTAGCTCTCATAACTTAAATTAACCTCTTTCTCTTCATCTACGCTTTGCCACGGGGCTTTTTACCTTTCTTTCATTCTGTATGTCCTACTCCATGTCTGTCTGTCTGGCCCTGGGCATCTCCCCCCCTTTTCTCCCTCGTTCCCGCCTCTTGAGTCCAGATTCCTCCTCCTCCTTATTCTCTGCCAGCCCCACCCATCCCTCTCCTGCCTAGCTATTGGCTGTTCAGCTTTTTATTAGACCAATCAGGTGTCTCAGGCAGGCAAAGCAACACATTTTTACATTATTAAACAAATGCAACACAGCTTTACATAGTTAAAGTAATATTCCACAACAAGTTCCATGAGGATGTTGGGGTAGAAGATCTTGTTAGATGTTGGGGGTGGGGGGGTGTGGAGGGGGTGAGGGTGGGTCTTCCACAGGCTGCTCCCCTTCATCTCACAGCCAGCAGTAGCGTGTGGGAGGAGTCAGATCACTCTGCTTCTCTCTCTGGCTTCCTCTTCTGCTTTTAAAGAACTCACTGATTACAATGAGCTCCCTTGGACAATCCTTCCTGATTTCTTTAGTCCGCTGATTAGTAATCTTAATTACACTTCAAGTCGCTTCATAGCAGTACCCAGTTAACAGTTTGATGGATAGGACTTTTGATATAATATCTTCAGAAGTTTGTATATCACACCCCTGTAGCCACAGTTTTCTTATGGTGGCAAGAGCCATAATTCATCATTTAAAGTGACCTTTAAGCATTTTAAGGATTAACTTTTTTTTTTTTTTTTGGTTTTTCGAGACAGGGTTTCTCTGTGTAGCTTTGGTGCCTTTCCTGGAACTCACTCTGTAGCCCAGGTGGGCCTCGAACTCACAGATCTGCCTGCCTCTGCCTCCCGAGTGCTGGGATTAAAGGCGTGCGCCGCCACTGCCTGGCTCATGATTAACTTTCTTTTGCAAGATAAAATTTAAAACCCTGGTAGCATCAGATATTACCTATTAATAATTTTTTCTTTTTTAGTTTAGGCAACAATAAATATTTACCGTAATTGTTTCTCTTTCTTGTTTTGTTCTTTTCCTCCACGAGACAGGGTCTTACTGTGTAGCAAGGCTGTCCTGAAGTTCTAGAGCCTCCTAAGGTGGCTGGTGTGTGTCACCCTACCTTACTCGGTGTTTCTTTTTTTTCTTTTCTTTTCTTTCTTTCTTTCTTTTTTTTTTTTTTTTTGAGACAGGGTTTCTATGTGTAGTTTTGGTGCCTGTCCTGGATCTCGCTCTGTAGCCCAGGCTGACCTCAAACTCATAGAGATCCACCTGGCTCTGCCTCCCTAGTGCTGGGATTAAAGGCGTGCACCACCGCTGCCTGGCTAACCTGTTGTTTTTTAAACTCAGCCTCTGCTTCACAAAAATCTTCTCCAGTCTTTGGGTTTTGATATTATAATAGACTTGTATCAGCTAAACGTCTGTTTATAGTTCCAAACATACACACACTACAGCCCAAATAGTAATTGTTTTAAAAGGAATGCTTTTCATGTAAACTCAGATTTCCCTCTTGGAGAATTTTTGATGTACTCGATATAATTCCTCTAGAATTCAGTTTTCAGTGAGAAACAAGGTCTCCTGACCTCAATGTCACTCAAAGAAGCTTGCCCCTTCCTGGTTGTAGGGCATATGTAAATAAATGCCCCTCTTCACTTCTTACAGAATTCAGTGGCTCTTACATCGTATTGGGTTTCCTTTTATATCTTAATTTACTATTTCTGAAATTTGATTACTTTTGATACATAAATTCTAATTTTTTTCTTTCAGAAAATAATGGTATGTGCATGCATGCGTGCATGCGTGCGTGCGTGCGTGCGTGCGTGTGTGTGTGTGCGCGCGCGCGCGCGCGCTCACGCACATGCATGTGTTTCAGGGGGTTCTAGGCAAGTGTTCTCCCCACTCAGTCAAAAACAGCTACATGGTCACATGAAAACGAGAGAACTAGGTTTTCCTTGAACTTGTCTTGTTTTGAAAGGGAGACATTTGATACTTTCCTTCTGCTGGAAAGGTTAACTATAAATTGCAACAAAAGTCATAAAAACATAATTTTGGCAGGAACTTAAAATGACAGGCTGAGGCAGTTGACAGGGCTTGGCTCCTCCCTGTCCTGTGGCGGATGCTCTTCTGGAAGCTTCCCTGAGGAGTCTCTGGGAACAGGAAGCAAGACTTGATTGGTTTGTTTGTTTGTTTGGTTTTGGACTTTTGTTTTGTAGAATGAAAACCTTTCGTTTCCTCTATTTTATACTTTTTTTTTTTTTTAAAGTCACTTTCCAGCCCAAGAACTTGTGGTATTTCAAAGTTTATTTTCAAGTTGCGTACTTGAAATTAAGAGTGTATTTTTCTCAAAGAAATAATGTTGTCTCTAAAGTATTTTGGCTTTTCGGTGAACCCGAAGTTCAGAGAAGTGAAGTCTAAATAAACACAGGACTCTAATTTTTGCATTCAGACCTTTGCTGGACCTGTGATGCGCACATGTGACCCTGGTGCCCAGGAGGCTAAGGGAGGAAGCATGAGTTCAAGGCCAGCCTGGGCTACAGTGAGTTTTAAAACAGCAAACAAAAGGGATTTTGCTGAATTCGGGTTTTTTAAAAAAAGGATAATATTGTGTGCGTACCAGTTGTCATCAGGCCTTGAGATGTGGTCTGGAAAAGGCCTCTATAATCAAACACGTTAATATTTCTACAGTTGGTCTGATGAATATTCACCCACGGTGGCAGAAATACAGACTATAAATAGTTTCCTGTCAGCTCGGGTCAGATTTTGTCACCAAATGAGTCCAGGCCTGGGGAGTTCAGCTCAGGTCAGGTTTTCCTGCCAAATAAGTTCTGAAGAAACGGTCAGTTTCAGAGCGTCGGTATTTCAAATCAGTACACCTCTATTAAACTTAGTTTTTCTTTTTTAATAGAAAAAAATCCCACTAGTATAATAAGTCCTGGCCATGGTATAATACTATTTTATGGTAAAATGTGTTTAATAGCAAATGATCAGCCTTGAAAACATATGTACAAGTAACATTATATGGATGAAACAGGCTTTATTTATTTATTTACTTAATTACTTATTTACTTTATCTATCATCTATCTATCTATCTATCTATGTATCTATCTATCTATCTATCTATCAAACTCACAGATACAGCTGCCTCTGCCTCCCAAGTGCTGGGACTAAAGGTATATGCCCACTCTTCACGGCAGCAGGCTGTATTTATATTTAGGGACACACACACACACACACACACACACACACACACACACACACACACACACAAAATAACAATTAAAGAAAAAGAGGCCATGAATTTGAAAGAGAGCAAGGTCGGGGAGTATGTGGGAAGGTCAGGAAGGAGGAAAGGGAAGGGGGAAATGATGTCGCTTTTTAAAATCTCGAAAAAGAATAAAAAATGTATTCAAAGCCCATGGTTCCCACCCAGGAAGCCGTCACTCTGTTGTGGCCATGCAGTGGGGGTGTGAAACTCCACCAGGTGGAGTCACAGGGAAGGGCTCTTCCAGTAGCCACGGGCTGGTGTTGGATGGAGTGTGGGGGATGCTATGGTCTGGGAAGTGTGAGGGGACAGGAGAGAGATCAGCCAGAGTCAGGGGGTGACTTCCCCTCTCCCTTTATACCGCCTCCATCCCTTTTCCCTTCCATACATAGCTTTGAAAAGTAGCTAAACCCAGGTCTCAGGCTCTCCTTTTCTATTTGTGGGGGTGTCAGGTGGTTTGCTTAAGCTGTAAACTGGAAAAAATCCTCTGTGTGCGCGTGCGCACGCGCGCGCGAGCACACACCAAAGCATGCACTCGCTTGCACTTTCCGGGACAGTTAAGAAGACTGTGATGTGTTTAGATAAGCATCCAATACTGAGTGGCTGTTTAGTGAACAGCAGCGTCCTTCCTCACTGTCCCCTCTCTCAGCCCTGAGCTCTTTGCTCAGCCTCCGGGAACTGGCTGAGAAGCAGGGATTCAGGCCAGAGTAGAGATGGAGTGCGGCCTAGGTCGGTAGGTCGGAAAGGAGAGAAGGTCCTCGGATGGTGAGAACAGCGGCTGTGACCGGTGATGGGAAGTGATGAGCGAAGGCTTGAAGGCTCCAGTGCCGCTAGGTGTTTGTGTTTCACCTAACCACGGGCTCTGGCCTCCTGCCTTTCACAGACTGTGTTACTAAGAAGTTTCTAGAAGAAAGAATCATCTTGGACCTCTTCTTCAGTAGGATAAAAAAAGTGATATCTTTGGGTCTTACCGGAAATGGTGTTAACCATGAAGGCTGATGTGGGGTCTGGCAAGAATAAGTCTCCCAGAAACCACTAGAAGTTGTACAGTGATTTCTCAGCTCTGTCGTGGGTCCTGGTGGTGGCATTCTTTATGTTAACTCCATGAATTGTCTGAATAATATTAAGTGCTTAATGTGTGGTAGCCATGGCTCTGGGGATATAATGGTTAATGACCTAGACAAGATCCTGTTGTCATGGAAACACTGGAGAGTAGTTTGCAAATATCAGGATGGGTGGGTGGGTGAGGGCTCCTTGCGATGGGTGGTTCCAGATCTGTCCGAGGATATGACAACGAGGCTGTATTTAAGGATGAGCGTGAACTAGCCATACAGGGCCAGCCAGGCCAAAGGATGGAGGAATGTGGTGTGTGTCCTGGGACCTGTCAGAAAGTCACGTTGCTGGGACTTCATGAGTAGGCAGGAGATCAAGGCCAGGACCAAGCCAGACACGCTGAGATTTGCCAGCCCTGGACAGGGGTATGTGCCCCGAACAGGAGCTCGGGTTTTCAGAGAACAAGAAGCCCCTGAGGTTTTCATCTGGGAGAAAGGCAATTCGCATGAGTCCGCTTTGCCTCTCCAGTGGATTCCTGTGGTGGTAAAAGCTGGCAGCGTGCAAGGCTAGTCCAGTCACTTTTTACTTTTAACTCAAATGCAAATAATTTGAAATCACTGTTCCTCTTTTTATTTTTTAGGTTTTTCACTTCAAATACTATTCACTGTCATGGTTGGTGTAGCTTGTTGGTAAAAGGGCATGTGAACAGTCATCTCGAATACCCACTGGCTTTCCTGGTCTCTCTTGTTTACCTGGGCTTCCCTTTGCTTTTCTGCTGTGAATTTGTTTGTTGTCTTCCAGCACCTGCATCCTTGCTGCCCACCTCAGCCAGCCTCAGCCGGTTTTCATTCTTTTGTTTTTGTGTTTTGAGACAGGGTTTTTCCGTGTAGCCCTGGCTGTCCTGGAACTCACTTTATAGACCAGGCTGCCCTCCAACTCAGAGATCTGCCTGCCTCTGCCATCCCAGTGACAGGATCAAAGGTGTGCGCCATGACCGCCCACTCTTAAACCTTTACTTTGCTCGCCCAGTTTTGGGATTATGATACTTTTTTTTATGTACATCTATTTCATGACCTATAGAGGCATTCTTTCTTGGCCTTACTGCTTTGCTTTACAAAAGTTGGTTCAATATAAGAAACATAGAACCAACCCCGCCCCCCCCCCAAGCACACACACACACACACACACACACACACACACACACACACACACACCACTCTCCATGCCTGAGAACTACTCAGGTTTTGTTACGTGAGTGGACAGACTTGCAGGAGCAAGGTCTACTGGGCTCTTGTGGTGAGCTTTTCAGACATGGTATTTTTCCTAAGCAGTGTATTGTCCAAGGAGGCCTGCTTTGGACTCTAGAGTGAATACTTAGAACATAATAAAGCCAGGCGCATAATGCAGAAGGAGCGCTGGAGTATAAATCTGGCATCTGAACCCGAGATCCAGCCCCTGTTCTGACTGTTCACTTGATGAATTCTTCAGGGAGACAGAAGTACAGTCAGCATTACAGACAACAGAGTCAGGGCTCAGATCTCGGGAGCAGAAACGATCTGAAACTTGGTACTAAGGTAGCAAGGTGGAGGATGACCTTTCAAAGTCAGCAGAGGGAAGGGTCATGTGAGTCTCTATAGAATGTAGCTATGTTGTATTTATTATTTTGCTATTAATTAGTCCTAGATTCAGTAAAGTTAGAAGTTAATACAATATAAATGGATTTTGGTGGATCGAAAAGATAACCTCAAAGGTTATAGATTTTTTTTTTGGCCTTCTAGAATGCTAATCAGGCAATACTAAATCCTATATATAATTTAGAGTTGTAGTCTAACTTTTTTTTTTTAAAGGTTTACTTTATTTTTAACTGTGAGTGTGTGTATGTGCGTGCATGCACAAATACATGAACTGAGGAAGCCAGAGGTGTGAGATCCCTCACAGCTGGAGTTTCAGGCCACTGTGAGCCACCTGATGTGGGTGCTGGGAACCGAACTCAGGTCCTCTGAAGAGCAGCAGACTTACCCTCTACGCCATCCCTCCAGCTTCCCTAGCATTCTCCTTTGAACTGACTCTATGTATTAGGGTCTTTGCCACCCTGCTGTCATTAATGAATTGCATAAATTTCTACATGCACTCATTGTGGATTTATGTAAAGATTGTATTTTTAACTTTTGACAATTACGTTTTTGACATTCACATTCAAGAATGTCCTTAGGTGTGAATGTACACGTCACTATCCAGATTCCACGATTATATGTTACCGTGTAGTTTTTGAATGGAAACACCACAGTGTCACAATAAAGAGAATTACAGTATGATAGTAAGGTTTGGAATTCTGTTGGGAAACCATATTTCCTTTCAAGAGTTTCTCCGAGGGTATTGGTCTGTGTAGTTCAGAGTAAACAGTGAATTTTAATGAATTTTAGACCAGTCTCAGGGACAGCTCTCCTTGATCCAACCCGGCATCCCTAGCAGTCAAACCAGCGCCTGGTGTATATAGTAGTTGCTCAATAAATATATTCTGCATGGAGAAGGACAAAACGCTCCCAGATAGGAGGCAGCCTTTGCATATACTAAAAGAAGGAGCAATCAAAAGGAGAAATGGATCTAGTGAGCAAAGTGGATGAGAGTATGAGACATGAGCCTCTTGGCTTGCTAGGTATTCAGGTGTCTGGGGAACCTCCAGCCCCAAGAGCGCACAGCCTCCTTGTCTTTCCACATTGAAAACTAGCCTCCCTCCTTCCCTCCTTCCCATCCCCTCCCTCCTTCCCACCTCCTCCTTCCCTCCCTCTTGCTAGCCCACCTGTAGGTGAGAAGCCTTGAGCACCCTCTTGAGACACAGGAACAACTCAGATTGAATTGAAAAATAAGTTAATTTCTTGGATGTATTAGTTCACTTAATTGCCACTGTCATGACAGAATTTTTCATCTAAGAAATAACGACAGTTTAAGAATCACCCCATCCATTTTGTTGGAAAATTTGTACTAAAACCCATTATACATGCCCCCATTCTTATTAAACCCATTTACTAGAAGTGTTGGGAGCATTATCTGGTGTTTCCCTCTGATTTCAGGATCTTGTTGCAAGTACGGTGCTCCATTACTGGTGGACACACTGGGAACACACTCGTGACGGAGTTTCCCCGGTATCCTGAGAACAAGAATTTGTTCTGTTTTTAGACCTCTCCTATTGGGTTTGTGTTATTTGCTGTCCTGTCTATTGGCAGGCTGTTGGTATTCATTTTTTTGTGCTGCCCCCATGGCTACCTGAAGAATTCTCAGACTCTCCAAATACAGTTTCTCTGATCATATGGCAAGAAGTAGACAACCTACTTTATCAGGCTTACTTAATAAAGAATAATACAAAAATAAATAAAAAGTAATAACCCACAAGGCGTCTTTGTCTACGGCCTCATAATACCCATGAGCCTCCTCTCCCAGATGGCCCAACTCTGTCTGGTTCTTCACAATTGTTTTCTGGAAAGTTGGGCTCCTCAGATATAGGCTTCTGGATAAGTGAGATCAGTGACTTACGGTTTTTCTGTTCTAGATTTTGAAAGTAGTTAGATCCACTGTTTAAAATGTCATTTTAACCTGGTTCTCAAAGAGCTGGACCAACGTCGGGGCACTGTTTGTCCAGCTGCCCCAGTAAAAGGATGGAAAGGAGGAGGAGAAGGGGAAGGAGATACCAGCGAACACCCGGGTCTGGAAAGGGTGTTGAAACAGTCCTCTGGCTTTCGGGTAGAAAAAGCGGGCTGGAGAATCATGGAGGAAGCACAGTGCTGTTATAGAGTCCGTGGATGCTGTCCTATGAGACAGCGATGGCCGATACGAGGGTGTAAGTGGCGTGGGTAGGGAAGCCCCTGGACTTAGCCTGCATTGGAGGCAGAGTCATGGGGCGAGGTGTTGGACCTGAGACTTTATGGCACACTGATGAACTTTAGTGATGTGTATTCACACTCTACACCTGATTTTGCTACGGAATGAAGTTTATCCATTCTGGCTACCGCTGCTACCATAGTGGATCACTGTTACTAGAATTAAAACTAGTCTTTACCCCATGGGCGAGAAATCCAAATGTTTTGAGATTAAAATCTACATATACTAGGTAGTAAGCATGAGATTCCCCTCTCGTTATTTTATTTCTCAAACAAAGATTAACCTGGAGATTTGTTTAGACACTGCAATTTTTATGGAAAAACCCCACAGATCTCCAGATCAATAACTAAATCTTTCTCACGGGACACTAAGAATATAAATCAACCTGTTGCTTTCATTTAAACCATTAGTGGTTCTTTACCGGCCCCGGCAGCTCCAGCTAGAATAAGACCGTCTCTGTAGTTTTGAGTCGTAAATGCAGTTGGGGGTTCTGGAGTTGGCACTGCACATGGTCTGTTGTTAACCTGATTTATGTGAGCATTTTATCATTCATGTCAGATTTTCTAGACCTTACTCTGCTACCATCTAGATTGACTGCATACGCAAAGGCATCGTTAAGATCTCAGGATGTGCCAGTTTAACCTCAAACCAGTGAGTGGTGCCAACCAAAGTTCTGATCATTTTCTTCCGGGGAAGAGGAGTATGGGATGCTGGGCTTGGATCGATCGTCCGAATTCAAATCGGTTCTCACTGTCATCTTGGGGCTGTTGTTTGTCAGGGCTGCTGTTGAGCCTTGTTCTTCTAAGCCATCCTCGCGGGTTTCCAGGAATTCCAGGGCTAAGAAATATCTTACTGAGAATTCGAGAATATCGAGGCATTTAATTTTGTGTGGGTGTAGAGTGTTTTATGACTCTTTAAGTTTTGAGGGCCAGCAAGAGAGAGAAGGAGATCGTGTTACACAGCATGCTAGTTATAAATGTTTGCTTTTATTGCACATGATGTAACCAGAGTGGAAAAAACCACAGCAGTAATAATCGTTGATATAATCTTGGCTTAGAGGTAGGGGGCACATGGGGAGTGGGGGAGAAGAACAGAAGAGAAACAAGTCTGTTACCAATTACAACCAAGTTCTTAGAGTTAAAAAGCTGCATATATGAATAATAATACGCCATTCTGCTAACTTCATTGTAAGGGAACAAACTTCTTCCTCCTTAGGCACTGGCTGGGGGAGAATTCTTCCCGTACACTTTGCCTGAAAAGTGAGTTCTTTTGCCTTGTGAAATCCCTCCATGGCTGTCCTCACAGAATACCGTTTGGCTGTTTTGAGACCATGCACATCCTCAGCTTGGCTGCACCTTGCCAGCTGAGAGCTTTTCTGTCTTCTTCCTCTCCCTTTGGCTCACTGTCCCCACCTCCCTTCCTGCAGCCGAGGAAGGAACTTGTCAACCACCGTTTTCTCCGTTAGGAAGCGGCCACTCCTTCGCAGGTGCCCCGGGTCGGTCAGATCCCAGAAAGACAAGCAGCAGGAAAACACGCAGCTAAATCCAACACGGATCAGCAGACACCGCCTGCCAAAGGAAAAAGGGAGAAAACAACAGAGACTGTTCACGGATTTCCAGGAATGGGAGTTGTTGGTAGTCCGCTCTTCGCACGCTGGACTGTGATTGGGAGCTGAGCATCCTCTGAGTCCCTCCCTTCTGTTTCAGGAGTGGTGCAGACGGCATTGTTTGGCTTGCAAAGGTCAGCCTGCCAATTGTAGCTACAGTGGACAGAGAAGCTGGCTTCCAGAGAAGCGGTGAAGACCGGTCATGGGTCATTCTGGGGGCCGGCATAAGCAGGACAGGAAAGGATGGGTAAGGGGTTCAGTCAAGGGGGAAGACGAAAACGAGAGAAAAGTACAGAAATGTCACCAAAGGAGTTGGAGAGAGCGTTGTCCTGCTGCTCTTCGAGGGTCCCTCAAAGGCCCTGTGTTCCGGCGTGGTCAGCAGCCTGCAGTTCTGTAGGGAGGTTCCAAAGGAGCAGTGGAAACTTACGAGGAGAGGCCGAGTGGGAGGAAGTTAGAGCGGGGGCAGGTTGGGCCTGATGGGGACACTGAGTCTCCAGCCCACTTCTGTTTCTCTATTTGTTTCTTGGCTGCCAGGAAGCGAGTGGCTCCCCCTGCCACACTTGCTTTCCGTGACACAGGCTCAGAGTGACAGGGCCGGTTAGTCATACCTGAAGCCTCCCCAACGGAGAGCCCCGTCCAGGCTTCTCCCTCATAATTTTGTTGCCTCAGGTATTTTGTCTCAGTAGTGACGAAAAGCTCCTAGCCCAACTGCTGCTGTCGGTGTTTAATTATTGTGCTGTTGCTCTGGTGCTCACGTGTTCTTTCTTCCAACCCCCAACTCAACCTTGTTCTTTCTGAGCCCGACATGGGCTGAAGCGAAAACAAAGATGGCTGACAAACCTAACTCCATTAACATGTCTGCACACAACAGCAGGTCTGCACACAGCAACAGTCTGCACACAACAACAGTCTGCACACGACAGCAGGTCTGTACACAACAGCAGGTCTGCACACAACAACAGTCTGCACACAGCAGGTCTGCACATAGCAGGTCTGCACACAACAGCAGGTCTGCACATAGCAGGTCTGCACACAGCAGGTCTGCACACAGCAGGTCTCCACACAGCAACAGTCTGCACACAGCAGGTCTGCACATAGCAGGTCTGCACACAGCAACAGTCTGCACACAGCAGGTCTGCACACAGCAACAGTCTGCACACAGCAGGTCTGCACACAGCAGGTCTGCACACAGCAACAGTCTGCACACAGCAGGTCTATACACAGCAACAGTCTGCACACAGCAGGTCTGCACACAACAGCAGGTCTGCACACAGCAGGTCTGCACTCAACAGCACACAGCAACAGTCTGCACACAGCAACAGGTCTGCACACAACAGCAGGTCTGCACACTGTAGGTCTGCACACAACAGCAGGTCTGCACACTGTAGGTCTGCACACAAATACTGTAAGCTGTAGCACACTCAGTGAGAGCCGTGTCTAGCGAGTACGAAGCGGAAGTCTCACAGGGCTTCTGAGAAAAACGGCCTTATGTGTTTGTGGAGACCAAGAATCAGATGCGACTGTGGACATCCATTCATTTCTTTACCCATCACGTGCCAGGCGTTGTGTTGGGAACTGAGAATGAAATGGGGAACATGTGCAGACGTGACCTTCGTCTTCAGGGAGCGTCTGTGCTAACCGAGACGGAAAACAAGCATGAAAAGCAGAGCCGCGGGCTGTGTAGAGGGTGGGGAGGAAGTGGGAGCGGGCAGTTAATGGGGAGCCACCTCCCCATGGGCTGTCTAGGGAAGAGTCCTTGAACACAGATATTTCAGGAATTATCTGAGGGATGACAGGAAGCCCGACTGGGAAGAAAGGGAAGAGTGTTTTAGTCAGAGGGAGCAGATGTGTCAAAGCTCTGAGGGGCAGTGGGCTGCTCCATGGCTTTGTGTGAGGTCACGATGGTGGGGTGTGGTAGGGTTTGCGAGATGAACCCAAAAGACGGTCTAGAACCGTCAACAAGCTGGGTTGTACCCTAACTTAAGTGAGTGTCATTGAAAGGGACTGTAGTGCCGAGTTCTTATGTTCAAAAGTTCAATCTGATTTCTGTAGGATACATGTTAGTAAAAGTATGGAAATGATAACTACCTCCATTATGTATGTATATATGTATGTATACATATATATCCTCTATATATTAAGGAAATGGAGAATGAGGAGTTATGGGGTTAGAAGGTATAATGAACAAAGTGATATTTTATCTGATCCTTTAGGAATGATTGGAATTTTGACAAGCAGATTTAGAGAAAAGTTATTTCTAGAGAGGGGCAGGGTGACCACGTGTGGGTGTGGGGCTGAGCGAGGGGCAGGGTGACCACGTGTGGGGCTGAGTGAGGAGCAGGGTGACCACGTGAGGGGCAGGGTGACCACATGGGGGGCTGAGAGGCGGGAGGCAAGTTGGGAAATGGGCCAACATGAAACAACTTTGGGGCCAGCAAATGTCAGCAAGGAAAATGCAGGTTGCTGCTCGGCTGTGGGTGCCCTTGAAGGCCAGGCCACACGTTTAGGGATCTGAGTAAATCTAGAGGGACCGTTTTCAAATTTTATCTAGGCACAGTGAGTTTACCCTGAGCGTGCGCTGGTGTGTGTGTGTGTGTGTGTGTGTGTGTGTGTGTGTGTGTGTGTTGATTTAAAATGAGCCAGAGCCATAGAGCATCGTGTCTTTCAAGCAGATGCTTCAATGTGAGCATCTTTACCTAGTTCGTTCTATTCTGTAGTCCACAGAATTTCAGTGTGCTGAGCCAAGTTGGGATGGCGGCATCTGAGGCAGGAGAATGGCCATGAGTTCAAGGCTAGCTAGGCTATAGTGGAAAAATCCTGTCTCAAACCAGCCAACCAACCAAAGCACCACAACAAGAGGAAAAGAGGCCAAGCCAGAACATAGCTGTGATGGGACTTCTGCAGCAGGAACTTCCCGGAAAGGTTTAGGTCTTGGTTGATTGGTTATTATCCACTCATTCATTCATTAGTTCAGTGAGTAGTAACTGAGCACCAGCACCTTAGCAAGTACTCCTTATCCTGGGCGAGAGGGCTCCTGCTCTGCCTGTGCCCCTGCAGGCAGTGAGGGTTTGGTAATTGTGTGCCCGATAGTAGGTGGCTTTGGCCAAAGTCAGGAAGACTGCCTAGAGGAAGGGACATTTGAGTGACAGTAGGTCCTGATCAAGGGACAGACTGTTCCGCTGAGAGGCCGGTGGTGCAAGGTGTGTCTGTAGGCTGGGCTTGAGAGACAGAGGGGCGGAGAAGGGGAGGGGGCTGCAGAGATCTGGGTGCAGCAGCACCCAGTGAGAGTGGAAGGTGCAGCATCCTCAGTCCTGGCTACAAGTCACAGTGACACCCAACTCCTCCCCCCCCCCCAACCCCAGTCTGAATCCTGATGGCATCATCACTTTAAAACGTCCCCAGGTGACTCTAGTGTGGCTTTGGGTTTATTCTGATCACACGGGGGAGCATTTCAGAAGAGAGTGAGAGACTCAGGTTTTTATTTTTTTTATTTTTATTATTTTATGTGCACTGGTGTTTTGCCTGCATGTATGTCTGTGAGAGGATGTCGGATCCCCTGCAACTGGGGTTACAGAAGGATTTCGAGCTGCGATGTGGGTGCTGGGAATTGAACCCGGGTCCTCTGGAAGAAGGGCTAGCACTCTTAACGGCTGAGCCATCTCTCCAGCCCAGGTTTCTATTCTTTAAACAGAACCTTATGAGCCTGAGTGTCGTGGGAAGGGTAGCCAGAAAAAGGAGGGGTGTCTTCAGGGACACAGGGCCCTAGGACGGCATGAGAATGACGGTGCCTTGAAAGTGGAGGACCATGAGGGCGCCTGGGAGGAGCGGCCGCTTTGGGGAAGAGGAAAAGGCTCAGAGGAATTAAAGATGAGTCTCTAGTGTGGGGGCCTGCACAGTGGAGGGGTCACCTGAGTGAGGGACCACACCGGAAGGAAGGTCTGCTGCCACAGGAGATGGGAAGGGGATCAGATCCAGTGCCGTGTGCCTCTTTCTTGTCCCCAAGATGCGGCTCCTCTAAGGGACCCTGACACCCTACAGCTCCCTAAGTCCCTGTGAGAGCACAGCGCTGTCAGGATGCTCTGCCCCCGAGGCCGCCATCTTCTTCCCAGCAGAACTCAGTGTCCAAGTTGCTGTTAGGAGTGTTAGCTGCATTTTTGTGACAAATGGGAATGAAGAGAAAATTCTCAGTAATTTTCCTCATTTTAATTCTCTGTTTTTCAGTATGCTCTGGGTCCCGATGGAGTTCTTGCTGATTTTTTTTTTTTTTTTTTTTTTTAGAAAAATTCTGCCCAGGCTTTCATCTAAAGGAGTGGATGAATACTGCAAATTCAGAAAATTGCAGTATTTCTGAGGCCGGGCTTTTGCTTTTCTGCCATTTTTCTATGCTTTGTTTCTTCCTAACCATAGAGGAGACACAACCTGGCCAGTGAAACCCGAAGCAGAGATCCAGCTCAGCAGAACTTTGTAGGCCAACAAGCTTAAAATGCATTTGAAAGCTTCATTACCTGGAAACATTTTTAAGCTGGAGAAAAGACTCATTGTCTTTTAAGTGACGGTCGGGCCTCTCCAGCATCCCGATCCAGGCCGAATAAAGGCACCTGGGTGTGGGGAGAGTGAGTGGTTCCAGTCTTGCTCTGTGCAAACACTTCACCCAGCGTTCACTGCCTTCATTTCCGGGATGGCTCAGAGGCTGGTATTGAGCAGGTGGGCCGAGTCAGATAGGTCATAGCCAGCCTTTCTGGTCTGTTTTCTTGGGCAAGCACCCCCGAGCGCTGTTTGCTCCCCCCGACACACGCTCACACACATGCTCACACACGGATCAGAATATCAGTGGCAGCGAAGTCAGCACTTCAGGACCAGTGCTAAAGATCACTAACTCCACAGCTGTTTAATCTCCATAGCCACAAGACGGCCCTTTCTTCTTACGGCCGAAGAAGCCAGGACTCAGGCTCAGTAAGCTCGTGTAGGCCTCATAGCAATAGGGGGTGAAGCTGACTTCAGAACCAGATCCTTTCCTTCTTACTAGTCATGGGACCTAGGGGGAGTTTACGACTGTAAAATAGTAACACATTTACTTTGGAGTTTTAAGTGACTCAAGTGGGTACAAGGCAGTTAGGAAGTGGCCTGTCCAAAGTAAACATTCCGGACACTGACTGGTCTCAAGCCCACTCCGTTTCCTAGCTCTCCTGCTTTTTCTTCCTGCCCAGACTGTCAGTGTCTGTGGCTCTTCCTTCCTGGGGCCTTGATGGAGAGGCTGAGAGCCGTGGACTCAACAGCTCGAGATTAAGATGTTCCCTGTGGTTCCTGCTGCGTGTGTGTGTGTGTGTGTGTGTGTGTGTGTGTGTGTGTGTGTGTGTGTGTGTGTGGCTGCCTTAGCAGGGGGCAGAAGCCAGCCAAGCTTCATGCCAGCTCCTGATGCCTCAGGGGTGTCTCGTTATGTTCCCTGAAGATTTCTCTTTTTTCTTTCTGAATTTTTCATGGGAGGAGGGTTATAACAATTTTTTCTTTCTGATTATGAAACTCTTTGTATGAATTTGTGTGTGTATATGTGTGTGTGTACATGTGTATGTTTTCTTTTTCTTTTTTTTTTTTTTTTTGTTTTTTTGAGACAGGGTTTCTCTGTGTAGCTTTGCGCCTTTCCTGGATCTCGCTCTGTAGACTAGGCTGGCCTCGAACTCACAGAGATCCGCCTGCCTCTGCCTCCCGAGTGCTGGGATGAAAGGCGTGAGCCACCACCGCCCGGCGTATGTTTTCTTTTTGATTGACAAATGTCTGTTATTAAAATATTAAAAATTACCTTTCTCTCCTAATGTTTTTATGTCAGAGAAAATTATCCTTATGGAATCTAAGTTTCTGTGAGTTCTTAAGGAAGTTAAACACTCCATTTAAATGAAAGCCATCCATTTAATCTTTAATTATTGGAGAAATAGTCCCTATGGAGAAATTATAAAAGTTTCTCCAATTTAGAGGTTCTGGATTGCATTTTTTCTTAGTAAGTTGGGATAGAACTAAATGGACATTTTAATGTGAGCATAATTGTAACTCAGAAATGTAACACACAGTCTAGATCCATCAGAGAGGCTAAAAAAAGGCTACATTTTTTTTTTTTCCTTTTTCTGAGTCAGGGTCCTACTGTGTAGCTTTCCTGGATCTCTCTCTGTAGCCCAGGCTGACCTCAAACTCTCAAAGATCTGCCTGCCTCTGCCTCCCGAGTGCTGGGGTCCAAGGTGTGTGCCGCCATGCCAGGTCCACAGCTGGATAAGTTTTGAAATTACTGATAGTTGATGGATGTTCTTGTTGTACCTGAAGACAAACACCGTTTCAGCACAGCTTGACCTCAGGCTCAGGGAACAAAGAACTAGATCAATTATTTAGCAAGGTCATGAGAGAATTGCTGGTTTTATTTTCCATTAATAGGAATTTTAGTAAATAGTGGTCTCACAGTGGGTTTGCACAGCACTGGACATCTTAGATTTTCCCCCGAGAGTGCATGATTCATTGAGTCCTCTGTGAGGGAGGCAGAGTCAGTGCCGTTGATCTATTTTACAGGTCATGAAACAGACCAAGACGTTTATCTGAGACCATCTAATTCCTGAAGCCTGGTGCCTCGTGGTGAAATCAGCTTTGTAGCCCCATGAGGGGAGAGGGAGTGAGCAGCCTCCCCGAGTGCTGCCCAGATTTCAGTAGGGGTCCCCGAAATTGAACACACAACTCCACTCACACTCGCGACTGGGAACCAAACACCGGTTGATGGGTGTCTGTCACCTTTCGGTCTGTGACAGAGTACCCGAGGTGGTCAAGAGGAAGGCAGGGTTATTCGTCCAGGCTTTCAGAGATGTCAGCACTGGCTCGGCCCATTTCTCTGCCCTCATGGTGGGAGTACATGGAGGAAGCCGGTTCACCTCATGGTTGTTGGGGAAGCAAAAGACAGAAGAAATAAATTAGGAGCCGGACACCCCCCTTCCAGGGCTCACCCTGATCTTCCTCCCATTAAATTCCATCTCATAAAGGCCACGCCACCTCTTTGCAGTGCCAGGAATGAGCTGGGAACACTCCAGATCCAAACTGTAATGTGGACTAAGCATCGTCAGGTTTTTAGTCAAATCTGTTTATGTTCTTGACTTCTGTTAGCACTCCTTGAAAAATCATTAATAGAGACATAGGTTCAAACAAAGAATTATGAAGAAAATGCCTCTCTCTCATTGACTGTGTATCAACTCTTTGCCTGTTATGTATGATTTCGGCAGAAGCCCTGGTTTAGATTGGGAGCCCCGGCAGGCAATCCTTGGAGACGCAGTCAGCCCCACTCACAGGAATATTATGAAAGTGGTTGAAATGAAGGTGGCTTAAACGGTGATCGCTGCTTTCTTATGAGCATTTGTATAGGTTTTGAGTTCATTATGAAGGGAAATGTTCTGCTGGAACCCTGACAGATATCTGAGAGATGGCGGGTAGGTTCGGAGAACCCAGTACATCTCTGCACGCTTGCCGCCTCTCATCCACGTTCCCGAGACTGCTTCATGCTGAGACCCTTCCCGCTAAGCCTTCCTCAAATGCATCAAAGGCGTTGGTGGTGCTGGGCTCTGCCTTCTGTTTCCTGTGCCACACCTCAGCCGGACAGCAATGTCCTTTTGTTCATGTAACGTACAACCTGGTAATAATGGGGATGCAACGGGCTGTGTGGTGCTATCCTGATTCAAACGCAAGAGAAGATGCTCACAGTCCGTCGCCTGTAGCTGAATACTGTTTTGGAGTTTCCCATCGGGCTGTCGTTTGGTGTGGCTCTTTCTCTGGGCGCTGTTTCCTGGCCTCTGTATTGACTCAGCAAAGCTCCCAACACTATCTCCCATTGGCTCGGGGGTAAAGTAAGTTCAGGGTGAAACTTGTTCTGAGGAGGATGGCCAGTCTCATTCATTCCCAATTAACCGCCCCCCCAACCTCCGTCACACCAGAAGACTGATGATTTTGGGGTTAATGGCATCAACCGTCCTTGCTGAGAAAAGCTCCACGAAGGCAGGGAACTTGTGTGATCTGTCCCCAAGTCCTTGTGTTTGATGTGGTGCCTGGAGCACCGAGAGGAAGATTTTTTGCTTAAAGGATTGAAACTCCCTGTGGGGAGCTGGAGATGTCTGTGTCAAGGATTTGTGGCTCCAACTAACTCATCCTAGGATGATCCTGGACTGACTTCCGTGTTCCTCTTCTGCTTGTGTGTGCCTGGCCAGACACGGGGCCTGGCTTTTTCTGTCTGGGCCAAGGCAGAAAGCTCATTGCCTGTGCTTTCCACAATGTTAAGTCTCACATTCATCAAAGATCTGATTTTTCTCCTGCTTTTCTGTCACTCCTTATACTAGTCATATGTGTAAATGATCCCAGCAAGCTCATCTGTGACTTCTTCATAGGCTTTTTCTTCCAGAGATGGGATGACATGCTCACCGTTGGTCTCTGTTCTTTACTTCTGATAAGCCTGAGTCGAAGCCTCTTCCTGTGTGTGAAGCCGTCCCGGCCATCAGGAGCTCATTCATCTACGTCCTTGCTCTGTGTTTCCTCAGCATGTTGCCAGCAGGCTGTGCTGTGATCCCTTGCATTTGTTTGTCACATCATGTATATATACACTTGTTCTCTTTCCCTCGCTTGACGTTCTGCAGTTTTCAAGCTGATCCTTGTGAAGCTGATTCTGTGTTAGCTCCTGGGCTCAGGGCTTTAGAGCTGAGAGGATTCATGCTAATCCCCCAAGCTGTTGCTTGTGATAGGCAGCGGAACCTCAGTATCCATGAGAGGAGCCGTGCTCAAGCATGTGTGGCTGGTAACTAGTCGAGCTGGGGGTTGAATCTTCTGTGGGAGAACGGGCTCTCATTCTGGAGCCGAGGCTGGCGTCAAGCTCATGGCCCTTCTGGGTCAGTCCCACAAGGGCTGGGATTACAGGCATGCACCACCCTGCTCTGCTTGGAGTTTGAATACTGACCCAGTTAGTTGTGGTGGTTTGAATAGGAATGTCCCCCACAGGCTCATGTATTTGAATGCTTGCTTGGTCAGTAGGGAGTGGTACTTCTTGAGAGGGATTAGGAGGTGTGGCCTTGTTGGAGTGGGCGTGGCCTTGCTGGAGGAAGTGTGTTACTGGGGTTGGGCTTTGAGGTTTCAAGGGCCCAAGTCAAGCCCAGTGTCTCTTTTCCTGCTGCCTGGGGGTGGGGGTGGGGTGGGGGGGGGAGGTGGATGTAGAACTCTCAGCTACCATGTCTGCCTGCGTGCTGCCATGTTCTGTACTATGAGGATAATGAACTAAACCTCTAAAACTCTAAGCAAGCCCCAATTAAATGTTTTCTTTTTTATAAAAGTTGCCATAGTCATAGTGTCTCTTCATAGCAACAGGACACAGACTAAGACATTAATTGAAATAGACCATCATATTCCACACCCTCTTAGAGGACAAAAAAGTCCATGTTATCTGCTTCCAGCAGCCGCCGCCATTCCTCAAGAGTGTGTCATAGAGAGCCAGGCCATGCGGCTCAGGCTTTTATGCCAACACTCGGAAGGCAGAGGCAGGCGAATCTTTCTGAGTTGAGGCCAATCTGGCCTACACAGCAGGTTCCAGGCTGGGCATGGCTACATAATGAGACCTTGTTGGGAGAGGTTGTGCAGGGGATGTCATGAGAGATCTTGGAACAAGCTTCTGATAGACTTGAAGTGGTGTTTTGGTGTGTGTGTGTGTGTGTGTGTGTGTGTGTGTGTGTGTGTGTGTGTGTTTTAGACAGGATTTCATTACATAATCCTGACTGGCCTCAAATTCAGAGACCTGCCTCTTTCTGCCTCCTGAGTGCTGGGATTAACCAGGCCCAGCTTGAAATGGTACATTTTTATATAATACAAGTCTTCTGAGGAAACACACACCCAAGCAACTCAAATTTAACTTCACCAGAAACTTTTCAACCAAATTAAACAATTATTACCGTTTGCGTCTATCTTTTAGGCAACTTATTATGACATCTGTTTTTCTATGTGTCGGGTGCATGTCTATACGTGTGTGGGTGCACGTGTGGCCTGGCCCGTGTGTGGAGGTCAGAGGACAACCTGCGAGTGCATTCTCTCCTTCCACCATGCGGATTCTGAGGATGGGACGTAGGTGGTCAGGCTTGGTGGCAAGGGCCTCCACCCATTTCACCATCTTCCAGCCCCCCCCCCCCCTTCTGTAGCTGGGAGGCAGAGAATCCAGTGTTTGCATTCGAAGAACTCCAGACCAAATGAGTTCTGCTAACCGATTCTCCTATCCAGAGTTGTCACTCATTAGGAGTCCCTTTTTCCTCCTGTTTACTCTAACTGGACTTATTCTTATAATTACGAAGTCTAATTAGAACATAAACTGATGAGCTACGACTATATATAAAAATGGAGTCGTTGTGTCTGCTAAAATAAAGTCAGATGCTCCAGGAAAATGTGATAACAATGACGTTCTAAAGCAGTCACTCTGGAAGTCAGAGTGGGTGGAATAACTGTGAAAGATTTGAGAAGAAATATTAAAAGTCATGAAGGATTCAGCATTCATATTGCCTCACATATTTAAATTTTTGTTCCACACCAAAGGAACTAAACCAGGAAGTGGGGCAGAAGATGGAATATGGATATGATTTATGAAGACATTGTAGCGTCTCCAGCGCTAAGTCAAAATAAAATGTCCAAGGCAGCAGGTGGTTTTTAAATTATTTTTTAAAAATAAATCCCCACTTTAGTAGCTTTTGAAATTAAGCAATTTCTGGGCCTGTTTTAAATAAAAATCCTTGCTCCATGTATAGCTTAAAAGTATTGTGTAACTTACTGTCTGTTTTTGCTCAATATTTCATGGACGTGTTTAACACCAATAAATATGGATGAAAATACTTTATAGCCTGTGTTGGCCAGTCTTATGTCAGCTTGAGCAAGCCAGAGTCAACGTGGAAGAGGGAACTTAAGTGGAAAAATGCCTCCATCAGATTGGCCTCTGGACAAGCCTGTGGGACATTTTCTTGAATGATGGTCGATGTGGGAGGGTCCATCTGATGGTGAGTGGTGCTACTCCTGGGCATATGGTCTTGAGTTGAATAAGAAAGCAGGCTGAGCTGGGCGGTGGTGGCACACACCTTTAATCCCAGCACTTGGGAGGCAGAGGCAGGCGGATCTCTGTGAGTTCGAGGCCAGCCTGGTCTACAGAGCAAAATCCAGGATAGGCACCAAAACAACATAGAGAAACCTTATCTCGAAAAACCAAAATAAAATAAAATAAATAATAAATAAATAAATAGATAGATAGATAGATAGATAGATAGATAGATAGATAGATAGATAGATAAATAAAGCAGGCTGAGCAAGCCATGAGGAACAAACCAGTAAGCAGCACTCCTCCATGGCCTCTGCATCAGTTTCTGCCTTCAGGTTCCTGCCCTGCTTGAATTCCTGCTCTGACTTCCTCCAGTGATGGAGTGTGACCCGAGAGTTACAAGCTGAAATAAACCCTTTCTTCCCCAAGTTGCTTTTGCTCATGGTGTTTCATCACAGCAACAGAAAAATAGAAAAGTGACTAATACACAGCCATATGACATACTTGCAGAAAAGTGCCCACTCTTAAGTGTTCATTACGTTATTAATTTGAGATAGCTGAAATGATTGATAATGGCATGAACACGTCTCTGTGAGTCCTGGCTGTGGCAATAAAAACAAAACTAAAACCAAAAACCATTTCTTGTCCTGACAGGAAAAGACATGTCCTTCATGGCCTCAACTGCCCCACTGGAGAAACCTAACATTGTAGCATCTGCTTTTGAATCTTATGTGAATGACCTGGCGTGATTTGGTTTGGGCTTATTTTATTTAACATCTGTTTGAGTCATGTGTTCACATTTTCCACCCATTGTCACGGCTGTGTGTTACTCCACTGAGGGAGCATGTCATAGTATTTATAACTTCTCTGGTAAATGATGATGATAGCCACTGAGGTGGTTTGCAGTTCAAGGCCATTTGTAAAACCTTCCTATGGTCACTCCTGTGTTTGTGCTTTGGCTTACACATGCAGGTGTGAAAACTGTGTTCGTTCAGTTGCTCTGGGGTGGCAGTGTCAAGTCGTGTTTGCCTTAAGGGATCCTGCTAAAGTGACTGACCTGGAGGCCTGTCACCCTCCGAACCTGTGGACGTATCTGGAAGCCCCACGACTTCCACAGTGCTGATAAGGTCACCATATTGATGTTTATCCCGTCAGTTGGCATGTTGTATCTTGTGAGTTGGATTTTCTTCTTCCTAATAGCTGGTGAAATGGAATACTTTTTAAAATACTTGTATTGGCCCTTGGCGTCTTTGAGGGGAGGCTGAAGTGAGAAGTCTTGATCCTGCTTTCCTGAACACCTCTCCTTGACTGCATGTGCGCCAGATGCAGGTTCATTTGTCAGAAATACCCTGGCCTGCTGGGCAGTGGTGGTGCACGCCTTTAATCCCAGCACTCGGGAGGCAGAGGCAAGTGGATCTCAGTGAGTTTGAGCCAGCCTGGTCCACAGAGTGAGTTCCTAGACAGCCAGGGCTGTTGCACAGAGAAATCTTGTCTTGAAAAACCAAACAAAAAACAAACAAACAAACAATCAAAAGAAATACCCTGTCCTACTTCTGGGCGAGCAGAGGTTTAAAATTTTAAGGTTCAACCTAACAAATCATTTCTTCCGTTTCTGGTACATTTAAGTCCTGTGAAGTCTACCTACCCCAGGCTGTCAAGACATCCCTGCATCATCTCATGTCAACTTGATTGTTTTACCCTTTCAGATGTACATCTGGACTTCACATATGGTCAGTGGATCTGATGAGCATGTATGTACATGTGCACTTCACATACAGTCAGTGGATATGAGGAGCATGTATGTACATGTGCATTTCACATGCAGTCAGTGGATCTGATGAGCATGTATGTACATGTGCACTTCACATGCAGTCAGTGGCTATGAGGAGCATGTATGTACATGTGTACTTCACATGCAGTCAGTGGATATAAGGAGAAGTTAGGGTTAAGTTTCGTTTTATTTTGTATTGGTGTCCAGTCTATCAAGACTCATGTAGTGCAAAGACAACTCATTTCTCATTGCTCTGCAGATCCACCCTTTTCATGAACCAAGGATCCACAAGTGCCTGGCTCTGGTTCTGGGCTCTCGTTTCTTTCTTTCTTTCTTTCTTTCTTTCTTTCTTTCTTTCTTTCTTTCTTTCTTTCTTTCTTTCTTTCTTTCTTTCTTTCTTTCTTTCTTTTTAAAGATTCATTTATTTATTATGTATACAGAAGAGGGCGCCAGATCTCATTGCAGATGGTTGTGAGCCACCATGTGGGTGCTGGGAATTGAACTCAGGACCTCTGGAAGAGCAGTCGGTGCTCTTAACCTCTGAGCCATCTCTCCAGCCCTCGTTTCTTTCTTATGAGTAATGCATGCTTTGCTAACTGTGGCTTAGTAGACTAAAGACTAGACCCATCTTTTGAGAATAAATTGTATGTGCATGACCACGCACGCACGCACGCACGCACGCACGCACGCACGCACGCACATGTGTTTGAGTATAAGTGTCCAGAGGCCAGAAGAGGGCATTGGATCTACTGGAGCTAGAGTTACAGGTGTGTGTGAATTGCCTAATGTGACGCTGGTTATCACATTCAGGTCCTCTGAAGAGCAGCAAGTGCCCTTAACAGCTGAGCCATCCCTCCAGCCCCAAGAGATCTTGTTTGTTCTTAACCCTTTACATCTCCAAATAAAGCTTAGCATACACACAGGTACTTACAGAGTTGCAAAGATTCTAACGGAGTTCACTTCAGACTTACATCTGATGCTTTTTAACTCTCCTATTGAGAATCGACACCTTTACAACACTGAACTCTCTAGTTCAAGCTCAAAGAATAACTTTCCGTTTATTTCTGTCATCTTTAATTTGCCTAGTGTGTATTAGTCATCCAGTTTTAATGTAATTCTTTTCCGTGGGTACAGAGTATTTTATGAGTAGCATCTCAGTTCATTTGATGAGTCCACATTTGTTTTATTCCACTAACGTGAACTGTGTGGTCATGAACATCACACACTCACACTTAAGTACCTTTCTGTCTTCCCAGAATTCACTGCGAGAGTGGACTTGTGGGTCACATGGCATGCACCTCCCTCCTTCCCTGTGGATTGTGTTTGTCCACACTTACCCATCATTAAAGTAGGCTCCACTCTTAGGAATCTGGAGAATTATATTTTTACGACTTTCCAATTTGGTAGGAAAAGAAACAATAACTCACTGTAGATTTCATTTGAATTTTTTTGTTTTGTTTTTCTGTCTTGAGACAGGGTCTTATGTGGCCCAGGCTTCCCTTGAACACTTGATCCTTGTGCCTCTGCCTCCCCAATACTGGAATTACAGGTGTAAGCTTGAATTTTGAATATTTTATTGCTCATGAGCTTGAACAAGTTTTTATTCAGCCAGTAACTTTCATGGGATCAGCATATTTATCCTTTTTTCTTATTAATAGTTTTTTATATATCATAATAATCATGTGTCTCATACATTTAATTTACAGAACACGGATCTGTATAGTATATTAACTAACCAGTATTCTTTCATTATTTGAGTAGGCCTATTTTGGGGGGTTGGGATGAGAGGAGGAGGAGAAGGGGGCAGAGAGAGAGAGAGAGAGAGAGAGAGAGAGAGAGAGAGAGAGAGAGAGAGAGAGAGAGAGACTTTGGTCCCAATTCTTGCCTTTAGACAATTTAACGGTATCATATCAATAGCATACGTAGTATGTTAATAACTAGATAAGCTAAAGGGAAGATAATGAATAGTAAGATCATTGACATTAGATCCAGAAGGTGGTTCTAGACATAACTGCATCACTGTTTACCACGGTGATAGTAAATAACACAATACTCTCTTTCAGCCTTAATTTCCTCGTCTACACAGTAAATAGACTTATGCCCACCCTCTAAAGGCTGAGTGAGGTCATCTGAAAAATGTTTGCTTGGACTGGGGATGCGCCTCAGTTGGTAAAGTGCTTGCCTGGCGTTTACTAGTTCCAGAGTTCAGTCCCCAGCACCGTCTGAAACCAGGTGTGGTGGTATTCACCTGCAATCACAGCACTTGGGAAGGAGAGGCAGGGGGATCAGGACTTCAGGGTCATCCTCAGCTACATATTTGAGGCCAGCCTGGGCTACAATGAGATCCTGGCTCCAAAACAAAGAAGGAAAGAGATGGCAAACAATAACTGTTACATGACATAAATTATAATGCTAATCAATACGTTGTAAGCATAGTACAGAATGTATTTCACTGAAATTCTCTTACCAGCTAGGCTCATTTATAAAATAGTCTTAACAAACATCTTCCTTGTTCTGTGGTTTTTCGGGTTGCACTCATTTGTATGATTCTTTCAGAGAGAAATGGTTTATTGCTTTCAAAACAAAAATAAAAAGGTCCAAGCCAATGTTCTTTGCTGCCATTCAGAGGTGTTTGTGGCTTATTAGCTTTTAGGGCAGTAGGCTCTGTCCGCAGTATTGACAGTCCTTTATGAGCTTGTTAGCCACTGTCCTAGTAAAAGTCATTTTGATCTGTGATGGAGGCACAGCATTAAAAGAATATTGAATTGGAAATCTGTATTTTGGGCCTTTTATTAAAATGCACCCTTCACAAAAGAGCCAGTGTGGATTTGCATTGCAAAGGGTAGCTTATTTCCTTCTGGAACTCTCGAAGCCAAGTAATTTAATTATGTCTCTGCCATAGCCTTTTATCTCCCTCTGCAAAGGAACTTTCTCTCCTCTGACAGTTCATATTGGAAGCCAGTCTTCTTATCCCTAGAATTAATTAACATGCAAATACTTGTCGAGAGACACGGGAACACTGCTTTTTCAATTAGCTTTTAAATGTCACTCTTAATGATGGTAGATTGTCTCTTTAAGGGAGATTAAACTGCAGGAGTCGTCTCCTGCTTTTTCCCAGTGAATACCATTATTGATTTTTCTGGCGATTGGTTATTAGCGGGCTCTTTTTCACCGTCAGAGACTAACAGGTTTGGGTGGGACTTGATCAGAGCAATGCTAGGTTCTCTGCCTCCTGGGTGCTAGGATTCCAGGCGTGCACCACCGCACCTGGCCCTAAAAGGGGATTTTTGAATCCGGTGTTAAGAGAATGGGTGACAGCTGGTTAGGAAATGGGTCTGCTCTGAAGCATGGCCACATAGACACATAGGTGCCCGCATGCATGCACGTGATTGATGTAACTAGCCTTGACTTAGTGGATGTGCATTGGGAAAAATTAGAAGAAAACAAAATCAAAATAAAAACTAACCCTAGCATTTTGTTTTTAAATCAAATTGCCCATGGCAAATTAACATTTAGCCTTCACAAATTGTTATTCATCTATCATTTTGTCAAGTTTTGGCCAGTAAATAATTATACGAAATAACCTTTTGAATACAGGCCAGTCATCATTATTTTCTTGAGGCACTAGCTTTTTGTCAGGATCCATCTATGTAGGCTCTGTAATCATGGTTCCTAGGTAGGTACAGCCCCTTTTAAAGAATTGGAAGAGACAGACGTAAGGAGCATGAAACAGCAGTGAGCTAAGAATTATGTGAGGGAATAAAATGCATGGCTCATTGAGTTGTGCGGCTGTGTATAGGCTGGATTAGGGACCTCTCTTCAGAACGGTTTCTGTGAGTGCTATGTTCAGCTTAGTTCTGCAAGGATGATGGAAGTGTTCAATTGGCATTTCCAGTGTAGTTGTTCAGCAGTAGCAAGAGAGTATGAATCGCCTTTAGACGAGCAAATAGGACTTTGGGCGTTGAAGACTTGGATGCGAGTCCCATAGTAAGTGGCAGACCCTGGCCTGGAACAGGGCTTCTCTGATGTGTGTGCCTCTCGCATAGTGGCGTACTGCCTTCTGAGAATGGAGGTTGGATTCAGAATTTGGGGTTTGGGATCAAGGTTGCTCCGGATGAATAAAGTAACAGGAATGATTGCTTCAGCACCCCGGGTCCTCTTTGGTACATCCCTTCTGTCCTTAACATTCATTTCCTCATGCTTTCCAACATTTATCTGCAGCAGGGGACCAGGGAACGTCTAGGATTATGGCATTCTTTTAAAACACACATTTTAGATTCTAAGCATATTCCCATGGTAATAATCCAAGTTGTACAAAAAGGATAGGAAATTAAAAATGATTGTCCATTTCTGCCAAAATTTGAATCCTTTTTTTAAAGAAGACGAATCTTTTTAGATGTGGATAATCAAATGCACAGTTGTTTAATGGAAGTAGATTTGTCTAATATTTGTATTTTGTGTAAGCTGCTTTCATTGGAATCATAGGAGATCTTTCTTGGTTCTTTCTCCACACTGTTTTTTTTTTTTTTTTTTTTTTTTAACCTCTCTTATAGTTTGTACTGTGTGCTGGCTGTCTTACACTGTGCTGCCCAGAACATCCTTGGAACCATCTGCCAACGTGTAAAGGGGTCATTTCTTGAGGACTTGGAATGAAATCCTTAGGACCAGGAGTATATGTGTATAGCTAGAAAAGCCCAGTTTCAACACTTCTCATCCTGTCCACAGTGCCTGTGAACGGCTGCTTACCAGGTACTTCTTTTCAAACAGAGTCCTGAACTCAAGGCCAGAAGAAACAAAGAGGAGAGAAGTGGCTAAAAATAAGTGGTGGCCAAGATTTATGCAAACCTAAAATCCCACAAAAATGTGTACAAAGTGGCATTATGCATAGCAGTTAAAATGTGGGGACAACCTCAGGTTCATCATCTGTTGAATGGATACACAAACGTGGCTGGTAAATACAATAACAATGCCATGACATACAGGGATGGATGCTCTTCAGCAATGAAGCCACAATATGGGTTGAGAGCATTGCGCTACGTGAAAAAAGCCAGTCAGAAATGACCATGTATTCTTCTCTGCAGTGTCCAGAATGTCAAGTCCTGAGAGAGAGAGAGAGAGAGAGAGAGAGAGAGAGAGAGAGAGAGAGAGAGAGAGAGAGAGAGAGAGAAAATAGGTTTGTGGCTGCTGCTTAGAACAGAGGGTCCAGGGGTTGGGATTTGGGAATTGGCTGCTAATTGGCACAATTTTTCCTTTGGAGTGATGGAAATATCCTAAAATTAGATTGTGGTGATAGTTGCACAACTCTGAATGTATGAAAAGCCACTGAATTTCCATATTTTAAATGGGTTGGATTTTATGATGTGTGAATTTCAAGCCACCGAAGTGATTAAAAGAAAATTAAAGTAAGCGGTGCCCCATGCATGGGATGGGACAAAAGAATGAGAACTCCAGCTTCGTGATGGGCTTCTGGGCCAGGCAGAAAGGCAGTCATAACCAGTGTGGCTGGCAGTGTGTTGGAGCCATGCATTCATTTAGGCTAATGACAGTCAGCTGCGGGGGTGCGTTGTGCAGACTCAAGGCAGTTAATGCCATGTTCTCCAGGGTCAGAAAAGAGGGCAGGGCCCTGAATTGCTTCTCCGTATGTGGTTAGTTCAATACCTTCAAATACACAAGAGGCCCTGTTCTCCTGGAAGGCAGTACGTTTCCTTTGCCGACCTAGAAATGCATGCTGTGCTCCAGCATTTGGAAAAGGCCAGTCAGAGGGGAAGCTGGGGAAGCTGAGCTCAGCTGCTGAGTCAGGGGAAGTCAGAGGAAGCCCGAAGGTCACAGACAGAGATGAGGCCCTTGTTCTTAGAGAATAAGTACAGTCAGTCCGAGCGTTAGCAATCAAGCTTTTTCCTACACAGTGGAAGTCCCTGTTCTTCTGGAAGTGTTGGCTAGTGAATAGCATGATAAGAATGTTTAAAAGGAAGTGAGCATTTGAAGCGGCTCCTCTGAGTGATGTTGGTAGATAACACTTAGCTCAAGGAAATGAGGTTAACCTTGCAGTTCACACCAGCAGTGAAAGAAGCAGCAAGGGGTCTCGTCCCCAAGCCCCTGTGCCCCGGTCTCTGTCGCCTTTGGATGCCTCTACTTCTCGTCTCCCGCCCTGTGCAGCCTCCCAAGCCCTTTTAATTATGTTCAGGCCTGAGGTTTTCAACTCAGGAAGAACGAGGGTCCCTGTTAGTTATTATGCGGCGCTGTGTTGTTCGTTAAGCGGCGCTGTTTACCCTGAGAGAAAAGCCACCGCGAGGTACACCAAAGCCAGCTGTAAGGGTTTATTAAGGGAAGATGTGCTGAGGCCTATGGAAATGGTCGTGCAAGGAGAGGGAGGAGGAAGAGGAGAGGGGAGGAGTCTGTGACCCGCTTTTTATGGATCCCCCCCCCCCCCCGCACATGCGCATATGGGCTTATATAGCTACACCACGCATGCATGGATTATGCAGGATGTAAACCCTGGGATAACTAAGCCTCTTGCTTGGCTACTGGACAGCGCATGTGCAGTCAGGTAGCAACAGGCCCCATGGTTCATTTGAAGGCTAATTGCCCTTAGATAGCCCGGTTGGTCTGTTGATTTCACTTCAGGAGCCAGGGATGGCACATGTGTGGGTCAGTGTTGACCCGATAGCCAAGTCACTCTGGACTACGCAGAAATCTTTTTGTCACTGTTTTTTTGTCACCCTTGATATGTTTTTTGTTTGTTTGTTTGTTTTTTGAGACAAGGTTTCTCTGTGTAGCTTTGGAACCTTTCCTGGAACTCATTCTGTAGCCCAGGCTGGCCCTGAACTCACAGAGATCCGCCTGCCTCTGCCTCCCGAGTGCTGGGATTAAAGGCGTGCGCCGCCGCCGCCGCCGCCGCCGCCGCCGCCGCCGCCGCCGCCGCCGCCGCCGCCGCCGGCTTTGTTTTTGTGTTTTAGTTACAGTGAAGACTATTCTTTGGAGATCTGGGGACGTAACTCAGTAGTAGCGTACTTGCCTTGCACATATAGGTCCAATTCCCAGTACCCCCAACAGCAAACAGAAAACAAACAAAACCCTTGGAAAATAAAAATTAGCCCTTGTGCCTGAATAGTGGATGCACAGGGATCTCGGGTACTTTAAAAACTGTCCAGTGGCTTTTTTTTTCTGATTTATTTTTTTTCTTTGCTTCTGATTTTATTGTGAATTACTAAAGAAACTTTAGAATAAGGAAATGTGGTTAGTGATTCATTGTGAGGAAGGTGAAGAGAGCATTGCCTGCCTGGGCACGTGGGTTGAGTAGGGACTGGTGGATGGTTTTACATTTATTGCTATTTTTAGTCTAAGACTGTGGCTGACAAGGGAGTAACTAAGCTTAGTTATGCTCCTGACACACACAGCGTTCCCCTGGAGTCTGGGAAGTCTCAGTCTTTGGGAAAACCATGCTTCCCTGATTGTTGGAACACAGTCCTTCTCTGAAGTAACTTCCTCATATTCCATAAATAAAGAATAGCGTTCTGGCAGGTAAACTACAAAATAATGTAAATTATTCTTTCTATTAGTCAAATGTGAACCATTACACATAACCACACAGCGCTCTGTTCTCTAAATGTGTTTTTAAAGACAACTAGCCATGGCCTACAGTAGAATTCCTTTCGGGTTTTGTGTCGGTTTATTGGAAATGGCTATTAATTCACAGGACTCGTGACTACAAGAGCAAAGTGTCTCCACCATTTTTCTGAGTAGGGGATAAACTTTCATCCTCTGCCAGCCCCCTTAGAGACTGGCTGTGACCAGCCCCGACTTAACTTCAAAGCACAGGCTGTTTCTTCACCATGGGCACTAAAGCATCTTAATTATGCTTAGACAGCTATTATTAGTATAGACAAGTGAATAAGAATTTCCCTTTGTTGGTTTGTATTGCTGTTTTTCGTGATACCGGATGAGCTTAAGCTCACCCAGTTATCACAATTGCCGCATGCCAATATAGAGTCATTGATGGAGACTTCCGGTTCTCTCAGTGTCTGATAGATGGATGTTCCAGTCCATAGACACAAATGTTTCCTGCCATGCTCTCTTCATAAGCCACAGACTGAGACAGAAATATGCTCTTAACATGGTTCTGACCAACTCAGAACTGTTGGCTGAAGTGGGATTCACTAAATCCTTGGTCAGTAGTAAGCGTAGTATCATTTAGTTACTACAAAAGAAGAAAGTTGAGTATAACCAGTCTTATTAATGGTAATTTCAGGAATGCATACTTCAGAGAAAGATGGGTATTTTCAACGTCCACACACTTGAAAAGGTGGAAAATAAAGATAGAGGAAGGAAAATCCAGGCAGCAAAATCACAATATTTTAGATAGGGAAGAAAAAGGTGGAAGGGAGCCTTTTCCTTCCCTATCTAAAGAAGCTCTTGTTGGGGTTGAATCTCGAGAGAACACACACAGAAGACTGACAGAGGAGCGAACAAGCCCGTAATCAGAAGAGCAGTGTAAACCAGCAGCGAAATACCCACAGAGCGTCAGTTCTGACTCCACTGAGCCTGGTGAGAATGCCGAACACCACTGAGGATGTGAGTGAGGATGAGCAGAGACTAAGCTCGTGGCCTGAGGAGGACGGAGTCAGATGTGAACAGATGACAGAAAGCAGATTGGCTCAATTATTCAGCTTCTTTTGTTTCTGTCAGAGAGAGTGATCTTCAGATAGGAACACGTAGTGTAAACAAGGTTGAGAAGAAACCGAGTGTGCGAGACAGGTAATAATAACAGTCACAACAATTGGCTGAGTGTCCCTTCAGGACTAAGCACCATGGAAGAGAATTTAATCATTCCTTTCTAGTGCTTATGGCAGCTGTGCATGGTAGATACTATTGTTTTCAACCCCATACCAGGCTGCAGGACATTTCATAACAAGCCTGAAGTTTGTAACTGAGTGTAGTCAGATTTTTCTTTGGGCTGCCAGCTCACACATTATGACACAGAGACTTACAGATTATGAAAGCTTGGCCTTAGCTTAGGCTTGTTCCTAACTAGCCCTTAAAACTTAAATTAACCCATTTCTAGTAATCTACATTCTGTCACACACTGCCCATCTGCTTCTCCATGTCTCCTCATCTCTCTCTCTCTCTCTCTCTCTCTCTCTCTCTCTCTCTCTCTCTCTCTGTCTCTCTCTCTCTCTCTCTCTGCCTCTCTCTTGTGCCTAGATTCCTCCTCCTACTTCCTATCTCTACCTGGAAGCCCCAACTATACCTCCTGCCTAGGTATTGGCTGTTCAACTTTTCATTATGCCAGTTACAGCAGTACATCTTCACACAGTGTACAAATGCCCCACAACAAGTGAGGGGTTAAGATTTAGATTCAGGCTTGACTTGATTCAGTATCTGTCTCTTTAGAGGGAGGCAATTTCCTACATGTGTGAAATGTATGCACATGTATACCTATGTATACAATGTTATTGTGATCATATCTGTTCCTTATTGTCCCCCCTTTCCCTCCCCCTCTTGCTGACCCCATCTTTCCAATTATTTTGTCTTAGTTAGGGTTTCTATTGCTGTGGAGAGCCACCATGACCACAGCCACTCTTATAAAGGAAAACACTTAATTGCGGTGATTTGCTGGCAGCTCAGAGGTTCAGTCCATTATCGTCATGGCAGGACATGGCGGCATGCAGGTAGACATGGTGCTGGAGGAGTAGCTGAGAGTCCTACATCTTGTGCAGGAAACAGGAAGTGATGTGACCCACTGGGCATGGCTTTGAGTATATGAGACCTCAAAGCCCGCCTGCACAGTGACAATCAACAAGGCCATATCTAGTCTAACAAAGACATGCCTCCTAATAGTGCCACTCCCTTTGGGGGCCTTTTTTTTTAAACCCCCCTCTTCAAATTTCCTTTTTTTTTTTTTTTTGGACCCACTGGATTTAATTAGGGCAGCTTGTGTTATCATGGGTAGGAGTTATTTACTGGAGCATGGGCAACTTAACAGGGCTACACCACTGAAGAAAATGAATGCCCACCTCTTTTGAGTAAGCATCCCAACTCTCATGCCTACTAGCACCAAGCTTTTACACTGGATTGCATGTTCCAGTGTGGAGTATTCCTTTACACTATTGAATATATGTGGCTGTGATTGGTTTAATAAAGCTGACTGGCCAATAGCTGAACAGGATAAAGTTAGGCGGGAGAGCCAAACTGAGAATGCTGGGAAGAAGGAATGCAAAGTCTGAGGAGTCACAGGCAGATGCAGAGAGAAGCAAGATGAGCATGCCGGGCTGAGAAAAGGTACCAAGCCACATGGCAGAGTGTAGATAAGAAATATGGGTTAATTTAAATGTAAGAGTTAGCTAGTAACAAGCCTGAGCTGTCAGCCGAGCATTTATAATTAATATTGGGCCTCCTTGTGTTTCTTTGAGACCTACTGGTGGGACAGAACTGTCCGCCAGCATTCCAGTTTAAATTATATTGTCAGGCACATAATAAGCAAGAAAAACCCAACAGATGGCATTGAAGAGCCACAGTTTGTACTCATAACTGAAACAAGGAAATGGGAGACCAAGATCGTAATGAACAAAGCAGCAGGCTGGCTTGTTTGCACAGTGCTTGCCTACCCTGGGCAGGGCCCGGAGCTTGATCTGTAGCACTGCAAGAAGAGAGTCCTGATTTCTTCTTAAAGGTTCACTGTAGACTTTTTTGAGCCAAGAATTTTGATATTGAGCCTTGGCAAATCAAATAGGACTTGATCTGTAAAGTTCCAAGTGAAAGGAGAGAACCTTAGGACACAGCCTGCATGTTCACAAAGATGCCACGTTGGATTCTCCCAACCCATGATGCTGTTGTTGGAGGATTTCATAGGGGGTTATAAACAAGGGGATTTGTCTGGCCTCCTTAAGGTAGATTCATATTTGACTGAACTTCCTTTGCAGAGTATTTATTTTTGACAGGTTTTGCTGAAATAATATTGTGGTTATTTCTAGACCATCAAATTAGTAACCCTTATCTAAAAAGGAAGTGCATTTTGGAGTCTGGTTGCTCTTAGTGAACCCATGGCATTTCCTGGCATTTATTGGCTCCTGAGTGCCTGTGAATCTTCCTTATGCTGTATTCAGAGGAAGGGCGCTGTGGAAGTCGGTGTCACCTCATGAGAGCAGCAGTGTGGGAACTGCTGGCCTACGACAATCTGTTCATAAATGCTGCTAGGGATGGGCAGTAAGCCCGGTGTCTGTGATCTAGGGAATCACACGCTTCCATTTTCAAAATCCAGGTTGGGGTTGTTGGCCTTCTCTTTGATTCCTGGGAGTTTCACATCTTTCTGTGTGTGTTTCAGTTCTTCCAGCATCTTAGAAGAGACTTTCCCTTGGCTCTGTGTCTCAAAGCATTCAAACTGGTTAGGCTCAGTATGAGGAGGAATGAGGCATGGTATGTCCAGTAGCTTTAGGTGCAGGTAGGTTTCCGAAGTTCTAAATGGAGATATGGTACATTAGTGTAGTGAAATACTTTCTCATAGTTTTGGATGTTCAAGAAGAGACTGTAGCCTATTTGCCAGTGTTATATAGAAGCCTGCACACTCTGGACAGGGTGGTAGAAAAAATCCCTCCTCTTAAGATTCTATGATTATGAACAGTTCTGTTTCATATATTTGATAGTTCTTGGGTATTGTCAACCAAAATCAGGGCCAGATAGAGTAGAGGGATAAAAGCTGCAGAGGAGATGGTGGCATTCATTCATCTGTGATCTCAATACCCGTAAAATGAGACTGGAAGGGAGACAGGAGAATGGATTGGAAGCTTACCAGCCAGCTCTTCTAGACTGTGCAGGAACAACAGAGACCCCTCATCAACAAAGTGGAAGGCAAGAACTGATTCTAGAAAGTTGCCCCCTGATCTATGCGTGTGTGCTCCTGCCCACATACTAAATAAATACATAAGTAAATAATTGAAGAACCTTGCAAGTGAAAGTCCATTTTGTTATGGTACCATTATTACCCAAGAAAACTGCGTGTCCTCTCAAGTTCCCTGAAGTGGCTGCCGTGATGACTCATGGGGACAGTAGTTGGGAAATGGGTCTGTTTTAGCAACCTTTCAGTTTATTTCAGGTATGACGAGGCTGTTCGTGGCTTAGGCATAAGATGGTTAGCTGTCAGCACTTCCGTTATTCGATGTGGTTTTCCTTTTTATTGATCGTTAAAGAAGAGAAATCAAGGTTTGATCAAGAACCCGTTGGCATGCACGGCTGTGCTGAGGTCTAATCTTCACAGAAGTCTGAACTAAAATGAAATTAGTCTTGCCTACAGATGGGCTGGAAGCGATGCTGCAGTCAGTGTTTAGTTTTTTCAAAACAAGTAGTGGTTCTTTGGAAATAGCTGATTTTTCCCATAGTAATGAATAAATTACCCAAAGCGTTGGGATTAGCAGGATTATGCTTCATTCGCAAAACCATCTATTGCCAGGGCTTTGAGTTGGTATTCTAGGTTAGACTGGGATGAACTCCATGGCTGTGTCTGCATCTGAAGACCCCGGGGAGCAGCTTTAAGTGCTCAGAGTACCATGAGCACTTAGTATAAAGTGAGCAGAAGGCCCCCAAACCTCCCTGCTGTGGAGGGGGTGTGAGAACAGCACTGGAGGCTATCGCAGGGCCTTGTCCAACTCTGAGAACCACGACCATCATGGCAGCCAGTTATCTGCTGCTGCCAGCCCCATCTTGCCCCTGTCCCTGAGCTCTGTTCCCGTCGTGTTGTGAGCATGTGTTCAAGTACCTGGCTTTCCTGATGGACCTTCCGGAAGCTTTTGAAAGCACTGACTGACACTAACTGCTGATCCGGCCACAGATCCACGGTCATAAAGCTCTGGGGCGCTTGCACCATGGCGGCCCCTCTTCCCTACATCCTAGCTTTGACGTCTTGGCAGTGGAGTCTGGGGGTGCAGCACATACTTGTTGAAGGGATAATTAAACAGCAAACTTTCTTGTTTGTTTGTTTGAGAAAGAGTCTCACTATGTAGCTATGGTTGTCTTGGAACTCACTGTGTAGACCAGGTTGGCCTCAAACTCATAGAGATCCTCCTGCCTCTGCCTCCCGAGTGCTGGGACTAAAGGTGTGCACCATTATGCCTGACTGCAAACTTTTTACCCACCTCTGTACTTAACAGACCTTTCTGAAAGAGGCACCTGTCTAACACAGACACTGGTATCTGACTGTGTGGTGGTTTAAATAAGAATGATTAATGTCCCCACCCACCCACTGGGTGGTGGTGGTGCACACCTTTAATCTCAGTACTCTGTGAGAGTGGTCTACAGAGCGAGATCCAGGACAGGCACCAAAACTACACAGAGAAACCCTGTTTTGAAAAACAAAACAAAACAGAATTGCCCCGCCTGCAGGGCTTCAACGGTTTCTCGACCACCCTAAGGAGGGAATGTAGGGACAGGAGATACAAAGGAAAGACATCAAGTCTGGATTCTGATCAAGGTGCACTTTATTTCTCTTCCACAAAGGTTTATATAGCTCCACAGGGTTGGGGGAGCAAGAAGCTGTCATCTGCATAAGGTGGGGCAAGCTAACAGGATGTTTGTATAGGATGTTTACAGGGTGAGAGGGTCAAGGGCTCTGACTCAATGTCCTGTTGCTAGGCAACCTGACTGTAAGATGATCTAGTCCCCATCTTATTGGGGGTCTGTATTTTTCCACTAACTAGAGATTCTGTCCTTGTCCCTGACACAGAATGGCCCCCATAGGCTCGTATGTTTGAATGTTGGTCCTTAAGACATGGCACTACTTGGGAGGGACTAAGAGGTGTGGCTTTGTTGGAGGAAGTGTGTCACTGGGAGGTGGGCTTTGGGGTTTCAAGAGCCCAAGCCAAGCCCAGTGTCTCTCTCTTCCTGCTGCCTGAGGGTCTGGATGTAGAACTCTCAGCTACCTCTCTAGCATCATGTCTGCCTGCATGCTGCCATGCTTCCTGCCATGATGACTATGATGGACTAAACCTGTGAAACTTATCAGCAAGCCCCAATTAAATGCTTTCCTAAGAGTTGCCGTGATCATGGTGTCTCCTCACAGCAACAGAACATTTGACCAAGACAGGATGTGTGTATGCAAACATGGCATTCAGGCACTGGCTGATGACTAACACAGACACTGGAATCCAGTTGTGTGTGTGTGTGTGTGGGGCATGACATTCAGGTATTGACTCCTGACTCACACAGACAAGGGTATCCACCTGTGGGTACAGACGTGGCAGGTAAGCTCTGGCTGTTTTAATATTGCTATCATCACCTCTTTTTCCTGCCCAGCTTCGATATTATTCTCAGGTTGCTCATTCTAAGCAGGAGCAGTCTGCTCTTTCCTCTTCTCCATCTCTCCCTCTTGCCCTTCACCCGTCTCCTTTCCCACACCCTTCTGCTTCTTCCTCCTCCCCTTCCTCTTCCTCCTGCTTCTGTTTCTCATTTCTCTTTCTCCCCTGGCCTTCTGTCTGCCATTCCAGCCTCTGTTAGCAAATACACTCTTCAAATGTAGACATTATTTTTGACTTCCACCCCCCTAGTTATGGCCTGGATTGGATGGACTTCTCTGTCCAGGTAAACTTCCCTTATAGAGCTTCAAAAAATATCTTTTTTCAAAGAACATTTCAAAAATAATAAAAGAGACAGAATAATAATTTTTTTTTTCTTTTTGTTTTTTGACACAGGGTTTCTCCATGGTAACTTTGGAGCCTGTCCTGGAACTCACTTTGTAGACTAGGCTGACCTTGAACTCACAGAGATCCACCTGCCTCTGCCTCCCGAGTGCTGGGATTAAAGGTGTGCGCCGCCGCCGCCGCCGCCGCCGCCGCCGCCGCCGCCGCCGCCGCCACCCGGCGAATAATTTTTAAATAGTACTTTTTCCCTTCCCCAACTCTTTCCTACTGTGAGGGATGTGAGACTCACTTCCCCGCTTACATCTTTTCTGAGCATAGCACCTGTAACCCAAACACCATGTATTGCATGGACATGTGTATGCAAATGAGACAGACCTCACTGTATATCTTGGCAGTCACTTAGGAAAGGGCACTCTTGCCTGTCAATGCCTGTTCTCACCTAAAGCTCCTACAGGGCAGGGAGGGCCTTGGCCTTCCCAGCAGCCTGCTCAGGGGCATCTGCCTGGTGAGAAGTAATAAATCAGTTTTGATGACTCGGAGAAACCATAGATGCTCAATTATCCGGGGAAAAGCCTGGCCCCTAGCATGCATTCCAAAGCGGACTCTTAGAGCTGGCTTCTAATAAGGTCCATTAGAGTGTTCTCGTCTTGTATCAGAGGTGTTTTAATTTCTCTCCATCTTCAGTAAATGGCAACTGAGGATACAAAATTCTTCAGTGTAGATATTGAAAAACCCCTCCTTTCCACCCCCCCCCCCAGTCTGCCCTTCTGCTACTGGAAGCTTCCATCTTTACTTCCACATATTTATCTACACCTCGTACTGAAGGCTCTGTATGGAAGGACTTTCTCAATTAGAGCCTAGAGACTTTCTCAGTTATATTTCTCCAAAAAATTCCAAATAGTGCATATTTCTTCTACTTTGGAAAAATTACAAAAAAAAATTATAGTAGTTTTGACTGTCATTTGAAAAATGAACACACTCCAAAGCTATTTGGATTCATTGGCTTAGCAGAGCCAGACAAAAAGTACACCATGCACCAAATGATGGAAGAACAAATTCTTCCTTAGGACATTGATGATGGGCTAGGCTTTGCTTTTTTTCTGTCTGTGTGTGTCTCGTTATTGGCAATGCTTCCTGAAGCATCAGGCTTTTTCCACCTTTGTGTAAAGTTAATCAAAGGCACCCTCTTAGTGGCCTTGAGCTCTTTTCTGTGTAGAATCAGATCCTTGTCAGGACTCCTCTCTGGCTCCTACCCAGAGATGAGATTTACTGACGAGCCATGCGTGTGTTGTCAAGAATACCTTTTGACTAGTAACCAGGTTCTTTCATAACAGCCATCAAAGGAATCGGAGAATGGATAAATGCAGGGACTTGGTTTAGTGTGGGTAGACAACATTAGTGTGTGTGTGTGTGTGTGTGTGTGTGTGTGTGTGTGTGTGTGTGTTGTGTATTGCGATGGTGTGTGTGGTGTGTGGTGTATGTGTGTGTGGCAGTATGTACTGTGTGTGTGTGTGCGCTGTGATGTGTAGTGGTGTGTGATGTGTGTGATGTGTGTGTGTGTGGTGTGCATTGCGGTGTTTTGTGTGGTGTGTGATGTGTGTGTGTATGTGTGTGTGGTGGTATGTGTAGTGTGTGTGTGTGGTGTGTGATGTCTAGTGGTCTGTGATGTGTGGTGTGTATATTTGTGTGTGCGTGCGTGTGTGTGCTCTATGACTGTGAGCGTGCATACCCTGGTGCACATGTGGCAGTCAGAGGACAGCATTGTGGGCGGGCTCTGGCGACAGAGCTCCGGTTGTCAGCTTTGCATCTCCGTTCGGCAAGGGCCTCTGTTGACCTGCCCAGGCCTGCCCTTTTGCCTTTAAGATCGAATGCAGGAGGAGGCTGTTGGTTATGGGGAAGCTGGGCTTTTGCTTGAGAGCACTGCTTTTACTAATGTCAGATGCTAACATTTTAATCTCGTTTGGACGTCACAGCAACCTCATTCCAGAAGTGACAAGTCCCAGAGCAGCGATTGGCTGGGGCTCAGCATCCAGTGTGGGATCAGGCAGTGCCTGTGCTGGAGCCTTGGCCTAGAGTGAACGCTGACTCTGCTGTCTGGAGAGCGTTTGCCTTTCAGCTGGGGTGGTTGGCTGGGAGGAAATGGTGGAGATCCAAAATATTTTAAACTCATCATATATTATAGTACACACACACACACACACACACACACACACACACACACACACACAAGCGGGTGCATGCTCACACACGCGTGTGCACATACACACATGTATTATGAATTTTCAAGACTGGTTTTTCAGTATGAGTATATTCAGCAGCATTTCTGACATTTTTCCTCAGAAAGGAGGAAGAGTTAAAGGAATCTCACAGGTCTTATTTCCCAGGGCGTTGGAAAATTGAACAGTGAGATGCTGCTTGCTTTAGTGGTGACTGAACACAGTACGGCTGACATCAAAAGGTTTCTCTTGTAATATTTCTCCCTGGACTTGTCAAGAGAGTTCTTTGCATGTCAAAAGTGAAAAATATTGGTTGGAACTTATCTGTCCATTTTAATTTGAACCTCACTATATAGATTTTCTTCTTTAGGGGAAAATAAGGGCTGGAGGGCATTATCTGTAGGACAGGGATCTGAATATCTCTGTTGTCTATTGTTTTGTAGTTTGGGTCTTGAACCTATTATAATGTTTTATATTATTAAATAAAAAAGGAAAGGAAGTCCCCCCAGAAAACAGTGTAAGAGATGAATATAACTGTGGATCACAGAGAATTTAAAATATTTTGACTCTGCATCTGGTGTGGAAAACACCTTAAGGCAAAATGAAAATGATCACAAGGAATGCTTAAACTGTGTTCAGTATTCTTAGTATTAATTTATTGTCATTAGAAATAAGTAATTAATACAGCAAGGAACTAAGTTCTATGTACGCAAAAAGGCCCAGGTGTGAACTCAGAAGCGTAACAGAGACGTTGTCTGTCATCTGACCAGGAGATGTCGGTGCAAATGCGTGATTTCGATGGTCAGGCATGCGGAAGCGTCGGTAGCACTCAGTCCCTGCGGCCCCCGAATGGCGTTGCTCACTAGTAGGCATTAGGGCTCCCTGCAGGAACGGCCCACTCCAGATGTGGAATGTGGAGCGTATCGAAGGGCCTTGGGGCATCTGAAAACTGAGAACCAACCGAGAGGGCTGGGATAATGCCAAGATGACTCAGAAGCCAGCCTGGAGGGGCTCCCGGGACCCAGATGGGGCAGTGAACGTGAAAAGGACTGAACTACATAAAGACACCTGAGTTTATAATCATACTTAGAACACAAAGCCATGCTTACATGTCTCATTGAAAGCTGTGAAGCGGCAGGTGATAGTGCTGAGTGTAGATTAAAGAGAAACAAGGAAATCTGGCATCCATCCCCACCTTCCTAGTGGGTAAGTCCCTCATAAAGACTTACGGGTAGTAAGTGGAAAAGGATGCTGGGAAAAGAAAGACATGCTTTGATAACATCTTGAGACATGACGGAAGTGGGTAACAGCAAGAAAAGGTGCTGAAATCAGAAGATGGGGCTGACAGTGCTTGAACCCACAGATCCATGTCATCCAAAAGAAGCCAACCAGACACAGAAACAGCAGTACCCGAGAAGTGTTCTGACCCACACACTTGTCCTCCGACGAAGGAACCAAATGAGACAAAAAAAAAAAAAAAAAAAACCAATGGAGACAGTGGATCCCCACTTAGCCATAGAGATACATTCCAGAGACCACCACCACCACCACCACCACCACCACCACCACCACCACCACACACACCCTGGCTGTGAACTGTATGTCGTACCAATCTGGCACCCATACTAGGTTTTTCTGTATAGACATGATAAAAGTTAAATTTGTAAATCAGAGAGTCATTAGATTCACAGTAATAACTAATAATGACCTAGCGCAGTTACACTACACTATAAGAAAAGTTACGTAATTTGTTAGCCTCTGAAAACGTCCTGTGGTCTCTCGTACGACTTTTCCTTTGTCTTTTGTGTTGCTGGAGATCAAACCCAAGGCCTCGGGCGTGATAGACAGCGTTTGATCACCACTCTGCCTCTGCCGCTAATTTCTCTTCCCTCTCTTCACATTCTCTCATGTTAGCGTAGATCTTAGCGACCTCTGCACACAATGAGTTGAAAACATTAACTCTTTACACAAAGGAAGCATTTATGGCTTCTAATTTGCATATCCAGATTTTCAGCTTCTCTGCTCTTGCACTCTGGGCCATTATTATGTCAAATAAAAGTCACTGAGACAGGGACACTGAGATACCGCGACAGTCAATCAGATGGCCCATACGGCTGCTGAATGATGGGCTGGTAGCACATTTGTGACTCTGGAGCCCACCACCCACCACTGGCAGACCAAGTGGACCTCCAGGGAACTTTATCATGCTACTCACAGTGTCATGAAGTTTCAAATGTGCAAATTGTCTGTGTCTGGATTTTCCATTCAATATTTTCAAACTTGGGCTAATTGTGGGCAACTGTTCCTGATAAGTGGGATTCACTGTAGTAGTTTATAGGAAATACAGGGGGCCAGGGGAGCATGTTAATAGCACAGGATTGAAAGCAGTCCATGCCTGAATATAGAAGGTCTGTAAGACGCCTGGGTTCATTGCTTCAGTGAATAAAAGTTACAGAAGGGCTAAGCAGGGCCAAGGAGACTGGTTAGCCAGTTGCAGAGACCAGCCCTGTTTGGAACTTAAGTCATATTGACCAGCCGTAAGAAATCTTTCCTTCAAAACAGCAGGAGGAGATGGAATGCAGATTGTATGTTATTAAGGGATCCTTGATCGTTTCATTGAGTGTTGACGATACTGAGTTGGTCCTTCACAGTTCTTATCTATTGGACAAACTTACAAATGGATTTAAATAATGTCTGAGATTTTCTTTAAAAACAGTCCATCTTGAGGTCCAAGACACATTGTATAGGCATGAAATTGTCAAAGAATAAGCAAAAGGTGAAAGAAAGAGAAACATTCCATTGAAGGTAAATAGGTCTACATAGGCCGTAGATAAAATCAGAGTGGTTGAATGCACTACTAGTGTTTGGTGATGAGATCAGGAAGTCCTTTGTGGCTTTTCTCCACTTTATTGGATATGAGAATTGTACACGATAGAAACAATTATATTTTGTTGTCCGAGAGGCAGGACCCTGGCAGGAGGCCTGGCTTTAGCTAGAATGACTCGGCCGCTCTGCTCTCCGCCTTCCTCTCTCTCTTTACACCCTTTCTGTGTGTCCAAAGGCCATTGGCTGAACCACACTTGTGCCTGTTACTCTAACTTCACAGACAAGAAAACAAAGCTTCAAGATCAAGGTTCCTGCCCACTGGGGAGCCACCCTGACAGAAGTCTTCCATGGAATGGTCACCTGGCCCCTCATTCAGGGACTGTGGAGATACAGTATAACATATAGTGTGCCCAGAGTGTGCGGCCAGAGGGTTCCCCTTTCTCCTGATGTTTGGGAAGGGGTGGGGAGGGGCACACGGCCCCATGGCTGACTTCCTTCCACTGTGCTCCGCTCCCGGAAGGTTCCACCACTCCCAACAGTGCCTCAGGCCAGAGACCAGGCTTTTCACATCTAAGCCTTCCAGATACTTAAGATTAAACCCCAGCGTGCATCTTCCCACTGGTCTGCCCTGAATCCGAGCTCATGTGCATTATTTGTTTGCCGAAGCGTAAAGGTTGTTTTTACTTTGTTTGTGGGTTACTTTTGAACAGCAGTTATGAAGGCCTAGTCAGAGGCAAGCTGTGACAGTGAAATTCGTGACTATTTACATCACATTCGTATTAGAATAAGACCCTGCGAACCAAAAAAATAACATTTATTTGCACTTACTCTCCATGAGATGTCTTCAGTAATCATTTTCCTTGAATAAGACCTGAGGGAAAACAGATGATTTTAGTTTCTTATGTGCTTGAAACATTTTTAGGACTATTGTAATAATAATCATGATATAATAAAACCCTCTAAAAACATCAAAACAAACATACAAAGAAAGTCCTGAACTTCCTCTATGCTGCGATTAGCTTCACTTCCTGGCAGGCTTATTTTGTCTTTTGTGAAACCCGAAGGGGCCCGAGGGCATGTACCGATCTTGCTGTCTGTCACCTGCCAGGTGCCAGACTCCGCATGTCACGAGTAGCAGTCATCCATCAGGGAAGAGGAATAAGCTGCCCTCCCCCCCCCCCAAGTTCTTGCTGCAGGCTGTATAAGTTCCCTACCTTCTGCTCCACAAGATTTAGTGAGATGTGAAGAACACCTGAAACACAGTGCTTCACTGCTTCACGGCTGGGCTCGCAGCAAGACCTGCGACCCGGAGATGTCTGACGGGGGTCTGTGGAAACCGCACTGACGTTTCTAACATTGTCGCGTCCTTCAGAAATCAAGGCACTAAATATAGTCAAGATGAATGAGAAATTTTTATTCACATTCAGGGACGAATGGGGATGTAAAAAAATAGAAGACTAAATATCACTAATAGGCATTGAGCCTTACAGTGCTCCAGATGCGGTGCTAAGCCTTATAAATAATACATAATCCCGTGCAGCCCTCCTGGGCATCCCATGTTATAGCTGAGCTGTTCAGTGACGTGCCCAGGGTTAGAAAGAGATGGAGCTGGGTGGTAGGCATTTGCTTTCTACCCACTGTGCGGTCTCAGTGTCCACAGAAGGTGACGGGCACGTAGAAACGCACCCGGTGCTGATTTGGTCCTCCACGGCCTTTGTTCTGTGCCGGATCTCCAGTCCTTCCCCGGCACAGCTATCTGGAGGCGAATACAGGGACGGAGGGCTGACTCCCTGCCCAGGGTGGAAGCCACGTGGCCTGACTACCTCGCAAGACAGTTAAAGGCCATCAGAAGGGAGATTTATTGAAGGTATGAGGAAAAAAGATCAGACATGAAATGTAAACAGATGGCAAATAAATGCCATTTAGCTCTAAATACCAAAATAAAATCTGCCTTTACTCAAATTGAGATAAAGGTATGTCTGTTCTTTACCAATTCACTCGAAAAGCACAGTGGGTATTTCCTTTGAAATCCCAGCCTCCTCCAGGCACAACTCAGTGTTACATATGTTCCTCAAAAGTATGATACTTTGACAACTGTAGTTTCTAGATTCAGTCACATTGAGAGACATTAGAAGGAATGCAACACAGTATTTTGCTTTTGTTTTGTCTTAGAAAGATGAGAACTATATTTGAAAATATATATGCCCAGATACCTCTAAAAGTTATTTCCAGTTGGCAAATTATTGTGGGTGCCTTCTCTGATCTGAGAGGAGTTTTAAAATGTGTATCTGAGAAGCTTAGTATTTTTAGGAATAAAGAGGATACATTTTTTTTTACAAGCTTATGTAACTGGAATATGCCTTGCTACTTCTGTAATAATTGTCGATGATTCAGCCTAATTTTCTCTAACATGAAAAACAAAAATAAAGTCCATGTTGACTCTGGCAGGTGGTGAATGTGAGCCATGTCAGGTTACGAATGGTCCACAAGTCACTGGATGATTTCCATCTCCCTCAGCTAACTGGTTCCCCAACAGGTGTGTTAGAGCTCAGAGATGCCCTCCTTTCTGGTCCCAGCCCTCACACTGCAGCCACTTGACCTATCGGAAACAACTCTCTCTCCTTCCAAGGTGCCCTCATTTTTTTGTCAGCTCAGTGAAAGCCAGAGTTATCTGGGGAGAAGACCCCATTAAGAAAAAATGCTTCAGCTGGGCAGCGGTGGCGCATGCCATTAAACCCAGCCCTTGGGAGGAAGAGGCAGGTGGATCTCTGTGAGTTCGAGGCCAGCCTGGGCTACAGAGTGAGTTCCAGGATGGCCAAGGTTACACCAAAGAACTGTGTCTTTAAAAACAAAAACAAACAAACAAAAAGAAAATGCTTCTGTCAGATTGGCCCCCGTGGGAAAGTCTGTGGGGATATTTTCTTGATTCATGGTCGATGTGGAAAGGCCCAGCTCACTGGGGTGGGGGTGGGGGTGTGTGACACCCCTGGGCAGGTGGTTCTGGGTTGTAAACAAACAAAAAGCAGGCTGACCAAGCCAGTCAGCAGCACTCCTCCATGGCCTCTGCTTCAGCTCCTACCTCCAGGTTCCTGCCCTGACTTCCCGCCCTGAGTGATGATGGGGTGTGACCTGAGAGATACAAGCTGATGTCAACCCTTTCCTCCCCAGGTGCTTTGGTCATGGTGTTCCCCCACAGCAACAGGAACATACGACACAAGGGGAGCAAATGTCATTGCCGTGTAGGGAGGGAGTCCGCTGAGGTAGGATATTTGAGAGCCTTTGGGGAACTGTGGAAACTGGACCTTGTCGTGGGCCTCATGATGATGAAGACTCTCCTTCCCGTAGCCTCCTGCCTTAACGTAGTCTGTCCTTATGTGGCTTCTTTGTATGTCGCCCATGGTGGTCATTTCCTTTTTAGTCCCCGCCCCTTCCTGTTGCTCAATACCTGTGTCAGCCAATAGTCTCCTTGCCCGGAGCTGCCTCCGTGCTTTTCCACGAGGCTCAGTGTTCGCCTCAGGCTGAAGCTAAGCAACGCACGCCTGGTGCAGCCATTTGCTTTCGCAGTCGGTGGTTTCTCGCTAGAGTCAGCAAGAAATCAGGAGGCGGGTGCCGAGAGAAGGCATGGCCACCGCTTTCCCCAAACTCACTGGGCACGCAGCCTCGACTTAGCCGGCCCTAAGCTAGTGTCAAAGAATTGGAAGACACGTGGGGTTGGCTCCTTGTCGATAATTTGAAACAGAAAGGGCAACTGACCGGTTGGGAAATTACAGAAAATGACTAAGGAACAAGTTTAAAATTAAATTACCAAGTACACATTTTATTTAAAAAAAAAAAAAAAAAAAAAAAAAAAAACTTAAAAGAATCTAAAGCAGACCAGCAGTTCCTGAGGTGATGGTGGGGTGGTGGGAGGAGGGATGGGAGGGGGAGACCAGCTCAGAGTTGGTCAGATAATCAGATTTCCTTAGCGTCCTCGCTGGCTCACAGTTGGAAAGTGGTGTTATGTTAGATTGGTCATGTTAAATGTGGGCAGTTTACTATGTCCGATGCCTCAATAAACTCAGTTAAAAGCTATACCTTTAGCATTTGAAATAGGAAGAACTTTTGGAAAAGAGATGTTTATAGAGAATAGTGTTCCAGAAAGACAGAGCAAACACAGTCCATGTTATTTTGTGGTTTTTAAAATTTCCCACAAATCCCTAGTATGGGGCTGATTGGAGATCTCACAGCACATAAAAGTAGTCAGAACTGTTTAGAAGGACTGTCATGAGCCTGAGCTGCCTCTGTAGGTTAAGTCCAAGCCTCTCCCCCGGTTCGGTGGATCTGTCCTGTAATGTAACCATACTGAGTGTGGCTCCTTTCTCCTTATCTCCAAGAACTGGAGAGGTAAGCTTGAAGCACAGCTGTACCAAGCATGGCCTGTAGTTGGATCTTCTCATTGGAACCCCTGGCTCCCCAATAATGACACAGAGACTTATGTTAATTATAAAAGCTCAGCCGATAGCTTAGGCTTGTTTCTAACTAGTTCTTATAACTTAAATTAACTTGTATCTTTTAATGTACTTTTTTAACATGGCTCAGTTACCTTTACTTTGTAAAGCCCAAGCTGCTTGCTGTGTCCCTGGACTGTCCTCATGATTCTGCTCTTCTTCTCAGCGTCCTTGGTGCCTGAAAATCCTGTCTAGCTATTGGCTGTTCAGCTTTTTATTAAACCAATCTGAGTGACGCTTCTTAACAGTGTATAAAAAGATGACTCCACAATGGCCTGCTCACTGGTGTTGACTTTCACTCACCTTGAATTTCTATTTCATCTTATAATTTTATGACCTTGAGTCCCTGTTTCTTGGTGAATAGAGAGGGATTCACGCCCCCCCCCCAATTCTTTTCGTAGTGATCCAGAAATTGAAATCTATGGTTTAGTTCACAGACTATCCCTTAGGCAAGAGATATTTTCATTAGAAAAATCAAGAATATGAAAAATTTGAAAAATTCAGTGTGGTTTGTCAGGCTTAGTCATAATCTTTAACTTTTCTCTGACTATAGAAATTTTGACTCTGAGATTCCAAAGTTTGGCCGAAAGTTAATTTCTTATGATAAGAATAATATTTTACACGAAGAGGATAAACGAAAGAGGTAATTATTATTAGTATCTCCTCAAATAAAAATCCCTGGATACATTCTATGTACATCCACACAGAGCTTAATCACAGCATTCCTCCTCCTCCTCCTCAGACTTTGTCCAAGCATGGGGATCCCAGCTACCATAGGAACTTCAGAGAGAGACTTATAAAATTCTATATTATATAAATGGATATAGCCATTGTGGAAACCAATATAGAAATTCTCCAAAAACTAAAACTGTGTGATCCACTATTGGAAAATGAAATCAGTGTGTTGGAGAGATGTCTGCATCCACAGCATTAGTCAGCATAGCCAAAGAGATGGAATCAACTTTAGTGTCTGTTAGTCAGGATAGCCAAAGAGATGGAATCAACTTGGTGTCTGTTACGGATGAATGAATTAAGAATGTGTGTACACACTGAGACTACTCCTCAACTTCAGGTACTAGGAAGTCCTGCCATTTGCAAGACCGTGGGTGAACCTGATAACACCGTTAAGAGATGAAAGCCAGGCCCAGAGAGGTCCAGCTTCACGATCCCAATAATGTGTGGAATAGAAATCACAGAAGCCAGAGTAGAGCGGTGGTTACTGGGGACCAGGAACAGGGCTAAGTTGGAAAGATACTGGTCAAAGGGTGCAGAATTTCAGATAGACAAGAGGACACAGCATGGTGATTGTACTTAACAAGGTAACATCTATTTAAAACTTGCTGGGAGTAGATGTCAAATGTCCACACCACCAAAACATAAGTATGTGAGGTGATACGTTAATTACCTTGATTCAAATACATTTATCAGAGTGTATATTTCCATATAATTATATACTTATTTTCTGTTAATAATAAAATGAATATTATGTTATTTCAAAATAGAAAGAGGGAAGAAAGTAATGCTGATAGGTTTTTCTGTCTCAAGACTAACTTCCAGAAAAGTCTGTGGTGAGAAAGACCGGTTGAATTTTTTCACCTATCTTTGTTTCTCTGCATTAATTTATAAAAGTTTGAGATTCTGATAAGAAATGTATTTTAAGATTAGAAATACTTCTGAGAATCCTAAGATGTTGCTAACCACGTACTAAGTTGCCATAATTTTTCAAAGCGTTTTTCGCTTTGCACATCTCTGGAAAGGCTTAGAGAATAGTTTGTATCGGAAGAACGGACTTCTGGAGGGGTAGCCTGGTTTTACAGCGAAAGACTCGGGATAAAATCCAGAATCTGGGTACCTGGGACTTAGAAATCATGGGGCTAGGAGGTCAGAGAAACTTGCAGAGAGAAGGGGAGAAGATGTGGAGACTCCTCTCTCTTCTATGTATCCTTACCTCGGCTGGACCACTCTGTGGGGAAGATTTCCGTCTCATCCCTTTCTGCACTGAATAGTTTACAGCCAGCGCTTGCAATGCATAGTTTGAACACATGGTGAGTGAAATGGTTTTAGTAGAAAGGTGTCCACCGCTGATATTATTAAATCTGCCACTTAAGGAAGTTTAAAGTTACACACTAGGGATTTCCAAGGTCATTATGAACTGCCGTAGTTGGAGCGATTGTTGTTATAGTGGATATAGCAGCAATATTTCCTGTAAGAAAGGATAGAACTTAAATTATGGGAGATACTGATCTGGTTATGGGACAGTTGTTCATTTAAGTAATTAAAGTAAAGTGAATGCTATCGTTATCCTTAATTACAAGTGAAGAAACTAAGAAATGAAAACATTAATCACTTCCCGAAGGTGCATAGCTGTGACGTGGCAAAGCTTTGACCTGAACCCAGTTACCTAGGTCCAGTTTCTGTTCTGAACTACTTGACTGTCTCAGCAGGACTGAGATTTGTATAGCTAAACCAAAATTAGCAAGTTTTTCCCAGTCCATAGAACAAGTTAACAACAGATAGGATTTTCTAAATGGGAAAAGTTCCTCTCTCAAATCTTTGTTCTCACAATTATATCATAGATTGTTGTGAATTAACAAGTTACAAGTTAATGATACAAATTAATTAATGCAATTAAATGACTTAAATTTGCATCCCCGCTACTGAAGGTTTAGCCAGATAATCCCAAATAAACTACATTGTTGCTAAAGAAAGTAAGTCATCTGTGGCCAAAAATCAAGAATAAGTAAAGAGGCCAAGAAAATGAATGTCTCCGTGAGGGAAGTATTTCCCAGCCAACACTCAGACCTGAATCCAGCCCCCAGAACCCCACATTTGAAAAGCCCAGCGTACCTATGAACCTAGTAGTGCTGGGCGAGAGAGGAGGCCCCTGGGACTTGATGGTCAGTCAGTCCAGATGAATCTGTAAGCTTCAGAGAGGGAGCCTGTCTCCAAGAGTACCATGGAGAGAGGTTGAAGAAGATGCCCGACATCAGTTCCAACTCACATGTGCACACAGGAAACGAGCAGAGTCAGGCCTGGTGTCACGTGATCTCCACCTTGGGAGGTGGAGACCAAAGGATCAGGAGTTCAAGGCCAGCTAGGGCTATCTGAGAGCCCATCTCAGAACACAAAGTGGAGGGTCAAGGATAGAGACTTCCCTACTATAGTCTGTTGGGCACACACATGGATGGTGAGGAATTCCAGGAATTCCCCTCGTCTGTGGCTGCTCTCCAGAAAGCTAAGCTGTGAGGCCTTCCGGCATCGTAGCATAATTTTGATAAAGCATCAGCCACAAACTCTAGGAATGTTCCGATTTTAGTGGTCTCAAGTGATTCCTCAGTAAGACTGTCACCTCATCATCCACAGATATAAAACTAAAACAAAACAACAGCAGTCTGGCAAGGAAGTAGGGTGTTTCCCCATGTTTCCTGGGAGTTCCTCACAGGAACCCTCCATGGCTTGGAAGTAGGGTGTTTCCCCACGTTTCCTAGGAGTCCCTCACAGCCATCAGTGTCTTTGCTTGACTGTGACTTTGGCCCCTTTCTCCTCTTCAGATGAACAGCTGGGTGTCTTGCCTCTAGTTCCTCTTGGGTTCTTTCATATCTCACACTTCTTAGAAAGCTGGCTTCTTCTCATCTGAGTCCAGATAAGTCACCTCCCTAGAAAGAACTTCCCTGGCCACTCTGCATGGTATCCCTGTTGCTCCAGACACTCTCTAACCCGGGCCTGTTTTATTTGAGTATATAAGAAAGGTGCTCTTGGGCTGGAGAGATGGCTCAGAGGTTAAGAGCACTGACTGCTCTTCCAGAGGTCCTGAGTTCAATTCCCAGCAACCACATGGTGGCTCACAACCATCTGTAATGAGATCTGATGCCCTCTTCTGACCTGCAGGCATACATGCTGTATACATAATAAATAAATCTTAAAAAAAAAAAGAAAAGAAAGGCTCTCTCTCTCTCTCTCTCTCTCTCTCTCTCTCTCTCTCTCTCTCTCTCTCACACACACACACACACACACACACACACACACACATGTTGCGGTAACGCCCGCGTTACCGCTAACCGTCCACCATGTCTGAGCGAAGGGCTGCGGATTAAAAAATAGAGACAAGAGACAGCGAGTCATTCGTACGTTTGGATGTCGAATGCCATTTATTGAAAGAGGGAAGAAACCTTAAATATGTACAGGCTTACAGCACAAATGGAGGAACCCCCGGAGGGCAGAAGTTCGCTGTCAATGGTCTACATTCCAGACTCAATGTTCTACATTCTAGCATCTAAGTAGTTAACGCCCAAAATACAGGATACACAACAAGGAACTTCCCTCAAGCATTCAGAAGGGTGGATACCGGCAGGGAATCCGAATAGGGAGGACACAAGGAACTTCCCTTAAGCATTCAGAAGGGTGGATACCGGCAGGGAATCCGAATAGGGAGGACATCTGATCAAGGTCAAGCAAGCAAGGCTGCAGCCACTCCCAGTCGGGGGCCAGGGCCCATGGCGCCCACAGTTCCCCCCTTTTTATTAAATGAGCTTCTGACTTAGGTTGCGTGGGACCAGCAGACCACCTTACCCGTCATAGAGACACTTGCCCAGGCCACACAAGTGCTCTGTCTTAGGTTGGTGGCAGCCGCCCAAGCATTACCCGTCTCTGAATACTCATTATCATACAGACTCAACCATGTGAGCTGTAGAGTGACTGCTGCCAAAGATCTCAAAGTGGCACTGGGCTTGCAATCTGTGCGACACAGAAAAGACCAACAGAAGTCCGAACCCACCCATAGCCAGGAGGCTAAAGGCAATTGAACCACTCCCTTCTAAAACGAGCCTTACTGTAAATAGGAGTCCTTGAAAGGTGGTATCCCATAAGCAAATGGAACTTGAGTTTTAATAGTTTTTTACAACTTACAAAGCCAATTATAATGTATAAAAGTGGAATTAAATTTGTCATGCCCAATAAGAAGAAAGATTAACTAACTGTGGTAGCTACTTTTGCTGCCAGGGTCTCCATTGTGCTAGCTGTAGTAACCAATTACGAAATAGCAATCCCAGAAACAATAGCAGCAGTGACCACCACTGCTATAACAGCAACAACGGCAACAGCAATGTCAGAGTCTCTTCTGGAGCATGTGAGCATCATCTGTGTCTAGCTGCCACGGTCCACTGGCATGGACACGGCTCCAGGAACACGAACCACCAAGGCCCATTTTTCTTGATCCCAGCACTACTTAGGCTGGCAGGTCTGCAAGAGAACAACTAAGAAACAAAGAAAACAGAAAACAAAAACAGCAAACAAGGAGTAGAACTAATGGCCTCAATAATGGCCACATTCAGGCTCACAAATTTTGAGGTATCTTCAAAAAAGGCTAGATGAATTTCAGGAGGCAAATAAATGTTGCACAGAGCCATTCCTGAAAAGTAGGTACTGCACCAGCTTGAGGGGGGTTGCAAAATGCGAAAAAGGCCTAGCTGGCATGCTACTGTTTACAACTGAAGTTCATTGACCTTCAGAGTTATCCTTAATCTCCAAGGTGTGGTACATTCTCAATGTTTTTTGAAAAAAGTTACCATACATTACCTTCTGAGGAATCCAACCACATGGCTACAGTTCCTAGGCTTAGAATAATGTTTGCCAAGGCTGGCCGTATTGGGCTCTCAATCCCCATCGGCATCAGAAGGGGAGAGTTTTTTACGAAGGCCCAATAGGTCTCTGCCATGTTGGGATTCAGCAGCAGCCACAGAGCGCACACAGCGTTCAGGAACACAGAGAGGAATTTCATTGTCCTGTGGAAAGACACAAACAGATCCCCGGGCCCACACCAACACCGGATCGGGTCCCCTCCAAGTGCCAGTAGAAAGATCTTTCCATTGCACCAGAGGATGATTTGCAACAGGAGCCCTCCAGTGCTTATCTGCAGCAGATACTCCAGCAGAATCCACCGATAAAAAATTTAAAATATATAAAACAAGGGAAAGAATAGAATGTGGAGAGGAAAGATGAGCCCCTAACTCCCCCTTTTTTACTTAGCAATATAAGTTTTTAAGGTACGATGGCAGCGTTCTACTATAGCCTGCCCTTGAGGATTATAAGGAATACCAGTCTTATTAACAATAGAAAAATCTTGGCAGAATTTTGAAAATCCCGTACTACTGTAGGCGGGACCATTATCAGTTTTTATGCATTTTGGCACTCCCATGTAAGCAAAAGCATGAAAACAATGATTTTTTACATCCTTAACCTTTTCCCCTGAATGGACAGAAGCAAAAATTAGAGAAGAATATGTATCAATAGACACATGGACATATTGTAATTTTCCAAAGGAAGGCACGTGTGTGACGTCCATCTGTCACACATGATTAGGTAAAAGTCCTCGAGGATTGACTCCCAAATGAGGAACAGGTAAAAATTCCACACAAATAGGGCATGATTTAACTATCTGGATGGCTTGTTCCCGGGTTATGCCTGTATGATAACGGAGAGATCCAGCATTAAGATGATAACGCTGATGCAACTGAGTAGCCTTATCAAAGGCAGAACAGACTAATGTGACAGCGATACGAGTAATGGCGTCAGCCCTCTGGTTACCTTCACTTAGAGGTCCAGGCAATTGAGTATGAGCTCTAATATGGCCCACATAAAGGTCATGTGAGCGAGACCATATAAGTCCTTGTACTTGCAATAAGTATTCATGAATGGAAGAAATGGATGGTATGTAGGCTGTTGTCTCCAAAGGCATAATGGCATGTGCCACATATTGACTATCAGTATAAATATTTACACTCTCATCAGAAAACATCTGTAAAGCAAGCAACAGCGCCTGCACCTCTGCCACCTGGCCAGAAGTGCCCTGGACTTTTATTCTCTTTACTATGTTACCAGAAACCACCACAGCAAAACCACGTGAAGTGCCATCAGTAAATACCACACGGGCCTGAGGAATAGGAGTCATTTGTACTATCTTGGGAAATATAACAGGATGCAATTTAAAAAATTGACACACATCATTGGAGGGGTAGTGAGTATCAAACTGACCCTGCATGGAGCATGTCAATATGGCCCAATCATTATCATTAGCTTGCAACCATGTTACTTGAGACTGGGTGTATGGGGTCACCACAATATCTGGCTCTTTACCAAAAGTTTGAACACTGATCTTGATTCCTTTAAATATAATCTGAGCGACAGCCTGTGGATAAGGAGTGATGATTTTTGCTGGAGAAGCTGGGGAATGTACCCATAAAATAGGACCTGTTTGCCAAAACACTCCAGTAGGTGAATGAGTAAAACAAAATATCAAATACAATAAGGGAGAATTAAGGTCTATATACTGTACGTGAGCCTGTTCCAGGGCCTCTTGCACACGTTGTAGGGCTACACGTCCTTCAGCTGTTAATTTACGGGGAGATGAAGGGTCAGTGTCGCCCTTTAAGACATCATACAAGGGGCGAAGCTGACCTGTTGGAATTTTTAAAGTGGACCGAAGCCATTGAATATCTCCCAGAAAGGTTTGGAAATCATTAAGTGTGCGTAGCTGATCCATACGCAGAGTAATCTTTTGTGGGCGTATGCCCGTGCGTAACAATTCATGACCTAAATAATTATAGGGAAAAGATACCTGTACCTTTTCTGGGGCTATCTGTAAATTAGCCAAGCTAAGAACCTCTTGTAAGTAAGAAAAGGCATCAAAAACAAGTTTTTTATCTTTAGCAGCCATTAATATATCATCCATATAGTGAATTATATAAACACCTGGAAAAGCTTTTCGAACTGGAGCTAGGGCCAAAGACACATAAATTTGACATACAGTAGGGCTATTGGCCATTCCTTGAGGCAATACCACCCACTGATATCTCTGATAAGGTTCCTTAAGATTTTCTGAAGGAACACTGAAAGCAAAGCGAGGACTGTCCTTGGGATGCAAAGGAATGGTGAAGAAACAATCCCTCAAGTCAACCACAATTAAATGCCAATGCTTAGGAATTGCCACAGGGGCAGGCAAGCCAGGCTGTGTTGCTCCCATGAGAAGCATGGTTTTATTTACAGCTCTAAGATCCTGTAATAGCCTCCATTTTCCTGATTTCTTTTTAATAACAAATATAGGTGAGTTCCAAGGTGAAGTGGAAGGAATGATATGTCCAGCATCTAACTGCTCCTTAACCAATGCATACGCAGCCTCCAATTTTTCCTTAGCAAGGGGCCACTGCTCCACCCATACAGGGTCATCACTCTTCCAAGTGATTTTTATCGGTTGTATTATTGAAGGCTGCTGTGCAGTGACCCCTACGGAAAAGATCCTAATCCTCTAGTATCGCCAGGACCTCTAGTGACACAGTTTTCGTCTGCCACAGGGAGTGGGTCTCCTTGCAACATTTTCCCTAAGCCTTTGCCCGGGCAGTAGCCCTGACTCTTTAGCATCTGTTGTACAGGCTGTGTAGTAAGCACCGCTCCCATGCCATCCAACACATCCCGTCCCCACAAGTTTACTGGAATGTCAGGTAGCACAAAGGGTTGAAAAGTTCCTACATGACCTTCCTCATCCTTTCAATTTAAAAGTAGCCGCTCTGTAATGGCATTTGAGCTGTGCCAATACCTTGTAGGTTAGAGGTAGAATTTTTAAGGTGCCAATTGGGATCTCAGGATTCTTGAGAAATTATAGATATATCCAGCACCAGAATCCAATAATCTTTTTATCTCAATCCCATATAATTTTATTTTTAATTTAGGCTGTTTATCATTGATAACTGTTTGTCAAAACACCTTTTTTCCTGTACTTCCAAAGCCTCTAGTTCTATATATCAGCGCCATTTTGAATTTAAAATATGAAAGCAATAATAATTGAGCAATTCTATCACCAGCTTCTGTTTTCATGGTCCTTTTTACATATGCCAATTATAAAAGCATTAAATACAATCTCTATAGGATTCGAAAAGGTAAACTTTAGGTAATACTCTTCAGTAGTATTTTTATAAAATCTTAAAAAGAGGATCCTTTCTTATAAATTTCAAGTAGCACATTAGCACAAATAGCCAATTATTAACAATGTGGACCAAACAATTTACCTGTATTTTATTTACTGGAAAAATAATTTTGTAACCTCTTTATCAGTAAGAGATTATCATTTATGGGTTTATCTTAGCAACATTATTTAATAAGCTAATAACCCAAACCATTTCAGGTGTTATATTTTTATAGAACTAAACCAAGAATTTCTAGAAAGCAACTTAAATTGTAGAGCCAAATTTTCAGTAATGATCAACAGACAAGACCATACCTAATATATAGTTTAAAATTATAAATTTTGTTTCTTTAGTTTTTCAACCATGAGGATCAAACATTCATCCAAACATTTATCAAGACAATCAAAAGAACAGAACATCCTTTATTCAAACAGCATTGACTTAGCATTCAATGTCCTGACCGAAACCATTTTTCACCAGAAGTTAGGCCCGGTTTAAACTTTTAGTGCTAGTCCCTTTCCAGCCCCAGCTTGCTGGCTCTGCCCAGTGCTCAGGCTCTATCACCAGTGCCTGCCTGGGCCGCACCCCATCACGGCCCTGTCTCCCACCGGCGCGTACCTGTCTGCCCGCTGCTTCGGGCTATCTCGTGCACGCCTTTGTCCGCCACAGCCGCTGGGCGCGCCCCGCACACACAAAATCACATTTAAACTTCCTACTCCCATGAAGGGACTACCTAATAACGAGTTATTCCCACCATAAGGGAAAAACAGAAAAACATTTCCCACGAAGGGATCCTAAATATTGAACTATTCCCACTCTGAGGGAAAAATAAAAAACATTTGAGCCAAAATTAAGCAAACAGACAGCAAAACTTTAAGCTCTGGGCTCGCTTGCTGTTCAGCCAGCAGCAATGAGGCCTACCTGCCGATTCTTTGTAATTCAGATGCTGCCGCTCTGCACTGGCAGAGAGAACTCAGTTTCAGCTATCCTGAAAACTCTACAACTGGAAAAAGTCTTTACATTTTTCATTACCACTGGGAAGAGGCTTCTCTCTTTCCTTCATCCTTCCTCTACAAGGCCCCAATCATTAGGCCTAGTTTTAAAAATTTTTCCCCTTTTTACCGGGAAAATTCTTTTTTCTTGATTAAAATTTTTCTCCCATTTCTAACGGGAAATTTCCTTTCCTTCCCTCTTCTCTTTTGGGAAGATTTTCTTTTTTATTTAAAATCTTAGCTGTCTTGCCCTTTCTTAACTTTGGTACCTTCCTGCTTCAACAGTCCAATTAACTGACTGTGACCTAGCTGTACCCATTTCAATCCACTCTCACCTGTATAATGCCGGCCGGCCTTCCAAGAGTGTCCGTCAGCTGGTCCTTCTTTCTCGGATCTCGGTAGGAACCTCCATTTGTTGCGGTAACGCCCGCGTTACCGCTAACCGTCCACCATGTCTGAGCGAAGGGCTGCGGATTAAAAAATAGAGACAAGAGACAGCGAGTCATTCGTACGTTTGGATGTCGAATGCCATTTATTGAAAGAGGGAAGAAACCTTAAATACGTACAGGCTTACAGCACAAATGGAGGAACCCCCGGAGGGCAGAAGTTCGCTGTCAATGGTCTACATTCCAGACTCAATGTTCTACATTCTAGCATCTAAGTAGTTAACGCCCAAAATACAGGATACACAACAAGGAACTTCCCTCAAGCATTCAGAAGGGTGGATACCGGCAGGGAATCCGAATAGGGAGGACACAAGGAACTTCCCTTAAGCATTCAGAAGGGTGGATACCGGCAGGGAATCCGAATAGGGAGGACATCTGATCAAGGTCAAGCAAGCAAGGCTGCAGCCACTCCCAGTCGGGGGCCAGGGCCCATGGCGCCCACACACACACACACACACACAGCCAATAAGTAAAGCATGTCAGTTATCAAGAATCTAGGTTTTGCTCTTTGCCTATAAACCCAGAAGAGCAGGTCTGGTTCAGTGCTGTGTCTCTGGTGCCTAGAGTAATACATAGAATACTCAGGAGATGAATATTTATTCCATGCATGAACTAATGAATGAACTTGCACCTAAAGGTATCTGTGCACCTTTACCCCAGCCTAGTGTTCTCTTCCCCAGACCCACACTCATGTGCATATTTGACTCTATAGTGTGAAGGTTTGCTTGGCGTTTTAAATAAATTGAAGGAACACTGTAGATCAGTATTTGGTTGGTGCTTGTTTTTGTCTTCTTCCGAGGTCACCTTTCATCCTGGGTGCCAACCAGAGGTGTCTCATTCAGCTTCGTTCAAGGTAGCATCTCCATGACTACTAGCGTGCTTCTTGTGCTAAGGCAGACTTTTCTTTTCACCTTCCCCTGCCTGTACTTAGTGGTCACCTTGCTCCTTCCTTTCCCTTCCCTTCTGTGTTTCTTTTCCTATAAAACAAAACAAAAAAAACAGCTCTGGCCAGGTGAGGTGGCCTATGACTTTAATCCCAGCACTCAGGAGACAGAGGTGGGTGAATCTCTGTGAGTTCGAGGCCAGTGTGGTCTACAAAGTGAGTTCCAGTACAGTCAGGGCTGTTACACAGAAAAACCTTGTCTCAAAATAAACAAACTAAAAAAAAAAAAAAAAAAAAAAAAAACCCAAAAACCCAGCCCATACATTTCCAGTTCAGTGTGATCAGTGGACTTGAATGTGATAACAGAGCAGCTTTCTATGGAATAGCCGCAATCAGGGCAAGGGTTTAAATGTGACCACCAGATAAAGTGGGTGTGTGATGTCTCGGTACTGTCTCAGTCGGGAAGTTCCTAACAGATTAGACTCGTGGCCACCTCCCCAGACAGGTCCTGCTTCAAGAATTTTCATGTAGATGAGGGATGTGGTGGAAGAACCAACTATGATCTCCTTATCCCGTGGGTGTGGCCACAGCTCTGCTAGTGCACTTGATGACTGTGTCCAGTGAGTGTGACCACAGCTCGGCTAGTGCACTTGATGACTGTGTCCAGTGAGTGTGACCACGCTCTGCTAGTGCACTTGATGACTGTGTCCAGTGGGTGTGACCACAGCTCTGCTAGTGCACTTGATGACTGTGTCCAGTGGGTGTGATCACAGCTCTGCTAGTGCACTTGATGACTGTGGCCAGTGGGTGTGACCACAGCTCTGCTAGTGCACTTGATGGTTGTGTCCAGTGAGTGTGACCACGCTCTGCTAGTGCACTTGATGACTGTGTCCAGTGGGTGTGACCACAGCTCTGCTAGTGCACTTGATGACTGTGGCCAGTGGGTGTGACCACAGCTCTGCTAGTGCACTTGATGACTGTGTCCAGTGGGTGTGACCACAGCTCTGCTAGTGCACTTGATGACTGTGTCCAGTGAGTGTGACCACGCTCTGCTAGTGCACTTGATGACTGTGTCCAGTGGGTGTGACCACAGCTCTGCTAGTGCACTTGATGACTGTGTCCAGTGGGTGTGACCACAGCTCTGCTAGTGCACTTGATGACTGTGTCCAGTGAGTGTGACCACGCTCTGCTAGTGCACTTGATGACTGTGTCCAGTGGGTGTGACCACAGCTCTGCTAGTGCACTTGATGGTTGTGTCCAGTGAGTGTGACCACGCTCTGCTAGTGCACTTGATGACTGTGTCCAGTGGGTGTGACCACAGCTCTGCTAGTGCACTTGATGACTGTGTCCAGTGGGTGTGACCACAGCTCTGCTAGTGCACTTGATGACTGTGTCCAGTGAGTGTGACCACAGCTCTGCTAGTGCACTTGATGACTGTGGCCAGTGGGTATGACCACAGCTCTGCTCGTGCACTTGATGGTTGTGGCCAGTGGGTGTGACCACAGCTCTGCTAGTGCACTTGATGACTGTGGCCAGTGGGTGTGACCACAGCTCTGCTAGTGCACTTGATGACTGTGTCCAGTGGGTGTGACCACAGCTCTGCTAGTGCACTTGATGGTTGTGTCCAGTGGGTGTGACCACAGCTCTGCTAGTGCACTTGATGATTGTGTCCAGTGGGTGTGACCACAGCTCTGCTAGTGCACTTGATGACTGTGGCCAGTGGGTGTGACCACAGCTCTGCTAGTGCACTTGATGGTTGTGTCCAGTGGGTGTGACCACAGCTCTGCTAGTGCACTTGATGATTGTGTCCAGTGGGTGTGACCACAGCTCTGCTAGTGCACTTGATGACTGTGTCCAGTGAGTGTGACCACGCTCTGCTAGTGCACTTGATGACTGTGTCCAGTGGGTGTGACCACAGCTCTGCTAGTGCACTTGATGGTTGTGTCCAGTGGGTGTGACCACAGCTCTGCTAGTGCACTTGATGACTGTGTCCAGTGGGTGTGACCACAGCTCTGCTAGTGCACTTGATGATTGTGTCCAGTGGGTGTGATTCCAGGTCTGCTAGTGCACTTGATGACTGTGTCCAGTGGGTGTGACCACAGCTCTGCTAGTGCACTTGATGACTGTGTCCAGAGGGTGTGACCACAGCTCTGCTAGTGCACTTGATGACTGTGTCCAGTGGGTGTGATTCCAGCTCTGCTAGTGCACTTGATGATTGTGTCCAGTGGGTGTGACCACAGCTCTGCTAGTGCACTTGACAGATTGGGGGGTGGATTTTTCCCCCCCCAGGACTTTTGTCCCTGAAGAATTACATCTTGAAAACTTTTATAGAAAACCGAGCCGTGGGGAGTTTAGATTTTCTGCACTGTGACCGGCTTCGTGGGCAGGTAGTATCCTTTCGCAGGGTATCACAGAATTCCGTTCTCAGAGCCTTGTGCATTGAGATCAGTAAAGACCGTTATATGGGAGGGCACTTTCCTCATCAAGATCATCTTTTTACATTTTTATTGGAAGTCCCCATTTCCCAAGGCCTGGGGCAAGAGGATCGCTTTCACGGTCACGGTTTTCATTTTTGGGCTTCCTTTGGCCTCTGCTCTGTTGAAAGTCTTGCTCCTCTCGAGTCTCTTTTCTACACCTGGCCATGCTTCCTGGTGCTCCCACTCAAGCCTGAGATCACCTGCTAGCTCCCTGGGCTACCCACCTCGGCTGCTGCGGCATGTGCTGGGCATAGCCGTCACTTCCACCGGGGTCAGCCCCTCCACTTAGACACGAGCATCGGGCGTCAGGGTGGATGAAAACGCTGCTGTCGGAACATCTGGCATCAGACTTAAAGGAAATGATCTTAGGAAAAAACATCTTGATGAGGGAAGATGAAGAGGCCCCAAAGGCCTGGACCTTGGCAGAGTTCCTCTGTATGAGTCAAGGGGAAACATTTATTGGTTGTTGAGAGAGTGAGGGGGGGCTTGTGCTATAATAAAAGGCCAGGGAGGAGGCGGGACATACCATCCCTAAACAGGAAGAGCCATGACACAGCTCTACACTGTGGTCTCCAAGTCTTTCTCTGAAGTGTCCTGTGCTGGTCCATGCTGACACGGAGAAACTTCTGGGTGGGGTAAATTTAAAAATCTGTGTGTCAGCAACATGATTGATAGAGTACATGATTGGTACAAATGATACGCATGTTGTAACCATCCTGGCAGGAACAGAAAGATTCAAGAAGAAACGTTTGTACCCCTCCCTTCGGCTCTCAGACTACTAGGACAAATGAACCCAAGGAATTAGGAATTCCTCGGGAATCTCTTGCTGGATGAGGAAAAGCCTGAGTTCTTGGTGGCAGCCAGGAAGTGATTCTGTGCAGTTCTGATGGTTTTTAAGACCATCTTGTCGGACAGACCCGGAGTCAGTGGTGGATGAGACCGCTCCTTGACCACTGCTACTTAGTTATGCATGCTTCTTGTTCTTTATTCAAATATGAGGACCCAAAGATGGGGGGGCAGGGGTGGAGTCACTGCACCTCCTCATCTGTTTTACCAAATGTAGCCACACTGAGTAAACCTCCTCGCTCTGTTGGTACTATGACCTCTCTTAATTGTGACTTCAAGGATGCCGGCTGTCTTAGTTAGGGTTTCTGTTGATGTGAAGAGACACCATGACCACAGCAATTCTTATAAAGAAAATATCTTATTGGGGTAGCTTGCTTACAGTTTCAGAGGTTCAGTTGATTATCATCATGGCGGGGAGCATGGTGGTGTGTAGGGAGATGTGCTGGAGTAGCTGAGAGTCCAAGTTTACATCTTTCAGGCAACAGGAAGTTGACTGAGACACTAGGTGGTATCCTGAGCCTAGGAAACCCCAAAGCCCGCCCCCACAGTGACACACTTCCTCCAACAAGGCCACACCCACTCCAACAAAGCCACACCTCCCAATAGTGCCAGTCCCTATGAGATTATGAGGGCTAATTACATACAAACTACCACAGTGGCCAAGCCTAGCTTGTTAGTTAGTGCTTCCAAGACCCAGGCTCTGGCCATAACAACTCTGGGGTCAATATGGCCAGGAGCCCTGGAGTGGAAGGAGGCCCTGACCGTGTAACCCCACCAGATGTTGAGAAGGCTGTGGGTTTATGGAAACTCAGGAGTCAGTGGAGCTCTAGCTATCTTTTCCTACATCTCAAGGGCAGTGCGTACCCAAACTAACATCTGGGCTGCATCTTGGTGATTCTTGACATATCAATTCACACGGACCCTGTGAACATACACACATAGCGTGTGCCATTTTAAGATCTGCACTTTGGGGCTAGTGAGATGGTTGAGTGGTCAAGGCACTTGCTGTGCACGTCTGACTGTCTCAGTTTGATCCCGGGACCCACACGAAGATGGAAGGAAAGAACTAACTCCCAAAGTACCCCGTCTTGCACACGTATCGAGGCATGCACACCCCCTGCACACACCCACACACCCACACCACTGCAGTGGATAATTTAGCTGCTCGTCTTAGGTTTTATGAGTACTTGCTGTGTTGATGCACCATTAAAAAATTTTAAATTGCACAAAGAACATTACAGCAGTGTATAGTTAGGGCAGTATTAAAAACTGAGACAAAAGAACACATTTAGGTCAGACGTACCAGCAGGCAAGTGTGTGAACAGAAAGACCATCAGGATGCAGTTCCCTCACGGTAGGAGCCTTTAGGGTGAGGCCACAGCTCCAGCACTGCATCAATCAGCTTTGTTTTCCACTCTGGTTATCCCAGGACTTAGGAGGTAGAGGCAGGACAATCAGAGGTTCAAGGTCATTCTTCCACTCCACATTCAATTCAAGGCCAGCCTACTCTACAAACAAAAAAGACAATAAAACAAAACATCTGTGCTGAAGCAAGCCATGGTTTATTTACTTTTACCAGCACATAGCTGGCCGTCTTTGAATGTGCCAGTTTATAACACTTCATAGTAGAAAACGTGTTAACAAGCACACAATGATAACTTTCCCCCAAATCCAGGGCCTTCCACATGCTAGGCAAGCGCTCGGCCACTGGGCCACGTCTCTTCTCCTTGTTATTTTGAGACCAGGTCTTACCATGTAAACCAGGCTGTTCTTAAGCTCACTATCTAGCCCAGGCTGGCCTAAATTTCTGGATCCTCCAACTTCTACCTCCTGACTGCTGAAAATCTGGATGTGCATCACACCACTGAAGATTTTTCCATTAGACATGGGAAAGTTTACTAAACCAGGCATGGAGGCACACGCCTCAAGAGGCTGAGATGGAAGGCTCACAAGCCTGAGGGTTCCCTCTCAAACACAAACCAAACAAAGCTTGTTTATTCTGGGGTACACTACATTAGAGTTTGACAGAGAAACAAAACCAGAGATAAATAGACAATAAATAGACAGATCAATACATGGATGGATGGATAGATGATAGATAGATAGATCGATAGATAGATAGATGGATGGATGGATAGATAGATAGATAGATAGATAGATGACAGATAGATAATAGATAGGTAGATGGATAGAAAGATGATTGATAAATTGATACATAACTGGTGGATCAATAGATGATAGATGAATAGATGGATGAGAGATGACAGATGACAGATAGATGATTGATACATAGACAGACAGACAGACACACACACACACACACACACACACACACACACACACACACACACACACACGTATATTTAGCCAGCTGGTACAACTGATTGTGGAGGCTGCGTCACCTGGTCTGTGTAATTCAGGGGAGGGGAGGGAAGGGGACAGGATATAAGTCCTAGTCAGAGTCCAGGAGGTGTGCCAATCAATGTCTGAGTGCTAGGAAGGACGGGTGTGTCAGCTCACCAGCAGGGGAGCTGCCTTCTCTCACGCTTTCATTCTGTTCAGGCCCTTCACACTGGGTGTGTCTCACCCACATTAGTAAGGGTGATCTTTACTGTCTTCTGAGATGGGTGGTGCTCTCTTCCAAAACACCTTCACAGACATGTCCAAAAATAATGTCGCAGCTACCTGGTATTCCTCACACCCAGTCAAGTTGACATACAAAATTACCCAGCACATTCATTCTTTCCTTTTTCAATTTTTGTTATTATTTCTTTCGTGTGTATGGGTGTTTTGTCCGCATGTAAGTTTGTGCACCACATGTATGCCATGGATTCCCCTGCAAGTGGAGATGGTTATGAGCTGCCCTGTGGAAACTGAGATTTGAACCCAGGTCCTCTGGAAGAGCAACCAGCGCTCCTAACTGCTGAGCCATCCCTCCAGCCCCGTAAATTCTTAAGTGTGTAGCTGTGCTGGCTCTGGGTTTGGAGGGTTTATCTTTGGGATGGCATGTGGCATGCTGTTCCATTGCTCATATTTCCTGTAAGCTCATGGTTAGGTGGAGAGGCTCGATTAGATTCTGGTTAGACATTTCAGGCCAAAGCATACTGTACGGTACTGCGTACTTTCCATGAACATGTCGTCAGCAGCCCCATGCACAGTGCTTACAGGGTTGACCAGAAGTCTCGGAGATGGTTGCCTATATCCCCTGTGATAAACTTCCTGTCGACTCCCCCACTCCACCCCCAACCCCCGCTCGCTGTCAATGGTCCCTGTTGAGTTCTGCTAGTTCCCAGAATGCAATTCCACATTTATTAGCTGGCCTTCATCTCTGAAGGCCTTTCTCCTTTCAACTCTTAGATTTATCGTGAGATGTAGTTGTGAGGTTCTATGTTAAATCATGGCGCTCTGAGTGGGTGGGATCTCAAATAAGCAGGTACCACCTCGGTGTGAAAGCCGAGTCGAGCGGCAGCTGGTAAGGACAAGGCAGCCAGGAAGCAGTTAAGTCCGGCTGCTAAGCTGTTTTCTCATGGTTTACCTGGCCATGGACATTCCCCTCCCTGTCTGGAAAAGACAAGCTTTGTAACAAGGTGCAATAATCATGAGGTGCAAGGGTGTTTGACTGAACTGTGGGACATGTATCCTCTTTGGGCCTCTAAGCGCGCTCCTTGGTCTCCTAGTGTCCTGAGGTGAGAGACAGCATGACTCAGGCCTTTTCTCAAGGGGAAGGTTTGTTTTTCTGAGATTTGCCAAACGATGATGGGGTGTCTCATCCCTGACACACATCCTTCCCTAGGTCCTTTTAGTTCCCAGACTGCCTCCTTCTGGCAGGAGCGGGCACTTCAGGACAGGGTGAGGGTGTCGCATACCAGGGCCTTCTCTGTGGGAGCTCTAGTTGTTCTCCACAGCCAGTCTTTTTTCTGTTTGAGAGGCTCCTGGGGAGGCATGGAGATCGCAAGTCTGGAACTCTCCACAGGGTCTGCACTTGAGACAAAGGAAGAGAAAAACTGTGGTTTTGAAGTTGTATCTGTTAGCCTCAAGTACTGGTTTTATTTTACAGATAAAGTGCCATTCTTCGGCTCCTTGGATGGTAATTGTTAGGATTACCGGCTTGTAGACGCTGACAGGAATACTAAGTTCTGAGAACAGACTAGAGTGGATGACAGTGCCCTCCTTGGACGCACATGTACAAACAAGATCACTTTGTCTTCTCTTCTTCCTCACGTACAGACTACAGTGCCCAGCCTTCACCGCAGTTAGGAGAAACCGAGGTTGACTCGGTGGGGTAGGAACAGAGGAATAAACTCCAGGTCTGACCCACGGACACCTCCCTCCTGTTTTCTCTTTCTCGTTCCGTGTTCCTCGGGACTGGCTGAATTGGAGGCAACAGCCCTCAGGACCACTTGGAAAGTTGGCCGCCTCCGTCAGCCGGGTACCTGGTTACATGGCCGAGGCCCTGTGTTCCAACCTGCCTACCTGCATAGAGCTGGTCATGAGTAAGAAAAGAGATGTGTTCCATAGGCGGGCCGCCTTAGTAAACATGGTTCTCTTTTGTGAGTCATTTGACACTTACTCTTAGCTAAGGATCTAAAAACCATCCAAAAAAAAAAAAAAACAACTCCAAGTGCCCCATCTTGCCAATAAATAGTTACCCCAGGAGATCTGTCTCCTCTGGCATTCTGAGAAGCAGAAGCCCCAGATTACTTCCAGCTGAAGTAGAAACAACCAAATACATCTGCCTTGTCTTAAAGACGTTTGCTCCTCAGTCCGCAGAACCTTTAGATCTATCAACATAGCGTGCAGATATAGTTATCCGTGCTTTGGTATGGAAGATTGTCCCAGGTTATGTAGATGTACTCGGACACATCACAAAAAATACTGGAAAGGGGGGCAGAAAGGCAGGTCATGGAGATGTGATGTGAGAATCCGGGAGTCAGTATCTCTGGCGTGGAAAGGGCAGTGAACCAAGGGACACACAGGCAGTCTGCAGAGGCCGGAAAAGACCAGGCCAAGGGACTCTCCCCTGACCATAAAAGGAACATAGTCTGTTGATGCCTGGGGTTCAGCTCACTGAGACTCACGGTTTGACCCACAGGACTATAAAATAAGAAAACAGTATTCTTTAAGGTCATTTGTGATTGTTTGTTATGGCATCAATAGAAAATGGTACACTACCATAAATAAATAAAATAGTTTTTTTAAGTGTATCTATGAAGTAGACGCAACAGTGAATCCTACTGTAATGATTCCAAATGTCTGGAATCACTGTTACCACGCATATCTGAGGGAACTTTCTGGTTCCCACCTCATTGTTCGGCAAGTGCTCACATGCCAGCCCATGTGAGTTTCAGAGGAACCGAAGAACCCCATGTCTCAGGAGAACAATGCAGTTCAGCCCGGGGTGTCTGCCTCACGCATGGATGGCATGCTCATTGGGACTTGCTGCTAATACTGTGGTCAGGCCCCTGGGCAAGCAACACAATTAAGATTTTGTTTCCTTCTAAATCACACTCCTCCTCTCCTGTTGAAATGTGGCTAGCTGCTTCATCTCCCAATTAGAGAGTTATCCTTCTCATTCACACCAAGCAAAACAGTTGGAAAATAAAACCGCCTGGCCTGGTCAGGGTAAAGGAAGACCGGGAGAGCCAACAGTTAGAAACCAAAGCTGAATGTGAGGCCCCCTACATTCAGATCTCTGCTAGCTTGCCCATGGACTGTGTTGGATCTTGCCTTAGCCTCCCTGACCCTTAGCGTCTCAGAAAGCTGAGAGGATGAGCTCTATGTGTGCTGTATGCAGGTGGTGAGAATTAATGGCGGTGAGGGAGTCTAAAGCAACCCAAGGGTTCATAGAATGCCTTAGAGCTTCTGGGGACGCTGATGAGTTCAGTGAGTGATTTATGAGTGGAGAACCGGATGTTTTTGTAGTGATTCTTAAAGTGATTAACAGCAATTCCCATGGTATAGTTATAATACAGTCAGAAAGATCAAATGTGCGTGCGTGCGTGTGTGTGTGTGTGTGTGTGTGTGTGTGTGTGTGTGTGTGTGTATTCCTTCCCAAGCACAGGAACCCTGTAGCAGAGATCAGCCTTCTGCTGGTTGGGTTAGAAATATCTCTAAGTCATTTGTTTAAATATATGTGATAAAACTCTTACTGATTTATTGGGGCTTACTTTACTTCATAATCATTTTTCTTCTCTAATTTTTAGACTTCTCAGAGCCTGTCCGCTGAACTGCCCATTTCTCCCCCCCCACTTCGTTGAGTCAATCAGCAAAAAGGAAGATAGGTTTTTATACAAAAATAAATATGTAAATAGAAGGAATGCAAAAGCTAGCTACTGTTTTTTTTTTTTTTAAAAAAAAAAAAACAAAAAAACAAAAAACACCTTCATGGATTCTCGGGAGAAATCTGTATTAGCAAGGACACCAGAAATCTGAATTTGTGACATGGACCTGGAAAGTGAAACCATGTCCTACCATTTACTGTTCATATTTTGTAGCTCCCCCCAGGCCCTAGCCTGCTTCCTGGCCACGAAACCGTGTAGTCAATGCCTCGGTGGTAATGTATGCATTAGAGGGGGAGAAGGGGGGCATGGATTATCACAATACTGTGGCCCACAGCACTGCGTCACTGCGTCACAGATCTCCCAGCGACGTTCGGCTGGGCAAACCACAGCAGGTCCCCAGAGGGATGCTATGACTCAACAGGCCCTGCTGAGGGAGAGAAGGACGTGTAAGTGGCTTGCGGCATCCTCTGATGTTGGCCATGGCAACCGTTGGTCATGAGTGGACTAGGTTAAGAAGTTTCCAAGGACATATGGTTTTTCCCCCCAGAGGCTGAACATGTCAGTTCCCAGCAGACAGGTGTAGCTTGCCTTTGTAGAGACAAACAGCAAATTTCCATGTGGCCGTTCTGTGTCCCAAGTGTCTGCTGCCCACCAAGAGAGCTGTCTCTCTCTACTCTGCCCTCCGGAGCTTGATGTTTATCCCAAATGTCTGTGCTAGATGCCTCTGAAAGAATGCTTGAAAATATGTACTTCCTGGCCTTTTAAATTTGATATCTTAAACGGTAAGAGAAAACATGACACATTTTATAAATTGAAAAAGGTGGGAAATTATATATGGAGTAAATCTTCCATGACGTGATTTCTTAAAACAGGTGGGCTTTTTTTGTTGTTGTTGTTGGTTTTGTTTTGTTTTTTCAAGACAGGGTTTCTCTGTGTAGCTTTATGCATTTCCTGGAACTCGCTCTGTAGCCCAGGCTGGCCTCAAACTCACAGAGATCTGCCTGCCTCTGCCTCCCAAGTGCTAGTATTAAAGGTGTGCGCCACCACTGCCTGGCCTTAAAACAGGTTTTGATACCCTTACTCAATATCATGTTAAATCTAAGATAAATCCATAAAAACTTACATGTAGTACTTATACAAGTCATCCCTGTCCCCCCCCCAAAATGATGGCTCCAGAAAATATTGTGGAATTTATTATTAGAATTTATCACACCACATTTTTTTTTTTTTTTAATGATCCAGAGCTTCCAAGTTGGGGTCTGCTCTCTCTTGAGCTTTTTTTGCAGGAAGTGTTAAAACAGACAGAAGGCCCTGTGGCTTCCCCAAACCAATGTTGTGAGTCATGTAAGACATCAATCATACCATAGTAAGGTTTGAGATATGGAGGCAGGACTTTCCTTTTGTAGAATGAGAGAGTGTTCATGCCTGAGATCCTCGGCCAGTTTTGGAAAGGAGTGCATACCGGGATGGGGACCCAGAGGCCATTATTGGACTGCCCCTTCTGTTCCTGACTCTTTGGGAAGTCCATCTGAAGATGGTTGTGATTGGTCACAGACATGATGTATTAATCAGCGTTGTGTGACTATAATGAAATACGCAAGGCAAATACATTACAAAAGGAAAATGTTTTGATTTGGGCATGGAGAGATGGCTGAGCAGACAACATTCAGTTCCCTGTACATATACACATAAATAACATAAAAAAATTTTTTTTTTGAGACTGTGTTTCTCTGTGTAGTTTTGGTGCCTGTCCTGGATCTCGCTATGTAGACCAGGCTGGCCTCGAACTCACAGAGATCCACCTGGCTCTGCCTCCTGAGTGCTGGGATTAAAGGCGTGCACCACCGCTGACCAGCAAAAAGTTAAATCTTAAAAAAGTTGACTTCACAGGTTTGGAGGGTTAAGTTCCAATGACATAGTGCATTCAATGAGGTTGCTCCCATCTCCCACTGCTGTTCATGGCACAAGGTGAATAGCCATGATAGGTGTGCATACTAGAGCCAAGACATGACACCTCTAACCAGAGGAGCAGAGGCACTGGGTGGTGTCTGCCTTTTGTAAGGACTCTCTCTCTCCCTTCCTCCCTCCCTCCCTCCTTCCCTCCCTCCCTCCCTCTCTCCCTCTCTCCTCTCACACCCACCACTAATACAAGAACCTCCCACTACACTCCGCCTCCTACAGGACCATAACACCGTTCAATGCTGTCATCCTGGGGACCAGACCTTTACTATATGGACCCTTAGGGGACACGGTTAAACAACTGAATCACTGTAGCACCCAATAAATACTCTAAAAGGAGGAACACAGAAGGGTGGCCGAGGCAGACCTAGGGACGCAATAGGGACACTCCACTTAGGTGTTGCAGGTTAGCCTATTTTGAAATACTATTAGAGTTGGACAAATTATTTCAACCTCCCCTCAACAACAAAATACATGCACAAATTAAACATGGTAAATTACATTAAAGATCTCTTATTTCAATACTTGCTTTTTTGGTGAATTTGGTGAAGTGCTTACCTGCAGCAGAAGAGGTGTAGGAGCTTATTCCACAGCAGCCAGGTCAGAGCAATCATGTGCCGCTGACCCCCCAACCTCCCCCCCACACCCCCGATCCCTCAAGATGCTGGATTCTGACACAGGGAAGCAGCCTCCAGCTTGTGACCTGAGACGTGCATTGTCCATGTGCTATGTGCGAGGCACCGTTCTAAGTACCAGGGCACCTCTCTCTGTGCGTGTGAGCTAACCCAGGGTAGAGACAGATGCTGTGGTGAGGGCCGCCTGGGTGATGCACCTGAGATCCCGCAGGGTGGGCACGGCTTCTCAGAGGAAGTAGCATTTAAGCCTGAAGCCACACTAAGTGCATCCGTCAGACCCGGGTGTCTGTTGTGTGCTCACTGTGTGCTAGGCTCCGTTTGGGTACTTGACCGACTCTGGGAAAGCAGGGAAGGGTCTTTGCTTGGGGACATGACTACCTAATCGGTAGAGGGTACTAGTGCCCAAAGGGCGTGTGTGTGTGTGTGTGTGTGTGTGTGTGTGTGTGGTGATGATGGCACTATAATTATGAAACAGTTGTATAATGTGTGCAGAGGAGTGAAGTCTTATAAAAAGAGTGAGAAGACTGTAGAGCAGAGAGTGTGATTTCGGGTACTGTTGAGCAGATATCCTCTGAGCAGAGACCCGGAGGAGTTCGCCGCGTGCCAAAGCTGTGACAGGAAGCTAGCACCAAGGCCCTCAGCTAGAGGAACATGGCTAACAAACACATGGTGTATAAAGAACAAGAATGTGGCCAGTGTTTGGACAGGAAGCCAAAACCATCACTGAAGGTCAGGTCTCCTGGGCCTCACAGGCCATTGAGAGGATTTTGTATTTGCTCTCTAAATAAAGTGAGTGTGTGTTGGGGGAGCTACCGCAGGGTTTTGAGGCAAGGGGTGACGTGGTGTAGCGTAGGTTTTTAATAGGATCACTCAGCTGCTCTGTGGAGAGCCGCAGTCAGGGGACAATGAGTGAAAGAGGGGGCCCTTTGGGACCCAGGTGTGAGGTGAGTGGAGGTGATGAGAGGTGATGGGGTCTGGTGGAACTGTGAGGATGGAGGTACCAGGACCTGTCAGACTGGGGTGGGATGCTGGGGAAAGAGAGGAGACCGTGTGTGGGTTAGGTCTGAGCAGTTGGAAAGAGAACCACATCCAATGAAATGGAAAGGCCTCGGTAGAGTAGGTTTTATATTAAAGATTAGCGACAAGAATTATAAGAAAAAGGAATCCTTTTATTTTCTCTTGTATTTAAAAATGTTACTGGATTTTAGGCATTTAAAGAAAATAGCCATACAGGAGTCCTATGGTGGCTAATAACCATCCATAGCTCCAGTTCCAGGGGATCTGGTGCCCTCTTCTGAACTCCACAGACACCAGCCACACACATAGTACATGCATACCTGCACACACACACACACACACACACACACATACACACACACACACACTCACAGGTAAAATGTGCGTTCACATAAAATAAAATAAAAAATTTCAACCATAAACTCATTAAGTTTGGTGCAGTTCAAGAAGTTAGTGGTTGATGCCTCTAGGGTGTCAGCTGTTTCTCCAATCTTTAGAATGTTAGAAACTAATGTTTCTCTGAAGTATTAGAATCAATAACATTGGATTTTTCAACTTCAAGTTCTACTATGACCCTTTTGATGCTTCTTTCCTTCTTAAAATATTATGATTAGTCATTGATAAAGATAAAAAGATTATATAGTGAAGCACTTTGCTTTGTGGCAAAATGGGGTAGAGTATAAAATCTAAGACCTCCACTCTTCCTTCAGAGAAGCTGGAACATCATTGTAAGTTAACCCAGGATCCAGTGGTACAAGCAGTCCATAGCAGTCCAGACTCCAAAGAGCCACGTGGTGAACACTGGCAGTCTCTCGGGAGGATGGGGGTGGCAGAATCATCTACGAACAAGGAGCCAAGGCCAGGCTGGAGACCTAGTCATTGGCAGCTCCTGAGTCAGGAAAGAGGCTGGCAGTACTTGAGGGCCACACTGGTTTTTTGCCTTTAGTGACCTCCAAGTTCAGATGCATGAGCTGGTCATCATGACTTAATATACAGGTGTGCTGTATAAAACATGGAGAATTGAAATGCCCCATAAGTTGTCTATTACTCTTTCCCTAGACAGTTCAGTCTTATGGATAGAAGAGGGATAGGACCTGGGAATTTTTGTAGTCTGTGTTGTCTATCAAGAATGAAAATAAGCGCAGTAGTAGGGCACTTGCCTAGTATTCAAAAGACCCTGGGTTCAATCTCAGAGCTTAAAGAAAGCCCAATGTGGTGGTTTACACCCCACACTCAGGAGCTGATGGAGGAGGATTACCACAAGTTTGAGGCCAGCCTGGGCTACATAGTAAGTTCTTGGCTGGCTAGGGCTACACAATGGGCTTCTATCTGAAATCAAACAATTAACAGCAATGATTTAAAAAAAAAAAAAAAAAACAGCTTGACTATAATTATGTGAGAGTCATGAGGGTGAAGACCGTTCTTTGTGTGGCAGCCAAAGACATACTGTCGTGTACCCTTGTCAGCCCCCAGCTGGAGAGTTGTATACGTCCTTAAAGCAGTGGCGTGACTGTCAGCAATGGACTTTGCTTCTAGGAGTCCAAATTGCTATGCAAAGTGTGCTTTTGCTAGGAGACTTAACGTTGCTCCTTTCCTTAAGCTTCTTAAGGGGCCTCTCTAGGCCATAGCAAACTGTACTCCTTGAAGTAGGATGCTCTGTGCCTGTTTGGAAGCCGGGGTGACTCCTGTGACGGAAGCACCTCGAGAAGAGAGGGTGGGGATGGGCTACGCACAGTCTGCACATTAAGGATGCAGAGTTGCAGGGGGACCTTCGACGAATACATTATAGCTGAAACATGTATCATCACGGCAGGGTACATTTACTCTCTGCCTTCAGATGGTAGAGTCCACATTATGCCCATGGTCATAGGATGTAAGTGTCAGAGCTGGTCTTATATAGTCCTGGGTCTAGACTGGCCGTTCTCCCCCAGTCCGATGGCTGCCTGTGTTTCCTTTTCTAACTCCTGGACTACGGGTTGTGATGATCTATTAGCCAAGGGACAGCTGTCTTGGGTTCAGAATAAGGACAATCTGAGACCACGCCTCAAAGGTGCAATGCTGAACTACCTTGTCTCAAGCTGGAGATGTTTCTAAGCTACTAAGTCCTGGATAGGTTCAAATCTTTGGTCCCCTTTCTTCTTTTTTTCTCGGTACCGGGACTAGAACTCAGGCACTGAGCTATCCTCCCAGGCTGGTGTCACAAGGGCTCTTCTGTCACCGATTCTGGAGATGGGAATCTCTTCTTTAGCCTCATCCTAGAACTGCAACTGCTGATATTGTTCTAAAGAAACCCTGGATTCCTAAGGCTGTTCCTGAGACTTTTTTTCATAGAGAGGCAATCCTGGTTTCACTTAAAATTTCAGCTGGGTGGTGGTGGCGGCGGCGGCGGCGGCGGCGGCGGCGGCGGCGGCGGCGGCGCACGCCCTTAACCCCAGCACTCGGGAGGCAGAGGCAGGTAGACCTCTGTGAGTTCGAGACCAGCCGGGTCTACAAAGTGAGTTCCAGGAAAGGCGCAAAGCTACACAGAGAAACCCTGTCTCGGGGGGGGGGGGGGGGGGGAGATTTCTGGACTTTCTGATGGTGCAAAAGCGATACCCATTTAGTAGAAACTGTTTACATTTGAACATCGCTTTTTCCCTGGGCTAGTGATATTGTTCAAATGGTCTCGTGCAGTGTTGGGCAGGAGCAGCAAGCTGCAAGCCACCGTCATGAGAGGAAATGGCTACATGACCCTCTACATCTAGCCTGTTGCCGAGCTAACATGTGCAGTATGTTCGGAGCATTCAATGCCCTCCTTAGTGATGGTAGCTTAACTTAAGATGCGTTTGTCAGGATATATCTCCATCCTAATTTAAGGGCCCATGCATGCATCATAAATGTGACTTATGGAGTGATTAGGCAAAATTCACTTGACAGCAAGCTGCCTATAGCTAGAGTTATATTGAAATGCGGCTGCCTCTAATGTCTGTCACCTTCCAGACCCACAGTGCCCTGCAAACCTCACCCTGGGGTTGTAGCCAAGGGGGAGAGGAAGAGTAACTTTCTGGGGGTGGGGGTGGGGAGTAAATGGATGCAAAGCAGGACATTTCTTTACTGTTTGTATTGACTAAGAACAGAACGTTAATCCGAGCAGCACAGGTTGGCTTCGGGCACATGCATCATCGGGGAACCTTCCGTTCCCCGGGAACAGTGAAGCTGATAAATCACCAGCCCTAAAGCCAAGTCACCCCGAATTTGGGTCCCCACATTAGTCTCCACGTTGCTGTGTAACTTGAAGCTAGTTACTTGACACCTTAGATGCTCAGGTTTTTTTTTTTTTTGTTTTGTTTCGGTTTTTCATCCGAGAAGCAAGGATAAAATACCCACACTGAGGACTACCAGAAGGTCCAGCAAATGGAAGTGGCAGGTGAGCTACCTAGGGAGTTGGGCAGCTTCCTACCACGTGACCTAGCAGTCATGTTCCCAGCTGTTCACCCAAATGCTAAGAACTGAAGCCCATACAAACACCGATACGAGAATGTTTCCAGTAGCTTGGAAGCAGCCAGGACACTTCGGCAACTGTAATAAGCTCCTGTGCATCTGGGTGGTGAACTGATACTGAGCAGCAAAAGATACGAGCCAGTAGACGATGAAGAAAGACACAGAAGACAGTGACCGCATGTTGATGGGTACAATACGCCAGTCTGGAAGGTCTCCCCTCTGGGACCCCCAACCTCATCACGGTTGCTCTGAGGGAACAGGGTGAAAGGTTGGGGAAGTGGAGTCTTTGGCTCCAGTTTCAGAGGAGTCAGCTCATGATTGGTTATCTCCATTGCTTTGTGTCTGAGGCCAAGCCAAGCACTGTGGCCGTGGGAACTTGAGGTGGAGGTTGCTTACCTCTCGGCAGCCGGGAAGGGGCACAGCACATCCTTCATTCAGGCGCTCCTTTCCACGCGATAGGCCCATCACCTCCCAGGGGTGCTCTTCAAGTCGTGAGTCTATCAGTGCGCACACCCATGAAGTTAGAGCTCAGAGAATCCAATCACTCGCCCCTAACTCCCTCTTTCTGAATTCTGTTACGTGGAAAGGCAGGCCCTCAACACGTGGACCTTCTGGAGGGATGCCTCCTGTCCAGAACTGTGCAGTGACATTCCGGAAAAGGCAAAACAATAGGAATGGTGAAAAGGCTGATGATTGCCCAGTGTTGAGGAAGAGTAGGTGCAGGGCATCAAGGATGCCTCGGTGAAGCATCAGATACTTGGAGCAGGAAAGCTGTTCCGTGTGGCGCTGTAGTAGACACACGGCCCTCTCTGCGCCACAGTACTACACGGTGCAGCACAAAACCTTGATATAGTCTGTGGATCTAAAGTCCATCAGTCAGTCGTCTAAAAGATGAAATAGGATAAGCATCCAATAGTCCCAGCTTCCCACCTAGCACACAGTGCGTGCCAATGAATGGTCGGGCTTTTTGTTTGTTTGTCTTTGTTTTGCTTTATTCTTATTCCATTGTTATTTGAGCATGGTTCTATTTCCATTTCAGAAATACAGGGCTGCTACCAAGTGAGAACTAGCTACCCTTTACAGCAACAGATGGGTACAAAAGGGTGTAGCATTCTTTCTCTCGCTCCCTATCTTAGACCAAGTTAATGATAATTCGTTGCCAAAACCAAGGGAAGGAAACTGGCTTGTGCAGGAGTTCTGATTTAGGCACCATGATTCGTAGTCGGTGTGGAGTCTGGGTCTGGACTTGGTTAGTCACCAGGCGGTTGCGATGGACTGCATCTTGAGTTGATTTTTCCCAGGCCCTGTATTGTTATGTAAAATGCTCACTTGAGTTAAGAAGTGCTCCAACACAGTATGCGCATTTGTCCTGCGAGGAGAAGTTTCTCCTCTTTTGTTTCAGAGAGCTTTTGTGAATGCTGTTTGTTCATTTGCTTGTTTCTTTTTCTTTTTCTTTTTCTTTTTTTTTTTTTTTGGTGTGGCTCAAATTAATGTAGGAAGGAAAGGCAGGTAATATAAGTTTGAATGAAATGCTAAATTATTCAAGGATTACAAAGCATTAAAATGGTGCCTAGAAGCCTTCGACAGCGCCTAATGGAGGGAGAGGATTATATCGTTAAATGAAAAGCAACCTATTTATGACTGGAACTCTTCTTGCCAGAGTCCCCGTCCTCCTGAGATGCTAAGAAACCTTCCAAAGTCACCCTGTCCAACAAAACTTGAACCCAGAGCAGCAGGTGTGGAAGTTGTCAAGAGCGTACAATAAATAGACTTTGAATTTGCGGTGCTCTTAGAACTGAGAGTTCCATTCTCTACCTTCTCTCTTGGCAGTCTCTTGGCTCACTCCAGACACGTGGAATTATAAGCAGTCAGACAAAGCTAGGAGAGAAACTTCCTCTTTCTTCTCTGCTATACCCACTGTTTTTGTGCGTATTTGTGCATGTGTGTAGGACAGAGGACAATCTGTAGGAGCTGGCTCTCTCCCAACACCATGTGGGTCCCAGGCATGGAACTCAGGTCCTCAGGCTGGGTGGCAGGCGCCTTGACCTGCTAAATACCTTCCTTACACACCTGTGCGTGTACATGCTCACTCACCCACCTTGTACATGCCTGTTCACTGTCTGTCTTCTGTCTGGCCTCTGTTGCTATTGTCAGTTGGGTTCTCTGGTTCCTGAACTGTGTGACAGATGGGAGACCCTCAATGGTCCAAGTGTCAGGCTTACATGGTGAGATGGTCTTGGTCTGGCTTCTGTGGATCTTAAGGAATCATTGGCCTGAGGAAGGTGTGGAGCTGAGCCATAGAGGGAGGCAGGTGAGCTCAGAGTGGCCCAGGCAAGGCAGAGAAGGTGTTTGGGGGAAATCTGGGAACAGACCGGGCAAGGCTAGAAACTTCCTTTTCTCTAGCTGCGTCCCAGGAGAGGGACGGCCTGGGGCCAGAGGATATTGCTCCCAGACAAAACCCAGATTGAGGGGTGAGGCTGTGGAGGGCAAGCGAGGGCAGCGGAATTGGTTGTCGTAGGCTGGTGTCCTGAAGGTTTCTCAGCTGCGCCTGCTGAGCCCATGTTGGGGCCCTGCCAGCCATGAAGAGCAAGCCAGGCTTCAGTCCTGGCTGGAGACATGATGTTTTCCCACAACTACTGTCATTGAAACGGGATCCAATTGCTTGGCCTGAGCAGAGTGTTCCCGCTGGGAACACAGACTCTGCTAAGGGGCAAGGCAAATCCTCTGTGGAACTGACTGGACTGTCCCATTCTGAAGCAAACAGTGTTGGGGGAAGAGTGAGCAGTCGAGTTCGCTGCCCCCCCCCAAACTACACAGAGTTCAAGTGGAGTTATGTAAGGGGCATCCACTGCGACTGGAATTGAACTTGTTTGGGGGATCAGAGCACTTCCCTGTGTCCTCCTCAGGAACCCTGGAATCTTGAGGGGTGGGGGCAGCGAAGGCTGAGGCTCTGAGGGAGAGCTCTGCCATCGCTGTCCTCTCAAGGAGTGCAGCTTCTGCCGTGACATCTGAACGGCTGCAGACCCTGCTGCAGGAAGCAGACGCACAGCATGGAGCTGGTGCCAGGAGGCTCAGCATCTCCAGCCTGCCTACCGCTTGCTCCCGGTGCCTCTGGGCCTCAAGCGTCAGCCCCAGAGCTTCACCCCCAAAGACAAGTCTTTTTAATTTTGTGTTTGTTTCTGTTGCCTCTCCCCCAAGCCCAGTTACCTTGACACATGCTGTTGTCTCAAGAGAGAGCTTATCCAGCCTTTCTCAACGTTTCTAGTCAGTCTCTGCTTTCTCTCTCTCCCTCTTTCACCACAAGGTGTGATGTGTGTGTGTGTGTGTGTGTGTGTGTGTGTGTGTGTGTGTGTGTGTGATGTGTGGTGTATGTGTGGTATGTGTGGTGTGTGTGGTGTATGTGTATGTGTGGTGTGTGTGTTTTATGTGGTGTATGTGTGTGTGTGTGTGTGTGTGTGTGCATGCATGCACATGCATGTCTGTAGCACGGATCCTAATTAGTCTTAATAAAAACCCAGAGCCAGATAATGGGGTAAATGCTGAACGATCAAAGAAGCAGAGCAGCCAGGCACCAGAGAGTTCTTACCTCTGTGAAATCCTCAGCTGAAAGGACCTCAAGCTCCTGTCTCTTCCTGCTTTATATTCCTCTCTCCACCCAGCCATGTCACTTCCTGTCTCTACCTCCCGAGTGCTAGGATTAAAAGTGTGTGCCACCACTGCCTGGCCTCTGTGGCTAACTAGTGGATGGCTTTGCCCTCTGATTTTCAGGCAAGCTTTTGCTGTGGGATGGTCTGTATGTCAAATCTGTTGCTCTGATTGGTCAATAAATAAAACACTGATTGGCCAGTGGCCAGGCAGGAAGTATAGGCGGGACTAACAGAGAGGAGAATTGAGAGAACAGGAAGATGGGAGGAGACACTGCCAGCCGCCGCCAGGACAAGCAGCATGTGAAGACGCTGGTAAGCCACGAGCCACGTGGCAAAGTATAGATTTATGGAAATGGATTAATTTAAGCTATAAGAACAGTTATCAAGAAGCCTGCCACGACCATCCAGTTTGTAAGCAATATAAGTCTCTGTGTTTACTTGGTTGGGTCTGAGCGGCTGTGGGACTGGCGGGTGAGAGAGATTTGTCCTGACTGTGGGCCAGGCGGAAAAACTCTAGCCACAAGCTTTATTTGTTATAGCATACACAAAATATGTGTGTGCATGGTATACGTGTGCGTGGTATGTGTGTGTGTGGTATGCATGTGTGTGGTATGCGTGTCCATGCACGAGGGCATGTTAGAAACCAGAGGACAACCTTGGGTGTCATTCTTTAAAAATGTTCACCTTTCACTTAAACTCAGACCCATCATCATTACAAAGCAAGCATTTTACCGACCACTCTCTCTCCAGCCCAGCATTGCGAGTTTTTCTCGTGTGTTCTCAGTGAATGCGTTCCCAAGCATCCTGCCTCAAGTCGGGTCATTTTTATAACTTGAAATGCTAGGGCCGGCCAACTGGTTAGACTACTGTTAGAAATTCGAGTCTTTAGATGCGAGGAGGCCATGACAAAGGGAACCCAGGACAAAATGTTAGCCTCCCTTCAGTCCGTCGTCCCTCCAGATTCCACACGAAAGGTTGCCGGAGGCCACCATTTTCTGAATTTGGGTAGGCTCTCTTATTAGGCCAGCTTTGTGTGGACGTGTTTGTGGGTGGGAGGTGGGGAAGAAGATTGGCAGTGGGGAGCGTGGAGGAAGCTGTTAGAAGGGAGAGTATGCAGGGGCCGGGGCAGGGACCAGGAACCATCACCCGCTGGCAGCAGAAGAGTGTTCCCAGGCATCTGGCGGGGAGGACCCCTCCCAGCCTCTGGGGAACCGAACAGAAGATGAGAGCGAGTGGATGCAGAGGGGGAGCTCTGTGGCAGAGTACCCCAAAATGCAGCGAGACCCAAAAGGCAACGTGAGAGGCGGCCTGACTTCTGGGCAGCCTCACGGTCACACGAGGTCAGTCAGATCACTGGGCACGGCCAAGTAAGGTGCCTTCCAGATCCGATGCTGTGATCTCGAGACGGTGCTGGCAGAGATCTCCCACGAGAAGGAACAATTAGCCAATTCATTATGTTGACATTTCTGGCCACCACAAGGCCAGTCTTTTACAAAATAAGGCCTTTTCCCTTAATTGGGGTTGTGACAGATTAAAAAGCGTGTTCCCAGCTGACTCATGGGTGTCCACGTGGCCGGGCCTATTATTCCCACTTGGCCTGCCCCGTCTGTGTGAGAGGGCTCGCTCTGTGTGCCACTCTTGGCATCCCTGTAAAGGATTCAGAAGGGATGAACACGGGGTCGTCCGCTTCCTGTTCTTCATCCAGAAGAGAGGACTCATTCACATACACAGACCAAGAGCCAGCAAACTGCGGTGGTTCAAGAGCAGGGAAAATAAAATGGATCGGGGGTGGGGGTGAGGGTGGAGGTCAGGGAAGGGGTCATCTAAAAACCAGTTCATGTGAGGAAAGCCCTAACCGGAAGTCTAGAAACCGGTTCAAATGAGGAGCAGGTATATGCAATATGAAAGAGGGAGACCGAACAGAGCGGCCGACATCGCCTGAGACGCCCGGAGAAGCAGCAGAACGCAGTGTGTGACGTTTCAAAGCCTGACCAAGAAGCCCGGTGGTCTGGGTTCAACTTCAGCTTAGTCCACTTCAGGCAGTGGTGACCTTGGCGAGTTCCTGAGCACCACCGTGCTTCCGTTTCCTGTTAAGCAGAGTGACGATAACGTGGCGTCCATCTTTAGGGCTGCTGTGGCGTCCATCTTTAGGGCTGTTAGGAGAACTGAGCGGTGACGGTTAGCGTGTAACTGCCGGCTTGGCACAGGCTCACATCACGTGGGGAAGGAGTCTCCATGAGGAATTGTCTTGATCAGGCTAGCCTGCGGGAATGTCTGCGGGCGGGGGGGGGGGGGGGGATATCTCCATTGCATTTGTTAATGTGCAGAGACGCAGCCTGCTAGTTGGAAGCCCACTTGCCCCGTTTCAGACCCTAGACTGTGTGAGAGCAGAGGAAGCTGGCTGAGCACGAAGCATGCACAGCTCTGTCCCTGTGCCCGTGGCTGTGGCTCTGATATGATGAGCTGCTTCAAACCTCCACCATCCAGTGTGACTAAGGGTCGGGTTGCCATCCCCTGGGATGGAGAGCCGCAGTAGACGCTTCCTCAGTTCTCTTTGCCAGGACGCCTCATCACACAATGGAACTGAGACCAGGACAAGCAGGTGTGTACGCGACAGACAGAACACTGCCTAGCGGGGTGAGCGCGATGTGTTTGTCACTGTGTGTCAGAAGGTTACACCAGATAACCGGAGAGGAACAGTGCCAGAAAACCCACCCGACATACAGCTTAACTTCTCCTTGAAATTAGTTTCCCCCCAAAAAAAGTACCTTGAGAAGTAATGAGCCAAGAAAATGATAGAATTGAATGAATTATTTTGTAGCCCAGACCTGTGTGGGGGCTGCCTTTCTAGTCACGTGGTCCGGATTTTGACTTTCGCATCCCCCAGGCATCTCCTACCTAACTATCCAAACATGTCTCTCAGTCTCGCTTCTACTGACCCCTCCTGAATGCAGCTTTCTCTGTGTTATTATATATGTGTGTGTGTGTGTGTGTGTGTGTGTGTGTTTTGGGGGTACCACCCTTGAGCATGCAAAAGTGAGAGGACAGTTCTGGGGGGCGTGGTTTCTCTCCTTCCACCATGGGAGGGATTGAACTCACATCATCTAACTTGCTCACGTGGCGTCTTTGCCTGCTGAGCCATCTCCCTGGCTTCTGCATTTCGATTCCAGCAGTGACAGGCGCAGTCACCCCGTCACTCACGCTAGAACTTGGCAGCCTGCTATCTTGGATGACACCTCTTGCCTTGGCCCATCCTTAACCTTAACCCATCGGAGGATATCCATTCCCTTTCTGTATCCTCACAGTCCATCTACTTTTCTCCACAGCCCTTGCCTCCATCTTGGGTCAAGGGCCTTGGTCATTTTTTCCCCCTCCAGTGACTTTCCAACTCTCCCTCTGGGTCTACGCCTGCCTGTCTCAAGGCCAGACAACCCACAAAGAACCATGGAGTAGGAAAACTCCTCCCACCCGCTCTGAGTTTTGGCAACCCCGGGTCATAGTGCACCCTACACTGTCTGTGCGTGGACCTCCTCTTGCTCTGCTCAGCCGCGTGCATGGACCCCTCTTTCCAGCACATTCACCTAGCTACAGTTAGAATCGTTTTGCTAGCTAGAAACTGGGCCGCACGGCTTTTGTTCCGGCCTCACCCGCATCCCCAGTCTTTCAAGGTTTTCTGTGCCCTTGGGCTCCAAAGCAAACCCCAGCTTCGTCCTGTCGGCCGTCCTGCTCTGTGTCATTTTTGGCTTCATTATCAAATAGACATTAATCAGGGCAGCAATTTTGCTGTAAAAACATGCTCTGGGGCAGATCACAGAATGTAAGCTCTTAAAGAAAGCTTAGAGACCTGGCCTAGTGCCGAGGCCACAGATTGAACCCTTAGGGCCGCAGCCAGCCTACACACACATTTTGCTTGGCTTATACAGCATCCTTAAATGTCTTTCTTTTTTTAATTCATTGACACTATGTAAAACTAGGAGATTTTAGCCAAGGATGGGGGTGCATGCCCGTTGTCTTGGCACTTGGGAGGTGGAGGCAGGAAGATAAAGTATTCATGACCAGCTTTAGTAGAGAGGAAGTTCAAAGCCAGCCTGGGTTATGTGAAACCCTGTCTCAAAAACAAACAAAACAAAACAAAAACCAAAAAACCAAAAATCCAAACCAAAACAAAAAAAAACAAACCAAACAAAACCCAGAGAGATTTTACCTAAAATCTGTGGCTTTCTTCTCAAAGATGTGATGTGGAGACATTGGCTGCCTTTTCCAGAGCTACAGTTAACGCCTGCTGAGCAGCACTGACCCCTAATTGGGGCGTGTCCTCGTGGGTCTCCTCAGCACCTGTGGGTCCGTGTTTATACTTATTTATAGTCTCTGTCACACCCTTGGAGAGATTTGCACCCACAGTCGGGAACTGGTTCAGTCCTTTCATTTTACAGATGTAGAAGGTGAGTCCGAAGGTGTCACACCAGTCTCTAGACCATGGGACTGGTTCATGAGCCATCACGTGGCTTCTGATCTCTGTATTGGACACACTACGCAGCTTGGTTTGATAGTCTCCCTGCTTGTCTGCTAGGTAGTTGTTAGTACCTAGGAGACAAGCTCTCAGTTGTTCTTGTTAGTATTTGTAGCCATGTGGAAGCTGGAACATCTGGAAGGGGAAGATGTTCTAAGAATGCCCTTACTTTGTAGGAGACTGTAGCCCAAATGTGAAGGAAACTATAGCCCGAATAAGCAAGAAGAAGAAACGGGAGAATTGAACGTGACGGGGAAGGTAAATTGGGCCCCCAGCCTCGTCCTTTGTTGTAGGATGACGGCAGGGAGAAAGCTGGGTTGCTCTCTTCCTGTTGACCTGCACGTGAATATAGAGAGCTATGAGTCAGTGTCAGAAGGGTGAATTGTTGGCATCTGTGCCCTGTACCATATTGTCACTTTGATACAATTACTGTGGACAGTGTTGTTGCTAAGAAAAAGGAAAACGTAAAATTTTCCTCAATGGGCAGTGACCTTGGCCAGTCAAAAGGAGCCAGAGTAACCTGTGCCTCAGAGCCTTAACTCATATGAAAAACTTCCTCCTGGGGTCCTTTAGTGAAGGAGATGACATTCATCCTTGGGGAAATTAGCCTCAACAACCACCAGAAGCTTCTAGCTCCTGGGTCCTCTTGTATCCCATTGAATCGTTGCTATGAAGTTGAAAGTCAGATGTATGAATTCATTTCCTGATGCTGTGATAAAACGCTCTGACCAAAAGCAATTTTAGGAAGATGATTTATTTTGGTTTGCAGTTCCAGAGGGATGGCGTCCATCATGGCAGGGAGGGCATAGCGTGTATGGCAGCAGAAACAGGAAGCTGGTTGATCACATCCTTATACACACACAGGAAGTAGAGAGTGAGAAAAAAAGTGGGGTGTACCCTCAGAGCCCTTCCCCGGTGACACACTTCCTCCAGCAAGACTCTCCCTCCTAAAGGTTCCATAACCTCCCCAAACAGTATCTCTGGCTGGGGCCAAATACTGTTCAACTACGTGTGCCTGTGTGGGATAGTTCTCATTCAAACCACCACACAAGGCTACCCCTTGTCATGAGTGACTCTAGACAGTCCTCCTGGCAAGCTTCTGTGTAAGCTGCAGAGAGGCAAGGCATTTATGAAGGGAAAGTAGAGATGGGATGAGTTCTCAGAGAAACAGTGGGTGGGCACATGGCATGCATTCACCTCCTGGGTCTGTTTCTGTTGGGCCGTTCTCTTTTGTCTTGGCCGTTGGAATCCTGCAATGCCTTGTGATGCTTAGTGGCGCTTTAAGCATTAAGGTGGTGTATGTTGGTAGTCAGTCCTTGCACAGGGGAGGTGCAGGTAGGCACACTCTTGGGGTTCACGGGCTACCCGGCCTAAGCTAATTGGTAACTTCCAGGCTAGTGAGAGACCCTGTCTCAAAAACAAGGTGGACAGAACCTGAGGAAGAACACATGGAGTTGTCCTGTGGCTTACACACACACACACACACACACACACACACACACACACACACACACACGCACACGCACACGCACACGCGCACACACACGCACACACATATGCACACACATATGCACACACATGCACACACATACATACACACACATGCACAACACACACAAGTGCACAGGCACACATGCATGTGTGCATATGGGGCAGGCAGGGAGGGAGAGGAGAGAAAAAAGGAGAGAAATATGTTGTCCAGGACATAACTGTGGAATCAAACTCTCTTTCAAACTTCTGAGTCACGGCTTAGAAATGGAGATCAGATTTATGATGCGGGGATGTCATCTCCTACTAACAGCGGACTAATGAGTCTGGTGATTTATGCTACAAAAGGGACTCGAGCATGAATAGGCTCACACTGTTGCTGTTTGTTTCTAGAATCCCAGGGAATTTTTATCTCTTTTCCCCCTTTAAAAAGCGTACCCGAAAAGTGAGCGATACTAACTCACACCGCCCGCTTCCACTCCTTACCCTCAGACAGACAACAATAACTTTTTAATTGCTTCTGCTAATGCATTGAATTGGGTGGATCAGTGAAGATAGGAAGCACGTTTTTCTTCTTATTTTTTTTTTTAAGAATTCTCTGCCACTGAATTCTTTCAGCCAAAGAAAGTTGGCTCCTGCTAATCCTTCTTCACTTCAGGCTTTGTTTGTTTGGTGTGTGATTCCGTCGCTGCTCTGGGCTCTGCCTATCTTTTTAGGAGTGAGGTCCCTTTCCTTGCTAGGCTGTGGCTCCTGCAGAGGTGGTCATAGTGATGGAACTAAGAGGAGGTGGGGCGGGCGGTAGGAAGTAGGGAGTGATCTGGAGCACTGGGGAGAGGAAGGAAGGGCTTTCGGCAGAGACTTGACTCTAAGAGCCACATTGGAAAAAGCCAGCAGTGGCGGCGTCTGGGCCCTTGTCAAACACCAAAATGTCCGCAGTCAGAGCAGCTTGGGAGCAACTCTGGCCCAGCGGAACTGCGGAGCTCTGGAGGACACCGTGACCCAAGCTAACGTGATCATGGACGAGATGGCATTTCCCCACTGAGTAGAAGCTTGTTTTTTATCGTGTTCCAAAACCCTGGCTCCAGTCAAGTGCGTGCTTGGGTTGTATTTGTGATACTCTGCATGTCTGTTTGCTGGCACTCTCCTTGGAGTCCATGGTAGCGTCCACTCACCCCCCTCCCGGTCGCCCGCACTTCACCTGCAGGCTGCAGTTGGGACACAGCCCCTTCACATGGTCAGTGTTGTAGTACACTCTCAAATGCTCCCAGAAACTGGCTGTGCAAAACGTGAAACCCAAAGCAGACGGGGCATATGTAGATGAGTCGTCGTTCTCCATCTCTATAATTTCCTAAGTTTGATAGCACTTCAATTTTCTAACCATAAAAGCGGCTTCTCTGCTCTTTGGGACAGCCACACAGAGATACTGCCAGGAAACTGGAAGAATATGACAAGGGATTTTCTGTGTTATTTCTTCCTTTTCCTCTTCCTCCTCTTCTTCCTCTAGCACTTTTCTGCTGAAGGAAGAAATTGAAAATATTACTTTGGCCCAGTAATATATTCAAGAGGCAGAAGGCAGGGGGAATCTCTGAGTTCGAAGCCAGTTTGATCTACAGAGTGAGTCCCGGGACAGCCAGAGAGGCTACACAGAGAAACCCTGCCTCTTGGTAAAAAGGAAGAAAGAAAATATGATTTTGAAGCTTTGTTTTTCAGAGTTTGTATTATTGATTTCTGTGGAACTGATCCTGCTCAATTCACAGTGGGGTTATGTCACGGTAAAGCTGCTCTGACCTGAAAATATCCTAAGTTGCAAATGCCATTTAACATACCTACCCTATTGAGCACCTGTGCTTAGTAGTAATGATCCTCACAGCTGAGGATCAGGTATCTCAGGGGTCAGGGTACCGTGGCTGGTAGCTAGCTGGCCAGGAGCTGCAGCTCGCTTTGCCACGGTCCAACATCTCAAGAGAGAAACATACCACAAATACCTGGAACAGATCCAAATTCTAAATCTGAAATATGCTTTCTACTGAATGGATCTCATTCTGCTGCGTTGTTATAAAGTGGAAAACTCAGGAGCCAGGAGCCATCCGTGTGGCGTTCACACCGAAGGATGAGTTGGATGATGTGATAGCCCCTGGTGAGTGGTCTTCCTAAAAGCTCTCATGCTAGAAATCAAGTATTCATTTACCCAAACTGAGGAGCCTTTGGCTATGTCCACATCTTCTACAGTCCGGGGGATGCAACTGACCTGTAGAAGGTAGCCGATGCCACTGAACAAATGAAGCACGTTGGAAAGAAATGAGTGAGCATTCCAGGTGTCTCTTTGGACCCACTCATCTTTTGGTCAATCACTGTTCGCATCGTCTCTCCGAGCAGATATTACCAGACACGTCTTCACCAAGGGCTTAAATCAATCCCGACAAATAAGTTTCTGTTGTCGGTTTTGTTTGTTAGAGTGTTTCTCCCCCTAAACTGTGTGGCAGGAGCTGTTCCCCCTAGGATTCTATAGCTGTAGCATGGATTGTTGAAGCAGGTAAGAATCATCTTCTACCTTCAGGCGATATAGGATTCTTATCCGGAGGATTCAGAGGAGCCATCCAATAGGAAGGAGTGTGTGTGTATCTTCACCATTTGAGAATTGCACTCAAACTCGTTGAGATGACTTCTTGGTCATTTTTTTTTTCCTCTTGAGATTTGTGGACGACATCCATGTATCTCATCGGCATCTCAGCAGACTGTCTGGAAGAACCCAGACCAGAGCTGGATTTAAATCAGTCTCGGGCACTTCCTAGTTAGTATCTGGGGCATGTCATTCAATGTCTCCTAACACTAACAGCTCCTTTTTGAGAAGCTGATGATACCTGCCTTGTGGCAGTGGTTCTGAGAGCACCAGGATTTCTTTGTCTCCCCTAGTCCTTGTTTTAAAGTGATACGAACAGAGAACACACTTGTAGGGGAGCCCTCAGGAACCAGAAAGGACTGTACTAGGAACTGCCCCTAAACTTGGAGCACAGCACCTGCTGTATCAAGTCACGCCGTCATGAAGGAAGTGACTTCATTTTGTTTCCTCCCCTTATCTAAACAGCAGCTAGAAGGGAGCTGTGGGACTGGCTAGCCTAGGATAAGGGGTGACGAACTGGGTCGTGAGGACCTGTTTCACACGGCTCTTTCTCAATCCCTTCCTTATAGCTAGAGTTTTCCTGCCTTGCCCACAGTCAGGACAAATCTCTGTCACCCACCAGTCCCACAGCTGCTCAGACCCAATCAAGTAAACACAGAGACTTATATTGTTTACAAACTGTATGGCTGTGGCAGGCTTCTTGCTAACTGTTCTTATAGCTTAAATTAATCCATTTCCACAAATCTATACCCTGCCATGCAGCTTGTGGCTTGCCAGCATCTTTTCATGCTGCTTGTCCTGGCGGGCGGCTGGCAGTGACTCCTTCTGCCTTCCTGTTCTTTTATTTCTCCTCTCTGTTAGTCCCGCCTATACTTCCTGCCCAGCCACTGGCCAGTGTTTTATTTATTGACCAATCAGAGCAACAGATTTGACATACAGACCATCCCCCAGCACAGCCAAGTGCAGACCATCTCAGACACCTGCACTCAGGCCGGTGGTCCTAATCATCCTCTATATGGACCTGCTGGGTAAAGCCACGAGGAACCCAAGAACGGGTTCCCACGGGACATACAGAACATCCCAAAGCACGTCCTGGTAGTAGAAAAAGCCGCAGTACCAGACAGACCCTTTGACACAAGATGCCAGGGACCCCGACCCCAGAGCGGGAGCCGTATTGGCTACAAGTTCCCTCTGCTTCCTCCATCCACCTCCTTCATGGTTTTGGTTGTTCCAAGCATGACAAGAGCTACCCTAACCCTGACAAGCAGTTACAGGGCTCTTTGATTTTGTGTTCTGCCTGCAAGATGCCTGAGTAAGACAACAGTGTCTTCAGCAGAATCGGAAGAACTTACTAGCATGCGGACACCTGCCTCCATGAGGAATTTCAGCCACGTTCTTTGTACCAGAGGCCCATCTGTCGCTCACGTTGTTAATTCAGACCGTCGTCTTTCTTAAGCCAGGGCTGAGGCAACAGTCAGTTTTGTGGAAAGATCTCTTTAATAAGAAATGAATAAAACTATCAATACTAAATAAAGTAGACCACTGTGAAACTTGGGTCAAATCCCACTGGGAAGGGTCCGTACAATGAACTGCATTATGCAACAAGCCGCCTTTAATAGCTGCCATGACTCTCTGTTGTTCTAAGGGAAAGTGGCCAAGGCTGAAGCCGGAGCACATGATATGATTTGAAAGCGCTGCAGCCTCTGGAAATGTTCCTGTGAGAGATGTCCAGAATCAGGGTTCACTGTGATTTGTGGTCGTTCTAAATGTTTAACACTTTGGACATTTTCGAAGCTATACCCGCTGCTTCCAGAAGCCTCTGGGTATGTTTCTGCTGCTTTGGAAGATACTTTTCAAGTGGAATGTTTTAGAACTATGCTGGGGAGGGGTGTGGGGGAAGGTCCTGCAGTACCTGATTGTGAGCGATCCCCGTGGGTGAAAGGGATGAGACTGTAAGGCAGGACCCACGGCCTTTCCCCAGCTGCTTCGAGGACCCAACATCGGATCCACTGGAGACAATGATTCCAAAGTGGCGGCTCCTTCTGTCAGCCAGCGAGCTGGGCCAGAGGCTCCCCAGACCTCCACGCCCTCGATATCAGGTGTGGCTGGCAGGCAGGATGGAGGTTAAGCCAGGGCCAACTCCCATTTCTCCAAATCAGAAACAGAAGGGCAGTGGAAGCCTGGTCGGCACAATCCCCAAAAATAACAGTGATGAAGACTGATGGGGCCGGGATGAAGCACCGTGGGAGAGTCTTGAGAAGGAAGCCCCAGCAGTGATATGGGGTGGGGGTGGGGTAGAAGGAAATGGTGATGTTCTGGTGTTTTAAAGGGAACAAAGTCAGCTTCTTTGAAGTGTAATTGGCATGAAGTAAACCGCCAAGTGTGATAAGCTATGCGGGATATGGTGGCCCCTTCCTAGAATTCAGCACAGAAGGAGCCAGAGCTCAGGGTCCACCTCAGCTACAAAGCAGGTGTGAGGCCAGCCGAGGCTGTGTGAGAGCCTGCCTCAAAAACACCAGGGGGACCGACAAGTTTTTGACGCATGTTTACACCACCTCCACAGTCAGGGTAATGGCATACGGCTGTCATCTTGAAATCTCTTCTCATGGTCCTTTGTAATTCCTTCTCATCACCCTGAGCCCAGGAAAATATGCATCTGCTTTCTGTCGTTATTCTTGAGTTTCATTTCCTAGGTTCACATAAATGGAGTCCTTTAGTCCCCACCCACCCACCCACCACCACCATCTTTCTCCCTTTTCTGGCTTCTTTCACTTAGCACAATTACTTTTAGACTCATTCAGGTTGACGTTTGTATAGCACTTCATTCATTTTATTAGACAGCAGAATTCCACTGTATACATATGCCACACATTGTTTATTCCTTCACATGCTGAGAGAATTGTAAATCATGCGACAACTATTATAAAGGAAGCTGCTGAGAGGCCCTGTATGCATGTCATTGTGTGAACATAGGTTACCTTTCTCTGCGGTAAATACCTACAAGTGCAGTTGGAAGAGCAAAGGCTCGGTATATATTTAACTTGTTTAAAAAAACGGCCAGGCTGTTTTCAGAGTAACTTTCCCATCTGATGATCTCCCGGCAGTGGGTAAGAGTTCAGTTGCTCCATGACCCTGCCAACATTGCATAGAGTTCTCCTTAATTTCAACCATTTTCCCACTGTACTGTGAACACAACATGAAACAACACAATATGTTATCATTAACTAAACACAGTGCAGTGTGACAGGTGTGAGGGACCTATCCATCTTATATAGCCGAGACTGTGCCTGACAAAGTCATTCCATTCCCTATCCCCTGCTCCAGGCAAACATGACTCACCTCTGAGGCTGTGACCATATTGGGTCCTCTTGCAAGCATCATCTTGCAGTATTGTTCCCTCTTTGCCTAGTGGCCATATTCATCTGAGGTGAATGGTATTCAACTGTGGTTTTAATTTGCATTCCCCTAGTGACTGATGTACAGTCCCTTTTTTGTATATCTATTTTCCACCCTGAATCATCTTCACGGAGTTATCTGGTCTAAACTTTTGTCCACTATTAAAATGGGGTGTTTTACACCATACACCTAGGACATATGACTTCAGCTGGATCTAACCTGAAAACCTCTTCCTCTCAGTCAATCATTCATGGGTCCAGAAAATATTATACAAGCTTCCACAGAAGGGGAACAATTGAAGGGTTCCACTGAGCTCCAGCACCTTTGGACCATTCCAATGACCAGGACGGTGAGCTGTGCATGAAGGGTGCGAGTGTGGCGCTCACATGCCGGCGGCAAGCAACAAGTGTCCAATCGGACTCAAGGCCCGCTCAGCAGGAGGGGAATCATGGCTGGTACTAGAAAACTGCCCAAATTCTCAGGGCTGGTGAGGTCACAGATTGCTGTGGGATGGTCTGTATGTCAAATGCTCTGATTGGTCAATAAATAAAAAACTGATTGGCCAGTGGCCAGGCAGGAAGTATAGGCGGGACTAACAGAGAGGAGAATAGAGAGAACAGGAAGGTGGGAGGAATCACTGCCAGCCACCGCCATGACAAGCAGCCTATGAAGATGCCGGTAAGCCACGAGTACGTGACAAGGTATAGATTTATGGAAATGGATTAATTTAAGCTATAATAACAGTTAGCAGAAAGCCTGCCACAGCCATACAGTTTGTAAGCAATATAAGTCTCTGTGTTTACTTGGTTGGGTCTGAGCGGCTGTGGGACTGGCGGGTGAGAGAGATTTGTCCTGACTGTGGGCAAGGCGGGAAAACTCTCGCTACAATGGATCTTAGAAAGGAATCTACTGCTGTCATTCTACTGCACCAACATACTCCCTCACTATATTCTAAATCTTATCTTATACCCACCGATAAATCTACTATTTGTCATCAGAGAAGCTTCCCTTTACATCAAATGGAGGCCACCACAGAAAACCAATGATGGACACAATATAGGGATCAGCAGGTCGCCGGGAGCTCAGCAGATACATCTATATCATAGCTCCGGCATCATCTGTGCCTCAGGGAATGCCAAGGAGGAGGGGTGGGAAGAGTCTAAGAGCCAGAATGCCAGGAGATCTCTGTGAAGCAGTCTCTCCTAGAAACAGCTGCCCAAACAAGACTGGATCGATGGCAGTATCAATAGATGTGCCGATGTGGGGGAGCGGAAATGGCCCAGGATCCCGCCCCTAGACAAAGAACTGCAGGCAGCTAATGACTGCTGGGAGAGGGGAGGTAGCCTCTCCCAGGGATGAGCCCCCTTACTGGTTGTCCAGTGCAAGAACGGTCCGCTCTGAAACCGTATACACACAAGTAACAAAAACGGGCTCCGCAGATTCTATTCATATGTGTCTGTGCATGTGCACACACACGTGTGTGTGTGTGTGTGTGTGTGTGTGTGTGTGTACCCAACAGAATCAAAGAGAAAGAGGCTATCAACTTGAGAGTGGGGCGATGTGGGAGGAGTTTAAGGGAGGATGACCTTGAGGAACAGGAGGGAGGAAAAGGAGGGAGAAAATGATGTAATTGTGTTCCAATTAAAAAAGTAACAAAGTAGACAAACATTCCAACGGGGTTGTCTTTCTGTTAAGCTGTGAGAATTGTTAGAACATGTTGTAAGGATTATGTCCTTAATTAGGTCACTAGCCTTCTCTCTTTCCGCTCTCTCCTTCTGTCTGTTCTCTCTCTCTCTCTCTCTCTCTCTCTCTCTCTCTCTCTCTCTCTCTCTCTCTCTCTCTCTCTCTCTCTCCCTCTCTCCCTCTCTCCCTCTCTCCCTCTCTCCCTCTCTCCCTCTCTCCCACTCTCTCCCAATAAAGCTCTAAAAAGGTAACCATGGCTTGTAATTCTTCCGATCGTGACTCTTCTCTTGGCCAGCCATGAGCATAACCAACACATGCTGTGCCTAAGTTGTTTGTGAGATGTGTGTACGGAAAGAGATGATTTGCAAAGAGTTTCTCCCCGTCTGTGGCTTGCCTGGTGTTGTCCTTTTGTTTCTCTGGTGCTTGGGACAGGCCCAGACCCTGAGTGCTGATGAGCTCTCGATTGGAAACAGTTGGGTTTTTCAGGAAGACGTGTCCATGGTAAGGAAACCCATTTTCATATCACCTGGCCTTGGAGACTAATCTAACTTTTGAAACATCTTCCACACTGTTGCTCCCAAGTTTACCCTGAAAGCCTTTATATGCAAAGTGATGTTATTTGAGGCCAAAGGTTACAAGAAAAAAGACAATGTTGTAGTTCTCGCCATCATCTCTTGTGCGTCGCCCTTGTTGCGTGTTATCCCAGAGAGGAAGTGAAGGCAGCCGGGGCCTTTTCCCTAGCACAGCCCATGGATGCTGACGTCAGTGCTTTCTTGGGTCAGAATGGCCCTTTGAAGTTACTTTGTGTTATAGAGCTGGGGGGGGGGGGTTGAACAGAATGCTTGTTCGTGCTCCATACACACTGTACCCCTGAGCCCAGAACCCAGAGGGGCTGCTTGGCGTTCTCTCTGAGTGGCGACTCCAGGCCGGCACTGGCACTGATGGCTTATGGGATTTCCGCCATTGTTTCCTGAAGGCAATGTGTGGATGCCCTGACTCTAGAGCAATGCCAGGCAAACCTCTGCCTGCTGTCAATTCCTAGGATACAAAATCAATTCTGTAGTTACTGAACCACAATTAAAATAGAAGGTGGTGTCTTTGTTCTGTTAAACTTTTCTTTCAGTTTCTCACATATATCCACATGCTTCTAATACATCCGTGTCTTTCAAAATAAATTCTTGGTTAAAAATATAGAAAAGGGCCAGTGGTGGCGGTGCAGGCCTAAAATAAAAACCAAACACTCGAGAGCAAGCTCAGTTCCATTAACACCTGTGTCTGGAATCAGGGAACGGGGACGATCAAAGTCTCAGGCACTGCCCCACATTAGCCAAACGGCCCGCTTCCAAACCAGTGACAACCGCACGTTATTGGACCTGAAGGTGAGCAAACCCCAAGTGCCCTGACACATGTCACCTTGGGCAGAGGCAGGGGTCATATGCTGCAGTTAGCTGAAAGTCTCTCTTGTTCACAGCTCTGTCCTGCACAGTATCTGGTAGTTAGCAGCTTCTACAAATATATTTTAAGAGTTTAGTTTAAAAATCAAACAAGCCAGGCAGTGGTGGCGCACGCCTTTAATCCCAGCACTCGGGAGGCAGAGCCAGGCGGATCTCTGTGAGTTCGAGGCCAGCCTGGGCTACAGAGTGAGTTCCAGGAAAGGCACAAAGCTACACAGAGAAACTCTGTCTCAAAACAAACAAACAAACGCCTACCCTTCAAGATGGGGTGGAGCACTGCCTGTAACCCAGGATCCAGCAGGCTGAGGCAGGGAGATTTTAAGAGGAAAGATGGCCTGTGTTACATAACCCTGTCTCAGAAAGAAGAAAAGGGGAAGGGTACTGTCTGCTTTCTCCCTCTTGGGTTTGCTGGTAGGAGAGCCGGACATTTTGCTTTTAGGATTGATGCTCTGTCGCGGGTGAAGGCGGTGACAGTGTGCCTGGCCTGCGTACCCCACCCACGACAATCTTATTACCAAGTCACCCGCAGCTGAGCTCCATCGAAGAAAGGGGCTTTGATGCATGGAGTTAATGATGTTCCCAGCATTCCTCATGGTCTTTCCTTTAGGAGACTGAAGACCAATAGGGAAAATGTCAGCCCCCTGGAGTTGCTTCATAATTATGTTTATAATGAGGTTGTGGTCTTAAACCAACTCTCTAATCATCATTGCCCAGAACTCAGCAACAAAGATCTTATCTAGGGCTATGGGGCCAGCTCGTTCTCTTTAGCTTGGGTATCGGTCTACAGGTTTGTATATTTCATTCGGGAGATTAAAATAAAGCCAAAGGAATCTTTAAAATTTGGAGAGTAGTCATTAATGCGAAATAACCTAACTTCTTTATTTTGAGAAAGGGAGCAACTCAGATCTGTGTGTCCAGATGGTGTTTCCACATACGGTATCTTTTTAAAAAAAAATGTCTTCTGCAGATCTTCTGGGAAGGAGCCATCTGGACATTATTGAAGAGTTGAGGCAACCATTGCCTTCAGATCAGCCAGGAATGTGGACACGAGCATTTAAAATGTCTGTGGGTCACCTCTGCATTCTAGGGAAATGGTAGGCACTCTGGATCTTAGTCTCTCAGCACCTGCACTCTGTCTTGAAGTTTCAGATGTAGTTTTAAAGAGCGTGTCTCTACAAGCCATGCAATTCTGCTCCTGGGTCTGTGACTTAAAACATTAGAGACAGGTTCACACTCGTCTCTTGGGCTGTAGGCATTTTTATCTTTACAAGCCACTCTTCCCTAAAGTAATATAAAAATAAGGCTCATGACAGTAAATATGAAGGTGATCTTAGTGGTGCTATGTATTCAAATGTTTTCACTTGCCTAATGTTCATTTTCTCCTCTAATTATGAAAGTTTAAAAACTTATTTTTTCTCATTCTCACAAAAGTATTATGAGCCCTCAGGGCCGTCTGGTTGTGCCTAGTGGTAAGATGGCTCTGATTAAAAGTCATTCTTTTTTTCTTTTACAGTTTTTAGATTTTGCTTCTGTATTATAATGTCCATGTTTTTATAAAAGGAAAAACCAGTTCATTACCCCCAAAGAGCATCTCTGCTAACCCTGGAAGCAGCTCCACATATTATTCAGAATAAGAGCTTTTTTTTAATTTTAATTTGGCAAAAACAACAACAACAACAACAAAAAACAGAAATGCGTGTCCTCTGCCTGTCCAGTTCAGTCTGCCTGCCTGGCCTGAAGTGTCTGTAATTCTTGCCAAATGCCCAAGCCCAAATGCAGACTCGGCATTTTCCTGTTTGCTACTTGGGGCAATGTGTAGCGATCATGACCAGTTTCCATATTTCACCCTCTTTCTAGAGAAATATAAAAATGTGTTTATCCTTCTCAGCACCCAGCGGTCTCAAGGCTGAATGCTAGAAGACCAGCTGTTATTTCTCATTCATTCAGCTTCTTATGACTTTACCAAAAAAATTCTGCATGTGCTTTAGACTTTAGAGGAAGCCAAGCAGTATCTAAAAGTAAAAAAATTTAAAAAAAAAAAACCAAACAAACAAACAAATAAAAATCTCACAAAGTATCATCATCATCAAGGGAACATCTGTTTAAGCATGAAAATATGGATGGGTGGATGGATGGATGGATGGTTGGATGGATGGATGGATGGATGGATGGATGGATGGATATATGGAGAGAAAGGGGGTGCTTTCAATAGAGGAACAGTCAGGAGCTGTAGTTACAGACTACAGGAACTGTAGTTACAAACTGTGGGAGATGTAGTTACAGACTATAGGAGATAGTTATAGACTACAAGAGATGGCCTAGAAAAGTAGAATTATATGATATGTGCTGCTTTCAAAGTTTAAAAGTCATTATATTTAACTTTTTCAAACTTGCCCAGTGTCTTAGTTAGTTACTATTGCCACTATGAAGCGCTATGACCAGAAACAAGTTAGAGAGGAAAGGATTTATTTGGCTTACATTTCCACATCACTGTTCATCATCAGGGAAGTCAGAAGAGGAACTCAGACAGGGCAGGAACCTGGAGGCAGGAGCTGATGCAGAGGCCATGGAGGGAGGCTGCTCACTGGCTTGCTCCTCGTGGCTTGCTCAGCCTGCTTTCTTATAGAGCCCAGGACCACCAGCCCAGGGGTGACACCACCCACAATGGCCTGGGTCCTCCCCCATCAATCACTAAGAAAATGCCCTACAGACCTGCCTACAGCCCAACCTTATGGAGGCATTTTCTCAATTGAGGAGGTACCCTCCTTTCAGATGACTTTAGCTTGTGTCAAGTTGACATAAAACCAGCCAGCACATCCTGGAAAAAAAAGGACATTGAGAAAGAATTCTGAATAAAATATTTTTCAAAGTAATAAATGCTATCCATTTCTCCTTATAAAGCTAAGAGAGGGGTAAAGAACTTTCTGCGTGGGCTTTGTATTTTTTTTAGTTGTTTCTGTGGTAGAGCTAATGTTGCTCTTCACTTCTCTCCCTCTCTGGAGCACCCACAGACCTTTCTTTCTTGTTTTTTTTTTTTCTAAGTGCATGAATGTAGGACATTCAATAGCCCCGTGTCTGTACAGAAGAGAGTGTTGTAATTGAGGGATAGCATCCTTTGTATTCACTCCTTTATCCTGAAACAGCAAGCAGAGACTGCTGTATGCCAAGCATCGCTCTGGGTACCTGGGTGCATCAGTGGGCAAATGGACAGAGCTCCCTGCGGGTGAGGGCGTTGACGGTGTCGGGGACATTAAGCGGGGTCAGGGAGGGGGAAACAGCAGCATCGCATATGAGAGGTTAGGTCCTAGGTGGACAAAGGGATCGCCAAGTAAGTGGGAATTGAATTTGAGAGCCGTGCAGGGAGTATGGCTTGATGAAAATTCACGCTTGACTGAAGATGTGTCCCACCGCGGGACAGCTACAGGAAAGCTGTGGTCCGAGGGCAGAGCTCAAGGAAGGATGAACAGCTGGAGCTGTGTCAGGCAGATCCCTGTAGGCTGTGGAAGAAATGGCTTCCCAAGAACTTCTAAAGTGTTGTATACAGTTTTGGAAAAGAAAAAAAAAAAGATTGTACCAAATAGTCTTCTGACTATTTTTCTTTTTCTTCAGAGGGTGTGTGGTCTTTACCAAACAGAAATAATTAGCTGAAATTCATTCTCAACCGCCTGCAGGTGCGTTCCTACATGAATAGACATGTAAAGGGATACAGTGCTAAATGATCAGTGGTTGATTTAATGAGGAATTCAAGAATCACGGGTCTGCAGAAACACAATCGAATCGCTTCTGAGAGATAGTACCACGTTACACCTAATGAAGCCTTGGGCACCATCTGATTTATCTTTTATAAATGAGCGGTCTGAGAAATGCTCAGCGACTTAGCCCAAGCTACCCGGTTACCTGGTGGCAGGCTCAACTTTGAGGACTGTGCAGGGCTGCTAATCCCAGACCCAGAGCGTGTCCACCCTACCTCCTGCCCAGTTAATTCAGCAAGAGCTCAATTATTGCTGACTGTCTTCTTGTTGACCTTTCCAAACGTGACAGTCAAATCCAATTTCCCATCACAGTAAGTAGGGTGTGTTTGTGTTTTTAGCATGGCCTTCATCTTTGGAGTAGACTGCCATGTCATCGTCCTGGAAATTGGCTTCAGGAAGATCAAAAAGCCAATTCCTCTGCCTCTCTAGGAACACACAGCAGTTTTTTTGTGATTGTCTGTCAGAATGAAGGTTTCTAATTAGTTTGCTTTTCAAGGTGCTTTTTTTTTTTTTTTTCCTATTTCAGAAGTCAGTTCCTCGGCCAAAAGGATGTTTCTGTAGTCTTTACACTCAAGGACGAAAGTTCACACAGGTCCTTAGAAATGACCACTAGGCTACCTTGCCAGCCAAAACATCCCCGACCCAGCCCACCCACCACAGATAACATCCCACATGGTCATCGCCAGGAGTGACAAGATGACTACTTGGCGATGTGGGTCTTCTTGGTCTGCCCTTCCTCCCCCCCCCCTCTTCCTGCTCTACCCAAACCTGTCCAGTCCTCCACACCCACCCACTTCTGTATGCTGTCCTCCATCTCTCCTCATTTCCGTCCCCTCCCCCTCCCCGCCACAGATAATTATGTTGTCTGATACGTATTCTTCTATTTATTTGTGCAGTTTTGTCAGTGGCACTTGGACATTATTTTTAATTTGCCTCCCTTCTGGATCTTTCTTCGGTGTTATACCGTGTTCACCATCCTTTCTGGTGTACCTATGTGTACTTCCTCTTAATCTTCCCAGTGGTGAGCTGTTAGATCGATTCCACGTCTTACATCCAACCACATTGCCCACACGATTTATAACTGTGTGCATGACCCTGGTGAATATGTTTGAGAATACATATGGGGTGGGTATATATGCATTTTATATATAATATTATATGTGTATCTTCTAAACGGGATGGCTGAGTTACAAGATGTGTGTGTATTTACTGGTACAAATAATGAAATTTAACCTACAGACAGCTTTGTACATCACCCTACGGACGGGTTTAAGAATTCTTCTTGATATTTCGAGCTGAAACAGTATTCCAAAGTACATCCGGTTTCCCCAGCACTGCCAGCTTGCTGTCTACACAAACCTGTAGTGCTGGGTTTCTCTGCACATAAAATGATTTATCATTGTGGTTTCCAGTTTTGTTTTTGTTTTTGTTTTTTTTTTAATTCTGTGTTTTGGCACCTTTTCGTGTGCATGCTCCTGTGGCTCCCCTAATTTGAGCCACCTTTCTGGTGGAGGCTCCTCTCTCTCCAGGTGGTTTTCGGGAGTGCCTTGTGCATTCTAACATACCCACGTCGGCCTTGAACCATTGTTCTGGCCCTCGTGCTTCCATTATTAAAGGGAATACATTTAAACATTCTCCATCAAAGAAAATGTTTACTGAAATACTTTTCAGGTTTTATCAAGTCAAGAAATGTGCTTAAATTCAGGATTTATATAGAATTAATCCTTAAAATTATAGGCAGGAAACAGTCTTTGAAATTACAGACGGGTATCTTCACATTGAGATAATGGCTTTTCTCTTTAGTCCATTGATGTGTTGAAATACTTAAGAGTCCGATGCTGAAAATTATTGTAAACATAGAATAAGTTCCACTTTTTCATAACATATTATTTTAAACCAGTAGCAATGGCTCCATAGCCACAGTGAGTTTGGGTGACTGGTATATTGTCAGACTCTCCAGTGTGTGTGTGCATGTGTATTTTCTTGTAGGGTATCATGTAGCCCAGGCTGGCCACAAAAAAAGTGTGTAGCCGAAGATTACTTTGAACTCCTGAGTCCCCCGCCCCTGCCTTCCAGGTGCTGGGATTATAGGCATGTACTACCACACCCAGCCCATCAGACTCTCTTGCTCCTGGTTAGGGGCTAAAAATGGTAGGGGTGGGCGTAGAAGTGGAAGACATAAGCTCTGTGTGTAAGGGGCATGGATGGCAGCCACCTCATATAAAACACAGGAAGTGATGTGTGGTTCTACGCCAACAGGAGTTACAGAGAGGCTTTAGCTTGGAGTCTGGGACAGCCGCTCCTAGGTGTGAGTGAGAGAAGAGAGGCCTGAAGAAGGAAGACACTGTTTGTGTCCACTCCGGAGACCACAGAGATGGGGGGATGAAGGGCTGAGGGATAAGGAAGAGGGCCGTATGGGAAGGGGCTGCCTCATCCTTGACCGTGTCGTGGTAGGTGGGTTTGCATGTGTATGGTGCTCATCTTGAAATAGGTGAGTTTTAGCTTCACCAAAAATGAAATTTTAAAGCCGGTGTTCAAAACTAGCCTGGTCTACAGAGTGAGTTCCAGGACAGCCAGGACTACACAGAGAAACCCAGTCTCAGAAAGAGAGAGGGAGGAAAGAGAGAGACAGAGGGACAGAGAGAGAGAGAGACAGAGACAGACAGAGAGACAGAGAGAGACAGAGACGAGAGATTTTTAAAACTACAGGAAAGATCTAGGATCTGTATAAAGGCAGACCATTTATCCATGTGAACAGCTGGATTCTCATCTAGAGTCTTAAATACTACAGCAGGCATTCTTCAGCACGGTCTGGTGGTTCATAACCATGGCCAATCTCATCATCCCAGGACAGAGGACCTCGTGTGCTGTGGTGGGGTGAGGTCTGTCCCTAGCCATTAGGAAGACACAGGGTGAAGCCGGCAGGGCCTCTGAGGTGCTGTGGAAGGCCTGATGCAGCACACAGCTGGAGTGCTGGGTACTCTTGTGACAGACCTGGCCTTCCAGCCCTGGTCTCTGGGTCCCACGGGTGCAGTTTTGCTGTGTGTGTGTGTGTGTGTGTGTGTGTGTGTGTGTGTGTGTGTGTGTGTGTGCGTGCGTGTCTCCCGCACTACTCACTGGACCTTCTTCCATACGTTTACTTCGTCTTTTTAATTGACCTTACCTGTTCTGTTTCCATGTCATCATTCTGTATTTGCTTTCGAAATTCATCTCCCTTTGAAAATTTTTTAATTCAAAATTTAAAAGGACCTACATTAATCCTTGAAATCTGGGGTTCAAAATGCCGTTTAGAATTTCTCCACCATATCCAAATAGATGTGATCACTGACATACAAAACATCGGTATGAGTGTGACCCAAGACCATCCCGCACACTACACAGCGGCCAGCTAGTCACAGTGGGTGAATGTATACCTTCCCCTGATCTCGTGCATTTTATCCTCAGGAGTTGACTCTAAACCTTAGGAGTCTCATTTTTTTTAGTAACTTCAGATTGAGCAGGAGTCACAAACTTAAAAGCCTAGGGAAGAAACCTTTTCTGCTAGAAGTCAGATGGTATCAAAGCTGTGCACACTGGGGGGGGGGGGGGGGCAGAAAGAGGAAGGAGAGAGAGAAGGTATCTGGGTAGAAGGTGGGATTTGCTTGGAGGAGGTAGTGTGTATATGTCAGTCATCTTTGCCCCGGCCTGTGTTCACAGATTTCTGCCACCTCAATTACATGGCACTATTTATAGGGCATATGACCGTGAACATATAGAAGAATCGGAGCACAGCCTGTTCATGGTGCCAGACAATTGGCTCACAGCGTCTGTTGCGTTCTGAGTTGGCCGGGAGACAGAAGGATGCCAGAGTGTAGCATTAGACACTGATGGTCCCTCCCCCAAACCTAATCAACTGAAGGGAAAAGCAGTCAAACCCCAAAATAAACCTTGACTCCAAATCACCAGCAGCAGATGAAGTAACAAATGGACAAAATTTTGAAAAGTATCAGGCAGGAAAAGGTCTCTAGACATCTTTCATCTTGCATATCGCAAACTCCATACCCACTAAACATCACCTCCCTCTCTCCCCCCTGTCCCCAGATGCCACTCTTCTTTCTGCCTCTGTGGTCATGTGCCTACCTTAGGTACTTCCTGTGACTGGAACCACACAGGGTTTGCCTTTTGCAGAGAGGCTGTGTTCAGTATTTCATTTCTTTTGAATGTCATACACAAAACGTTGGGTAACCAAGTTGCTATCAGAATTCTCCAAAGCAACATTCCCAAGTACAAAATAGGAGTGAGGTCTGTAAACTTGTAAATATGCAAGGGGAATAAAATTATTTATATAACATAAAGGTATGTTCATAGTTCAAAATAATAGGATGTTAAATAGCATGAAATAATGTATCATTGGTTCTCTAAAGATGCAGACATTGTTCTAATGAGGCAATAGGCAATCTTGACCTCAGAGAACTCCAAGACCACACACAGTGACTATGAACATGTCTTGTAAGAAATCACCTTGTGTTGAAACTGACCAGTTGTCACAGATCAAAACGACAGGAACAGAAGGGTCACAGTTGAAAAACCAGTCACAACACAACAGCAGAGGCACTGTTGGGCACGGGAGACATTGTCCTGTTGCCATTCCTTAGGGTGGGCATGGGATGTAGAGTCACTCCAGAAGCAGGAAAATATTACACCCGACAGAAGTGACTGATGCCACAAAGATCAAGCAGTGTGAGCTGGAGGGGGGAGGAGGGGGGGGCAGGAGGGGAGGGGGGAGAGGGGGCAGGAGAGGGGCACAGTGTGGGTTTAGTTTGTTGCAGTGAGGTTTCAGTAAAACACGAAGTGTTTTCAATCTTTTTCCTCGGTATTGTGTTAAGGATTTAACTGTGGGTTGCAGGGACATTTAGGTCGACTTCTTTTCCCCCCCCTGCTATCTTCAGACAAAAGCAGGTGGTAGTGGAAAGCTCCTCTGCTGCTCCTTTGAATGTCACTGCAATCTAGCCATCCTCTTGGCGCGGCGCTGTACATAAGGAGGGGTCCAGGTGGGACAGTGGATGACTTGATTTCTTCTTTCGTACTTTTCGTGGGTTTTGAGTATTTTTAATGAGCCCATATTTTTTTTTTTTATAAAATCTACAAAATCATTGTTGTTGATCTACTGAACATCAGTATCCTCTTCATTATTCAAATTGCCTCGTAGTCCATTTTTAATCGCCGAGCTGACGAATTCTGAAAGGGTCTTCGTAACTCAGCCCTGGAGTTTTGGCAGTTGACTGCCGGGAGTCAGAGACCCGGGCTGTGGGACCCAGCCTTCTAGCAGGATCGTTTGCCCCTTTTCGTTGAGCTGGGAAACGAAGCAGGGGCTGGTGACTGTGACGTGCACTAAGATGCGATGGAGCTGGCCAGCAAGTATCCCACAGTTGCCATGGCACAGATGTCTGAACCTAACCAGCAGCCAGTGCTGCCATCTTGGGTGCTTGGAGTCCCTCTCAGACTCTGCTCTTGGCTGCCATCCGCTCCCTCATGGCCTCATGTGGCGCCCTTAGGAGGGGTCGGCACCCACTTGGCCCAGCTTTCTCCTGTTCGGGGGTCAGCGTTAGCCTCTCTGCTCCGTGGCTCACACCAGCTTACACGCCCCTTCTGTAGAGCCTGTGGAACGTCTGTGGCTGTGCTTTGCACATTTACACCACTTGTTGTCACACTTCTTCAGAGGCAGACTCGGGTGGATTGGAGTCCTGTTTAGGAAGTGCAAGGTCAGGCCATTCAAATCACCCACTCTGTGGTCCTCTAGTGGACTTGACTGGGACGGTGAGTCCACCCAAATGGCCTCTGCTCGCCTCTCCCATCAACTCTTGCCTCTATGGCTTGTTTATCCCGGGGAGGGCGCTCTGGATTCCCGCCTCCTTTCTCCTGGTACAGGAGGGAGGAACTATTGGCCCTGACCTCCCCCTCCAAGCTGGAGCCCCTCCTTCAAGGGGAGTAGCACTCACAGCTGGGAGCAGCACACCTCTGGCCCCCCAGGCTGGTACCAAGGGAAGTGGCCTTCAGCCAGAACTCCTGATGTGGCTTCTGACAAGGAATGGGAATCAAAAAAAAAAGCTTGAGACAAAACTGTGTGTCCATGGGCATGATCCGTGTTTGTCTGGATACACAAGGAGGAGGAAATAAGTGACCATCTGTGGGTTTCTCTGCTCTGCGGCTTTTCTCAGATCGTCTGCAGTGAACACTTCCAGAGAGGCTAAATGGCACTCTGTTCAACCCGCTGTTCCAAGCAGTACAAGAAGTCCGGGTGTCGTTGCTTATCTGCTCCCCCCCACCCCCGTTTCTCACGTCTTCCCGTCTGAGGTTCTTGCTTGTCTCATTCGCCTTCCTGTCCTTTCCTCCTCAGGTGACTGGACGGCTGGAATCCCTTCCCACGTCCTCAACAGCTCCCCATCAGACCGGCAGATCAACCAGCTGGCCCAGAAGCTTGGCCCCGAGTGGGAGCCCATGGTGCTGTCCCTGGGGCTGTCCCAGACCGACATCTACCGCTGCAAGGCCAACCATCCCCACAACGTGCAGTCCCAGGTGGTGGAGGCATTCGTCCGCTGGCGCCAGCGCTACGGGAAGCAGGCCACCTTCCTGAATTTGCACAAGAGCCTCCAGGCCGTGGAGGCAGATCCCTCGCTGCTCCAGCACATGCTGGAGTGATCCTACCCCCCCCATCCCAAGCCCCACCCCCCACCCCCACCCCCACCCCCGCACGCGCCACTTGCTGGGGTGTGGGTCTCCAAGTCACACAGGCTGAACCGGACTTTCACTCAGCAAGTGGCTTTGTTCTGGGTGGGTTTTTGTTTTTGTTTTTTGTTTTTTGTTTTTTTTTCAGTGAGCCTTAGCTGGAAGGGGAACACCTGGATTCGACTGGCTCAATAATCCAACGGCTTTAATTGCTTGGAGATTGCATTGTTGTAACTGCAGTTTTGAACTCCGTGGTTGCCTTTTAACAGAGGTCCAGAAGAAAACAAACCAAAAATAAAAAATAAAAAAAATAAAAAAAAAAACCATGCGACCACATTGCATGCAGGTGTCCTGCGTACAAAGCATCGACTCTCCGTTGCCTGGAAACTGGACTGTGGACTTAGCCCTTCAGAATGATGATGATAATAAAAAGTGAATTGTGTTGTAGAATGCGCCTCATTCATGAGAAAGTCTACTCTGCCCGTGCTTCTCTTGCATAGATTGAGGGTGTAAAATCGTGGGAGTGGAATAACTTTGATAGCACCTGTGAAGTAGTGGGGATAAGTAGCTCAGACAGGATGTATGGATTAAGCATGGGTCACCCAAGCTCCCTGCAGAGGCCAGGGAGAGAACTGCAGCCCTTCGCCTTAACAATTGCGGAAGAAATCTCTCTCCATTTATTAAAGGTAATTGGGTCTGAGACAAAGGGGGCTCGTGTCTCCCTTGATGCCTGAATGGCTGAAGGTGTTGTGTTCCCGAGGCGGGTCATGGGTTGTCCAGCCTTTCATTGAGAACACAGTGTTAGCCAGACAGGTGTACATGCTTGTAAGCCCAGCTCTTAAGTAGCTGAAGCAGGATGATCACTCCAAGGTCTATCCTGGGCTATCACTATATAACATTCCAGGTCAGCTTTAGCTGTTAGCAAGACCCTGTCTTCAAGCAAATCAACAGAAATTTACCACGCAGGGTCTCTAAAAATGCTCCTTTTTCAGGGCTTGTTCACTTGTGTGTTCTCATCTGGGCCTCTCAGCAACACGGTGAGGTATGGATGCCAGAGTGGTACACCCCTTCTTTAGAGATGGCAGGACCAGTGTGGGCTAACTAAGCTAGAATGTGGTTTGCCTCTGCATGAGTGGATTAGAGGCAGACAGCATGCTTTCAAAGAGAGGCATAAAAGGCTCTCCTAGGGCCGGGCGGTGGTGGCGCACGCCTTTAATCCCAGCACTCGGGAGGCAGAGTCAGGCGGATCTCTGTGAGTTCGAGGCCAGCCTGGACTACCAAGTGAGTCCCAGGAAAGGCGCAAAGCTACACAGAGAAACCCTGTCTCAAAAAGTCAAAAAAAAAAAAAAAAAAAAAAAAAAGGCTCTCCTAGGGGCGGTGGATGTAGCTCGGTTAGTAGTGCTCGCCCAGCCTGCTCAGCACCCTGAATTCCATCCCAGTACCTCATAAACTCGGTGTGGTGGGGCAAACCCATGATCTCAGCACTCCAGAAAGTGGAGGCAGGGGGATCAGAAGTTCAGCGGCATCCTCGTCTACACGGTGAGTTCAAGCCCAGCTTAAGCTACACGTAGAGAGGAGAAGGTGGGAACCACATTAGAGAGGACAGAGAGACATCATCCTTTATCCTTCACAGCGACTGGAGAGCCAAGTTCTTAATCCTATGCAATTTTCAAGGAAAAGAAAGTCTGCTGTTTATCTCCCTCCACCTGAGGACAAGCCTATGAAGAGGTAGAGATGAGCGTGGAGCAGGTGCCCAGGAAGCTGGCGGTGACGCGTTGATGTCCTCTCAGGCATCTGGTACCCTCAGCTGTTCCACAGTTCATTCATTCAGCAGACACAATCCCCAAAGCACTGTGTACTGGCCATGCCCACTCTGATTTTCCACCCTGTCGGTCCAGTCATTACCTCATTATTTTATAAAACTCACCACTTTGGGCCACGTGACTGTGCCCACTGACAGATCGCTCTTTAGCAGAGTCTTCAATAATACCGCTTATCACCTTGAACTTGGTTCTTACTACTTTGCCCTTTCCCCCTGGGATTCCTCGTAGTGCGTTGCTTGGGCTACCGCTCTCACGGCTCAGTCCTCCCGCTTATGGCTCCGAGGGAGCAGGGCTAGGCTGGCTGCCGCTGGCTGGTGTAGGCCCAACAACGAGCTGCACCTCTCCTGCCCTCTGTCACGAGTCTGTCATGCACAGGGACACCTCTGTGCTGTCAGTAGTGAGGGCGATCGAGGAATGAGGCTGTGAGGGGCTGGTGGTGAAGGGGATCTTTCGAGCTCTGGTTGACAGCCCTTCGTAAGCAGCATGGTGCCACTACCAAACGACGAGGGCCACTCCTTGTCCCCGCTCACTTCCTGCAGAAGCTCTTGGGAGTAGGGCCGGGCAGCCGAATCACTGCCTGTCTTTACCTCTGCAAAGTGATGCTAGATCTCATCGGTCCGTGTCCCAAGGGGGTAGGGGAAACCCACAAGGATTCCATGTGGGTTCAGAGGCTTTCTGGCCCCAAGAAAGTTCTATATGGGGACAGTGGGGCAGCAGGACATTGGAGGCACTAAAAGCAGCAAAATGATGTCCTTTCTCTGTCTGTCTGTCCGTCCGTCTGTCAGTGTGTCTGTCTGTCTCCCCACCCCCACCCCCGTGCATGTGTGTGCACGCACGTGCGTGTGCACGTGTGTGTGTGTGTGTGTGTGTGTGTGTGTGTGTGTGTAAGGTAGAGCATGTATGTACATGAGTGTGTCTTTTAACATTTTGAAATGTGTAACTTCTACTAAATTCCCCCAGTGCACATAAAGTGCATGCCTGTTGTATCATTTTGGAAACCAATGACTAAACAGAGGAAAAGGAAGAGTCTGCCCTGGTCACCACCGCCTGCCTAGTCCTCCTGCGGCGAGGGAGTGTGACTGTCCTGTAAAGCGCTTTTACACTCGGCTTCCTGGATTTAACACACGGCGGGCGATTGTTCTGATGCCATTAGGGGTTTTACAACATCCTTTGCTCTTAGCGCACACTTGAAAGTGCTATAGTTTTAGCAGCGCCTTTGAAGAGATTAAAGGCACTCAGCTGCTAAGTGTACCAATAGCTTTCCCCATCAGGACATTGCCCGGCATTGCGGTTCCCCCTTGACTTGCCCCCCGCCATGTTACAGTCTGAGCAGAACTATTGTTCGCTACCCCCACCATGCACTTTATATCCCCCCCCAAAAGCAAAGCTGAGCATGTCTGGACTCTCTGACCTTTTCTCCTTGTCCCAAGATGTCCTCTCCACTGCACTGCATCTATTCACTGTGTTCTGTGTTCCTTTTCTGTGGGATGATGTTGGGGGGTGGGGGGAACAGTAAACTTGCATTCCCCGTTGATCAGAATTTGGTGGTGTCCTTCCAAGGTTGGGAGACCTATGAGTATCTACAATCCCACCTCTTTTCAACTGTGTTCTCCTTTTCCAATGGATGCAAAGCCACCGTGGTTAACCACATCAGTTTTAGATGGATCTTCAAGTGGTCTTCATGCTTTCACTATTGGAACAATAAAGGGGAGCCCCCACTGCGATTCACAAGAGGCGACCAGGAACTGTGTCTGTTTTGTGTAGCTTTAAATGTGTTTTAATTTGTTGTCAATTAGTTCTTTATCTGTTGCAAACCACCCCAACATGCATAGGCTTAGAAAAACAAGTGTAGCAGCCTGAAACCTGGCTCACAAAATTCTGTGAGCCAGGAGATGTCACTATCTGAGCAACTCTGCTGACCTCAGCTGGCTCGTTAGTGTTTCTGTGTTCAGCTGCTGGGCTGACACTGGGTGATTCGGGACACTCTCACTCAGGTGTCGGGCCTCACAGGATAACCGAGGTGCGTAGGCTAGTGGCCCTTCACAGCCGGCTTGCCCACCCTTCCTCACTCGGTGGTCCAGCGAGAGTCCCACAATGAGAAGGTAAACCCACCCTGTCACACTTGCATTTCTTCTGCTAATATTCTGTTGCCTAAAGCCAGTCACATGACCAGTTTAGAGCCAACGTGATCAGAAGACATGGACCAAGGGGGGAATAACTTGGTCCTTTATATGCAACAGACCAAGCCGGGATTCTACAGCTGAAACTTCTGGGTCCTATAGGAACACTCACGCCATCCTCCAGTGTCAGACCCTTGACCCGGTTCCTTCTGCTATGGCCTTACCTGCTCAGTCCCCACAGAGACACTTGACCTCCGGGAACAGAGCCACTCTGGTTCTTAAACTCCAGAAGGCAGTTGCTGGGTTCAAAGTTACACAAAGTCTAAAAACAAAACAACAACAACAACACAACGATTTGACTTTGAGAAAATATTTTTGTGGACTAGAGAAATGGTTCTTTGAAAGAACACTTGCCCAGCACGCACAAGGTTCTAGATTCAATACTCTGAACCATTCTGGGGCTCAGGGGGAAGTCTACCTTCTCTTTGGCAACATCTAGGAGATCTGGTTTTCTAGGCTTCTTGGCCGCACTAGGCTTCTGTGGCCCATGGAAAATGGGTGATGGAGTGTGCACACTCCACACTCCAGCCATCCTGAGGGAGCAGGAGGACTTCTTCATCTCTGTTGCCAGGGTTCTCTGGAAGCAAGAGTTCTGACTGAGGGGTAAGGGATCACCCACCATTGCAGAAATTTCTGCCTTGAAATCAAAGCAGCTGTGACTTCCCATGTTCGAATCTCACAAGACCAGCCCACTAATGATCGCTTGTGGGAGTGAGCTCACAGACACTGTACCTGGCCCCTCCACTTCCTGAGAATGTGTGAGCAGTTGAGAGTTGTTGGAGGGGAGAGACTGGTAGGTCATATAGCTGTCACCTGTAAGTTACCTGTGTCCTTTACCATTGCTCCATTGTTCCTCCCAAGTGGTTCCAGTAAAACTCATTGTTGTACCAGGCTAGATTTGGGGGGATGGTTTCCTTGGTCTGTCACGGATGTCCTATCTGAGGAGGACAGACATTTGCTCACCTCTCTCTGGAAAAGCTAGTGCCGTGCCACTGAGAGGCTGATCTTGTCTCTCTGTTCATCGAGGACATTAAAAGCTGGCCAATAAGGACACAGCCCCTGCTCTCTCGAGCTCGCTGCCAAATGAGACAGCCACAGATCTCTCATCACGACGTGATGGGATAGATCACGTCTACACCTGAGCGCTGAGCCTGTGGGAATAGAGAGAAATGACCCCCTCTGCCCGGCTCCTCTGGAGATGGGAGGCCTGAAGAGCAACACGCTCCGTCACTCAGGCAAACCAGTCCACCTTCTTGAGTAGGTTTATTTACATGCACATGATAGCTGATCTAGAGCCTTCCTGAGGGAAAAAGGTCTGCTGAGCCGACGATGGATTTTGCCACAGGAAATGCCTGGGTTTGTTTGTTTGTTTTTTAATATTCTTTACCGAGCTAGAGCCTGAAAATGTTAGGCTAAATCACCCCTCCCCCTCCTTCTGGGGCTTGTGGCAGGAGGTTGCCTTGGGAGTGTTCCGTCCTTCTGTGCATTCCTGGGGACTCTAAAGATAAGGAAGTGTGAGCTGATGGCACACTGTGGAGCATGTTCGGAATCTGGGCGGGGGGAGTCTGGTCGAACGCTGGGCTCTCGTTAGAGAGGAACCCCTTCAGTCGTGGCACAGATTCTTGCCGGTTACAAAGCATTGCAAGTTACTGGCGATCCAAAGATAAATAAGACAGTCTCTGCCCAGCAGGATCTCAGCCCACCGGGGAAGGCCGGCACAAGAGCCAGCAGCTATGACACTGTTTGGCCTGCACAGAAAAGGGAGCCGTTAAGTTGGCCACAGAGGTGGTGACACTTGAGCTGGGCTCTTGGAAGCCCTGCCCAAGTTAGTGTGATGGTCCCCATCGGGGACATTAGGAGACACGAGAAGCCATTTAATGGATTCTCCATCCAGCTTGACAAATGGCGCTCCTGCCGTATGTCTACAGGATGAATATGCCTCCCGAATGCTCTCGAAGCTCAAGACAGCCATGGCATGTTCAGCCACAGTAGAATCAAGATCAAGCTTCAAGGTTTAGGTAGCAGGCATATTTGAGGGTGCTTTTTATACCACCACCACCCCCCTCTTTTTTTTTTCTCCTCTAACACTTGCACAATTCAAACTAGATGTTGCTGCATGCCCGGGATGTCTTGTTTACTTCTTTGAACTATAAACAGCTGAGAGGAACAGGGATGTCTGTCTTGTTGGCGTTTACTGTTCGTAGAGGAAAATTAGAGTCTCTCCAAGACACAATTAAACCTTGTCTTGGCTTTGTTAAACTCTCACAAAACATATGGCCCTGTTTCCGCAAGCTATTGTTCATTCGGAGCATCCTCGATGAAACCCAGGTTTGAATGCTTGAAAAGAAAAAAAAAACAGATCCAAACGTCTTAGCAATAAGCATGCGTTTCCACTTCATTTTCGTATTTTATCTCTAGCCAGTGCTCTTTTGGGTGTCACATTACATTCTTGATGGAGAATATTTGTGGAAAATGTGAACTATGGGTTGGATTTCATGAAATAATTACTTTTCGTGCTCTTGGTGACACTTACCACCCCAGTTTCTAGGAGACAATCGGTATTGTGAGGACCTTGCTGGTGCCAATGTCTTTGAGGTGACTTAGTCATTGCTGACCCCTGGGATGAGGCTGGATGTCTCCACATGGATACAGTTGGAATAGATGGCTGGGAACTTGGGTCTCTGGAACACTCCTTGACCAAGGATGAGACATCTGCGTAGGGGATGTTTCTTTGAAGGCCCAGAACATTCACAGTAGGAAGTGATTCTTCTTCATTTAAGGGCAAAGATTTCTTCCTTTATGAATATTAGAAATTAGTAGAAACTTTCTTCAGAAAAATACATATGAGCACTTACACACTCATGTGCTCAGGCACAGACATGTACCTCAGTTGGCATATAATTTTGAAGGAATTTTTAGTGTCTCTGAATCCAACTCAGGCTTCCCAAGAGCCCCACATAGTCACATGATCCCTTGTCCTCCAGCATCAAACTATCATACCAAGAATAGTTACATTTTTGGTTTGAAGTGATATTTGGAGGCCTTGTGTTCAGTGGAGTTGGAGCTGTTTGTATTGGATTACACAGGGGTATAAATCAGTGTGAAGGTATTGGAATAAAGGTAAAGTCATTTGTCTAAATCCAGGTCTTTATGTAACTGACCGCAGACCTTTTCCCTTATGGGAGTCTGGGCTGAAAGTGTTCCACGACCCGCCTCTTGGCAAAGAAGAATTTACAGCCATGCCATGTAAGACAGTCTCTGCCTCGGAGGGACTTCCTGTCGCCACCTCATCTCTTTCAAACCAGAGCCCCTCAGCAAGGAAGAAATGAGCGTTTTATGCCTAGCACGCTGAGAATTGTTGGTTTCGTGGGGGGAAATCAGAGAAAACAGAGCTCCATTTACTTCATATACTAGGAAATTGTTCCTAACAATATCTTTTTGTGTAGCCATCTGCTTGAATCTCATTTCCCTCGGCTTCTGGGAGCAGTTATTTTCCGCCCAGAAGCTAAGCCCCATGCTGGTTTTTTTTGCTGAGGGGGTGGACCCTTTGGTTGTCTCTTGTCTGTTGTCAAGATTTCTTTTGCCACTCAATATCATCATCTCCTGCTTTCCAGGGGACAGCTGATGTGGGTGGCTATAAATAAACCCTCCCGACACACCCTTTCTGAAGGTGTGAATAGCAAAATCTACCAGTCAGCCAGGGGAAGAGCTGAGGCTCCGAGTGAGATCACTCACTGATGAGGCATGGAGGCCCTGGGTGTTTGGGGAGGCAGATAAGTAAGGGCCTCACCTATGGGTGTCATGGAGTCAGGAAGAAGGATGAGGCGGGTTTGAGACTCTGCAGAGACGGGACGGTCCTTGACAGGCAGGCAGTTCCTACAACTAAAAAGGATGAAGCATGCCTTAGTATAGCAGGGCGGTTAAGTTCAGCACTGTCAGGCCTCATTTTTTGTTCAGATGAGTGTCACAGTTGCTAGTGAAATGCACATGATGGAGTACCTCCTGAGGACTGCTTACAGGTGCGCAATTACTGCGGATCTGAAGGAGAGGTCACATATTGACCCCAAGGGCAATGCGCACTAGACAAGGATGTGAACTTTTTTGGGGGGCGGAAGGGGGGAATTTTGTTAACAAGGGAAAGCTCAATGAAAAGTATCTTAGAGTTTTGTAGAGAAACCAACTGAGTAAAGGAATGATCATGGTGTCTTATGGAAGAGGACGGAGAGGTAAGGAATTATCATGGTGTCTTATGGAAGAGGACGGAGAGGTAAGGAATTATCATGGTGTCTTGTGGGAGGGATGGAGATGTAAGGAATTATCATGGTGTCTTGTGGGAGGGATGGAGATGTAAGGAATGATCATGGTGTCTTATGGGAGAGGATGGAGATGTAAGGAATGATCATGGTGTCTTGTGGGAGAGGATGGAGATGTAAGGAATGATCATGGTGTCTTGTGGGAGAGGATGGAGATGTAAGGAATGATCATGGTGTCTTGTGGGAGAGGATGGAGATGTAAGGAATGATCATGGTGTCTAATGGGAGGGATGGAGATGTAAGGAATGATCATGGTGTCTAATGGGAGGGATGGAGATGTAAGGAATGATCATGGTGTCTTGTGGGAGAGGATGGAGATGTAAGGAATGATCATGGTGTCTTGTGGGAGAGGATGGAGATGTAAGGAATGATCATGGTGTCTTGTGGGAGAGGATGGAGATGTAAGGAATGATCATGGTGTCTAATGGGAGGGATGGAGATGTAAGGAATGATCATGGTGTCTAATGGGAGGGATGGAGATGTAAGGAATGATCATGGTGTCTTGTGGGAGAGGATGGAGATGTAAGGAATGATCATGGTGTCTTGTGGGAAAGGATAGAGATGTGTCTTAGAATGGGCTAGCTCTGTAGGGCGGGAGTTGTTATAGGATCAAGAGTGACCCCTAAATTTATCTTTACATCAATTTCCTGTTTGGAGATGTGGTCTTTCCCACTCACAAGCTCCCCGGCCATTAAGCCCAACTCTGCCAATAGGCCCTTACTCACCAGAGACCAATCAATAAGGCCACCCAATCTTGAACTTCCTGTCTCCAAAACTGCAATCTAAATACACCCCTTTCTTTATAAAATTTGGTTTCTTTAGATATTTCATTGCATTAATGCAAAATGGACTAATGTAAGAGCCTAAAACAAATTTGAAAGGAAAAAAAGTCAGTTTTGTAAGATCTGAGTATGAGACAACTCAGACTTGTGGCATTTTGGAGGCCTGTTCTATAACAGACGTTTGTCTCCTTATTTAATTTGGGAAAGGAAAAACAATGGCCTGCATCACTCATGCTAAATCAAATAAAGGGAAACAACTCTTCTTACTGTTCTGGAAAACCATGCAATGATATTCAATTTGGGTCAATCATTCAGCGTACATTTGTTCACTTACTGAGCACCTTCAGGGTACCAGGCAGGAACTTGGCAAGGATTTGGCACTCCATGCACAGTCTAAAGTTTCTCCCCAGGAAGAGCTCCCTATTACGGAGAAAACATAATAAAGTGTAGGGAGCCGCCATTCTAAGATGGCGCTGGCTTCCTGGTAGCCTAGCTGTAAACAACTCCATATTTGGCTATGATGCACGAGTATGGTAATTGGCCTTATGTCCTCAGCCTATCCCGTGGCTCCCCGTGCTTGCATTCTGGCGGGACCCAATCACAGTACGGCACGTTTGCCTGATTCCCTATATAAGCAGCTGCAGTTTAGTCCTCGGGGCCCCTCACCTCCCGCTCTCCCTTGATCAAGAGGCGCTCCAATAAAGTGTGTTCTGAGACGGATCCTCGCATGGTGGTCGTTCTTCCTCGCTGGCCGAGGAGCGCGCCGCAACTGGTGCCGAAACCCGGGACGGGAAGGAAACTTTGGACACCAGGTGAGGGGTCGAGGAGGATTCAGAACTCAGCACACGGAGCAGTGACGTCGGTGAGTTCTCCAGGAACGGTGACGTCTGTGAGTTCTCCAGGAACGGTGACGTCGGTAAGTTCTCCAGGAACAGTGACGTCGGTGAGTTTGCCAGGAACGGCGGTGACGTCGGTAAGTTCGCCAGGAACGGCGATGACGTCGGTAAGTTCTCCAGGTATGCTGATTGTTGGGATAAATCCGTTTGTGCTTGCTCTTGTGTTCATTCCTATGACAATTGTTGTTCTTCTTTGCTGTTTTGTATATGCATGTCTCAAGGAAGAACGCAACGTGGAAATCATTAGAAAGGGACGCAAGGCATTAATTAAGCACCAGGATAGTCTATCAGAATCAGACGTTAAAGGGGAGAACTTAAGTAGGCCTAAAAAGGAAGGATATCCAGTATTAGACGGTGAGTTAGACCCTGATGAGGAGGAGGATTTAGAGGAAGCTGCTGCTGAATATGAGGAAGAGAGACATGGGCGGCAGCGACCTCCTCCTTATAATGTTTCTGCTGGGGTGAATGTGGAACCAACGGCGCCTTCGGGACCACATCCACCCTTGGCAACACCTTCGTGTCTGCAAACAGGTGGAGGTTGTCGTTTTATCAGGAGAGACACCTGGGCGCGGCTAGCGTCCGCGTTTCCAGTCTTTGAAGATCCGCAAACAAACAACAGATATCATGAACCTGTGCCTTATAAACAATTAAAAGACCTGGTAGAGGCTGCTCGAGCCTACGGAATAACAGCCAGTTATACCTTAACATTATTGACTAGGCTCACTACTCAGGCTATGACTCCAACAGATTGGTTTGAAATAGCTAGAGCATGTTTAACTACAGGGCAGTATCTGGATTTCAAATCTATAGTTACAGATAGAGCCCAGGTACAAGCTAGAATTAATCTTCAGAATAATCAACCACAGTGGACGGTTGACATGCTACTGGGTCAAGGACCATGGACCGTAAATCAGACAGCATATCCTATTGAAGTTTATCAGCAGATAAATGAGATTTATTCTAAAGCTTGGAAATCATTACCAAATAAAGGAGAAGTATCAGGGAATTTGACTAAGATCATTCAGGGACCGAATGAACCTTTTTCAGATTTCATAGCTAGAATGATGGAGGCAGCAGGAAAGATATTTGGAGATGTAGAAACAGCTATGCCTCTGGTTCAACAATTAGTATATGAGCAAAGCACAAAAGAATGTCATAGAGCTATTACCCCGTGGAAAGGAAAGGGATTAGAAGCTTGGCTAAAAGCCTGCCAAGAAATTGGGGGACCGTTAAGTAATACTGGCCTAGCGGCAGCAGTCCTTGCAACCACACGAGCTGCATGAATGGATGCTAGCTGCTCTGACGTAGCTCCTTTAATTATGCTCCAAGGAGGGAATTATGGTGTTCACAGGTTACTTGTTCTAATCATTCTCAGAGAGGTTATGGGGAATCCTTGTGCTGGCTGGGGGCCAGGTGCTAGGCATCACCTTTGCAGTGGAGGTTCAAACTGCTGCAGCTGGTCCCTGTCTCCAGAGATGCAGGCTTGGCCATTTCAGCCTCTTCAGGTGGAAGGAGTTGATGGCTCCAAACCATCCTTCATACCTCTACTTCCCTAAATGCACAGTTGAAAGGCGGCCTTATGGTGCTTAACCAGTGCATTGACTTGGTACAAGAACAAGTTGACATCCTTTGGCAGCTGGTCCAATTGGGCTGTGAGTGGAGAATGCCTGGTTTGTGTGTCACTAGTGTGCAATTCCAGAATGGTTCTCGAGCAGCAAACTTGTCTAAACAGTTGTCCAGTTATCTTATAGGAAATTGGTCCGGAGAATTTGAAGAGACCTTGGAGAAACTGAGAGTGGCGGTGGTGACCATCAACTCCACACGAGTGGACCTCAGCATGGCAGAGGGACTGTCCTCCTGGATTGCTTCTACCTTTTCCCTGTTTAGAATGGGTAGGGGTAGGGTATATTTTTGGCATGCTGCCTTGGAGGGTGCGTGTTTTGTCTGTGGTTGGTCTGCCGTTTGCGAGCACGTACAAAAATACAAGGGCATTATCACTCAAGCATTGGCCGCTTTGGAGTGTGGCGCCTCCCCCCAGATACCTAATATCCACACAGCCTTTGCACCCCCAGGACTGGTTAGTCCATTGCACTTGGGAAGGTATGTGGACAGCTTTCACATACTTGTATTGAGCACAGGATGCCAGGCTCGTGCACTGCACTTGAAGTGTAGGACATTTTCCTTCCTTCAAGGAGAGCAAGTCTGACTGCATATGGAGTCACATAGCCTTTGCACCCCTGGGACTGGTTAGTCCATTGCACACGGGAAGGTATGCGGACAATTGTTACATGCATAGCCTTTGCACCCCAGGGACTGGTTAGTCCATTGCACTCGGGAAGGTATGCAGGCAATTATGCACAGTTAACTCATCATGAGGTGGGGACCTGATTGGATGAAATACTTGTGCTGCAGAAATCAGACCTATACTCTCTCCTGCGGCTTAATTAATAAAGAGGGGGGAGATGTAGGGAGCCGCCATTCTAAGATGGCGCTGGCTTCCTGGTAGCCTAGCTGTAAACAACTCCATATTTGGCTATGATGCACGAGTATGGTAATTGGCCTTATGTCCTCAGCCTATCCCGTGGCTCCCCGTGCTTGCCTTCTGGCGGGACCCAATCACAGTACGGCACGTTTGCCTGATTCCCTATATAAGCAGCTGTAGTTTAGTCCTCGGGGCCCCTCACCTCCCGCTCTCCCTTGATCAAGAGGCGCTCCAATAAAGTGTGTTCTGAGACGGATCCTCGCATGGTGGTCGTTCTTCCTTGCTGGCCGAGGAGCGCGCCGCAATAAAGAAACTGTGGGAGCCAGGGGAACGGCTTCAAAGTGTCAGAGAACGCCTCACAAGAAGGTAGCTCGAAGCTGAGCAGGGTGGCGCACACCTTTAATCCCAGCACTCGGGAGGCAGAGGCAGGCGGATCTCTGTGAGTTCGAGGCCAGCCTGGTCTACAGAGTTCCAGGATAGCCAGGACTACACAGAGAAACCCTCTGGAGACTAAGGCTAGCCTTGGCGCATTTACTGGGAAACACATCAAACCATATTTTTCTACAAAACCTTGTAGAATACACAGGAGAGTCGAACAGTATAGTTCCCACGTGGAGGTGAAAGAAGTGGGGCTGTTTACAGACCAAGTATCATCCACACCCAGAGTGTCCCACACACCCAGAGAGTATCCCACACACCCAGAGAGTATCCCATACACCCAGAGAGTATCCCATACACCCAGAGTACCTCACACACACCCAGAGTATCCCACACACTCAGAGTATCTCACACACACCCAGAGTATCCCAAACACCCAGAGTGTCCCACACACCCAGAGAGTATCCCATACACCCAGAGAGTATCCCATACACCCAGAGTATCCCACACACCCAGAGTACCTCACACACACCCAGAGTATCCCACACACTCAGAGTATCTCACACACACCCAGAGTATCCCAAACACCCAGAGTGTCCCACACACCCAGAGTGTCCCACACACTCAGAGTATCCCACACACCCAGAGTATCCCACATACCAGAGTATCCCATACACCCAGAGTATCCCACACACCCAGAGTGCCCTCCACACACACCCAGAGTATCCCACACACTCAGAGTGTCCCACACACCCAGAGAGTATCCCATACACCCAGAGAGTATCCCACACACCCAGAGTACCTCACACACACCCAGAGTATCCCACACACCCAGAGTACCTCACATACACCCAGAGTATCCCACACACCCAGAGTGTCCCACACACTCAGAGTACCCCACACGCCCAGAGTGTCCCACACACTCAGAGTATCCCACACACCCAGAGTACCTCACACACACCCAGAGTATCCCACATACCCAGAGTACCTCACATACACCCAGAGTATCCCACACACCCAGAGTGTCCCAACACTCAGAGTATCCCACACACCCAGAGTATCCCACATACCAGAGTATCCCATACACCCAGAGTATCCCACATACCAGAGTATCCCACACACCCAGAGTATCCCACATACTAGAGTATCCCACACACCCAGAGTACCCCACACGCCCAGAGTGTCCCACACACTCAGAGTATCCCACACACCCAGAGTATCCCACACACCCAGAGTACCTCACACACACCCAGAGTATCCCACACACCCAGAGTACCTCACATACACCCAGAGTATCCCACACACCCAGAGTGTCCCACATACCAGAGTATCCCATACACCCAGAGTACCTCACATACACCCAGAGTATCCCACACACCCAGAGTATCCCACATACCAGAGTATCCCACACACCCAGAGTATCCCACACACCCAGAGTACCTCACACACACCCAGAGTATCCCACACACCCAGAGTATCCCACACACCCAGAGTATCCCATACATTCAGAGTATCCCACACACCCAGAGTACCTCACACACACCCAGAGTATCCCACACACTCAGAGTGTCCCACACACTCAGAGTGCCCCACACACCCAGAGCTTAATGCCAAAGGAAACCTGAAGTAATACAACAGCATGGCACTAACATACAGAGATCTGAAAAAACTCACAGTAAAGAGCAAGCTCGCTGTGCAGAAGAGCCATTGAGATGGATCTTGAACTGGGGTTTGGCAGAAGTATGGCATTTGTGGAAATGCTGGTGAAGTGTTAGAAGCGAGGCCTGAGGAACATTGCCTCCACCCCAGCACTCAAGAGTCTGAAGGAGGGGGGGATCACAAATCAAAATCCAGCCTGGCCTACACAGTGAGTTCAAGACTGGCGTTGACTACACAGTGAGACCCTGTTAGAAGAAGGAGGAAGAAGACAAGGGTAAGCCCAATATGAAGAGGTTCTGAGAAGATACACACCAGGAACACCTGTGTGGAGCTGGCTTGCCCTTCCTTGCCCAAAAAAAAAAAAAAAAATTAAAAATAAATACACAAAATTATGTTGAATAAGGTAGGGCAGGCCCACTGGTTTGGATCACACCTTTTAGATTACAAATGCCAGAGAAGAAGTCTCAAAACTTTCAGGTACCAGTGTGCACTTGCTACCCACATGGCAATGGGCACTATTTCCCACATTGACATCAGAATCTTCCTTCAATGACACCACCTATGAATACCTTTGGAAATGTTTGTTTCTCAGACACACTGAGGTAGAGAACATTCGACCTTGGAGTGTGGTGGGTAAACCAGAAGCTCACCAGTACCAGAAATAGCCAAAACTTTTTTTTAAAGGTCATGGATAGTATCTCAAGTGATATTTTAACAATGCTAATTTATTCTCCTTCCCCCCAAATTCATCTTCACGACTGTAACACATCATATTCCAGAGCACTTGCTGAGAGACATATGGGTTGGTGAATCTTCTTTAATGATGGATAAATCTGTCACAGTTTTCACTCTATGACTCCGATATCCCTGCAAATTTTCTCCTTGGCTTTTTGCCACAGCGAATTTAATCTAAGCCATAACTTGTACTGCTTGCCCTTCGGTAGCCAGTGGGCACCCTCTGGTCATCATCAGATGCCAGGTAGTGGCATGCCTACTTCGAGCAGAAAGGAACTGGGGTTTTCCCATGAAAGGAACTCCATGCCAGCAAAGTTGTCTGTTGCTCCAGGCGTTTCCTGCCCATTCCCATTCTGTCTCGGGGAGCAGTTGTGCCCAGTTGGTGCAGGGTGGGCGTATGGCTCCAGTGGTTGTTGGGTTTGTTGGGGGAGCGGGGAAAGGTAGCTGTCTGTCTCCCAGCAAGAACAGTGCCCATGACTCAAGCCAACTCTCGCTTCGCTGATTCCAAAATCACGCATAAAAATGAGGCTTACTTGGTATTACCCCCTCAGCGTATAGGCTCAGCGAGGGGTGCTCTTGTGTCTTGAGATTCCATCTAAGCCTAATTCAGAGCCTGCCATACAGTCTGGATCACAAAAGTCTCCGTGAAAGAATGAAGCCTTGAACAAATGGAGGCGAGGCCATCCTTCCAGGTCTGTTCTCAACACATGGAGCTCTTTCCCAGAACACAGTGACAGTCCCCGCCCCGCCCGCCCCCCCCCCCCCCCCCCCCCGCCATGCTCACAGGGACTGTGGATTAGTGGTTATCTCGAACAGCATTAGGACATACCAATTAGCTAAATTCCTGCTCTGTCTCGCCTGACTCCGTTCTGCGGGAACAAAATACTTCCGTGCCGTGAGTAGGGGAGGGGCAGGGCTATGGGGGTGCAGGGGAAGAGAAGAGTCCTCACGGAACTCCTGGTAGGCCCCGGGCCCTTGGAAGGGATTCTGAGCAAGCACGAGTGTCCTTCCATAACAAGGACTTAGAAACCATGGTTGATAAAAAGCACCAGCTTCACTCGACGGCCTACTAAATACAGACTAAGTCTCAGCCGTTCTGCCTTTAGCCTGTGCCCTTGACCTTGGGTCAGATTTCTGCTGAATTTGCCACATAGGCATGCTAATCACTAAGAGGTGTCTGTCTAAAACCTGGTGACACAGGGGTGATTGGTTTTCAATGACCTCACCTACCTCACCCCCCCTCACAGCTGAAAGTACAAAGATTAAAATCACTAAATTATTTTACGGCCATTTTTACGACCGCCACCCCCCCCACCCCCCACCCCCCCCACCCCCCGCCAAAAAAAAAGTGACTCAAAATCTCCAGTCCTGCAGTCTCCTTGAATTCCAGAAACAGTGGAATCCCATAGGCTGATCACCCCAGAGAGCTGGCAGAAGTAATTACCCGTGGGTGAGAGCTGGATCTGCCTCCATACCCAGGAGAGAGCAATCATCTCCCGGGAACTGGATTGTCCCTCAGCTTCAGTAAGGACTTCTCTGAAGCTACGTTTTAGAACCAGAACTGAAAGGATAATGAGATGTGCCTCAGTTTCACCAAGTCTGCCTAATTATGCCTCCTCCTCACCCTCACCCCAGTTCTTCCTCTACTTAGAAAAAACTCTTATCTGCACCCCAAAGGTGGGATGAGGTATTCGGTCACCATCTTCCTGACATGGCCTTACTGGTAAAAACTTCTCTATCCTTTTCTTTTTCTTTCTTTGGGGGGATCAGTATGTGCATATGATACATGTGCACAATGGTGTGTGTGTGTGTGTGTGTGTGTGTTGGCCAGAAGCTGAGGTCAGGTGCCTTCCTAGACCACTCTCCACCTTGTATATTGAGACATGATCTCTCACTTAAACCTGGAACTTGCTAATTTCGCTGGTCTAGCAAGGCAGCTTGCTTTGGGGGATCCTCCATGCCTTCCTCCCAAGTGCTGGGGTTACAGGCAGGCTACTATACCCGACTGGCATTTCCGTTAGTGCTGGAGATTCGAACTCGGGTCCTCGTACTTGTCTGACAAGCACTGTACCCTCTAATCCATCTTCCCAGCCACCTTTGATGCCTTTTGACATTTCCTTTGTCTGCTGTCCTTGGGTCAGGTAGCTGGGTATGACTTGGAATCCTTGCGGCCGAGGACTCCAGTTACAGCTTAATTATCTGATATTCTTAGGAGTCAGGGGTCAAGCGTTGGTTACCTGATTTTATAGGCTAGAGAAACTGATACCCAAGAGGAGTTAACTGCTGTTGGAGTTTTTTTTTTTTTTTTTTTTTTTTTTTTAAACTCCTGCCACGCTATCAGGAGGGCTATACATCAACGTGAGTGCAGGCCACTGGCCCCATTTTTACATCATGACGTCTTCCCATCGCTGGTACAGGAAACCAGTGAATTCATTAAGGAGATGGTCTGTCCTAGGCATAGTCTGCCCCCAGCATCAGGTCCTGTGTTGCGGAATAAAGTGAGGCTACAGTTGGTTGTTCCACAGGATTTAGGATTTAGTAAGCAGCCACGATAACGTGTCTGAACGAATGTGGGGACAGGTGCAGACTGGGGTTCTGACCCCGGGACTTGTCTCAGAGCTGTAGGGAAAGCGCTCCATTGGTGACCTTGAATAGATAGCCACCTGCATGAGAGGCTGTAGGAGGAGCCAGAGTCTGTATAAAAAGCACCACCCACCCCCCAACCCCACCCCTCTGCCACAAGTGGATCCTGCATCCCACAGCTGGCAATACTGGCTTTTGCTTTTCTGAATTTTTTTGATCAGTGGTTTGATTTCCCTTTTTCCTCCTGTTTTCCGCTGAGATGCAGTGACGATGCCTCCGTGTGTGAGCCGAGGAGTGTCCTGGCTTCTGCCAGCCAGCCACGCCCAATGTGAGCTCCTTGTGGCCTCCTGTAAGGAACCTCTGCTCTGTCTCCACCCCAGACCCTCCCTGTTGTCCCCATGGAGCCCCTGCCAAAGCTATTTCCAAAGTGAAACATCATTAGCCTCCTCCGTCCTCGGAGGAATAATCCTCCTGCCCTTTAGTGGTGTCTGTCACTGTTCCTCTGCTTTCCACACAGCTAATCTTATTAAGCCACCAACAGGATTGGGAAGCGGCCTGTCTTCTGAATTTGTTAATTCCAGCAAAGATTATCTAAGGTCACGGTTGGTCAATCTGAAGTCTGGGTTCCCAAGTCAAAGCCAGAGGATTCTCGTCCGGGCGCCACGAGCTGCTTTCCATGGAGGATGCCCTCTCCTGACACTGCAGGGCACACGTTTCCTAAGACATCGGGCAGGTTAGCTTGCCCTTTGCAAATTGTCTTGTGTGAATCGGGCTTTTTGTTTTCCATCTGCCCTTTGCCTGACACTGTCAATTCTGAAGAAAGGGCACACCTCAGTGTTTATGATATTAAATGCCAGCGTCACCTATACCAGGAACAAGGAATTACAAGGAAAACAAAAAACAAAACACATCAGGTCATCAAGCCTTTTAATCAGCAATCTTCCTTATGATTTACAGAACTCAGATTTTCAGATAGCACCAGAATGTGTATCCAAGAAACGGGCCACAGTAGGAGCCAAGATTAGTTTTTTTTTTTTTTTTTTTAAAGGCTTTATTGAATTGACTGTATATGTTCTTCACTTAACTGTTGTTAGTGAGGTTGTCCTGGACAGGAATCTACCATCGTCAACTTGCTAGTTTTTTTTGTCACTGGAGGCTTTTGATTCTCCTGGCACTCTGTTTCTCAAGTCCCTGGCTTCATCAGGTGGCCGCAGAACAGGCCTGCTCATAGTTAGAGTTCCTGTGTTCACAGCTTTCAATAGGTCCACACGAACACGCCTGAGTGGAACTCGCGGGCACAGGAGAAACTTGGAAAAGCATCTTCCTCCCCATGTCCAGACAGTTAGCACCGTGGCAGGGGAACGATGAACGGCGTCATTTGCTCTTGTAAATCACTAATATCGTTCAGAGTTCTTAGTCAGGATGGTCTTATAACGAAAGAGGTCATCGAGAGAGCAGGAGACCACACACGTGTGCAAGGGTAATAGGAAAAAGGAGGCAAGTGCAGACTCATTGTCTCCATGTCTCCATTCCGGCTGAGCTACCGTCAGTCAGTCCCTAGAACAGAGGGCCGAGGGTGAGAGGCTCTGCTGAATCCTGGCAGGCTGCTCAGGAAACGCGCTGAGCGTTTTGTGTGCGGGTCCGTGGCATGCATCTCTCTCCTTTGTGCGCCGTTTCCAGAGGCTTACACTCATCCTTTCCTTCTTGGTACGGAGGAGGGACATCTTTGCCAACAAAGAGTTGCTTCCTAGATGGAGATTCCTCCTGTAGACGGCTTCCTTCCGTTCTGTTTTCAACGTCTCCTGCATCTGCAGTTTCCCAATAACCAACTCAAAATACTCCTTACGCCAAAGAGGCACATTTGGGATGGCGTGTCCCAGCCTCCTACCGTCATATTTTGCAGTAGCAGGTTCGGGATTCTAAACATCTCCTATCTCACACCAAGCCACCAATGTGTCTTCTTTTCAGCTCATGAAAGGGCTTAGAAGCCCACACTTCACTTGCTACCGTAAGCTTCCTGGCTCTCCGTTGGTTTGCTTACTTAGCAAACACGTTTTTCTTAGTGTCTCCAGGGTACCATGCAAGGTGTACTTAGGCTGTGGAAGAACAAAACAAGGCAAACAAAACAAACAAACAAACAAAAAACAGGTCCCGTCCTCACAGATCTTACAATCTACTTTAAAATTATAGAAAATGATAAGAAGCAAGCTATGAAGACTGAAGAGAAGGCTCAGTGGTTAAGAGCACCGACCACTCTTCTAGAAGACCTGGGTTCGATGGCCAGTACCCACATGGCAGCTCACGATCATCTGTGGCTCCAGTTCTAGGGGGATCCAATGCCCTCTTCTGGTCTCTGGGGTACTGTGTCCATGTGGTATACATGCGAACTTACAGACAAATACACTCATGCATGTAAAATAAAAATAATTGACTCTTTATAAAGAAGCAAGCCATGAGAGCGTATTGAAAGGAGAGTTTCTCAGGGAGGGGTCACAGGTTGCAGGTCTGGATTCTGGATTTCGCTTCTCTGTCTGCCTTCCATTTTGGCGGCGCAGTTGGATGCTTATTTATCTGTTGGTGTTATTGGAGTTTTACCATAAAATCCCCAGCGCCATGAGTCCTCACAGACTGGGTTCAGCTACCCATACCAGTGTGCCAGCCTAAGAGGAAAGGATGCTGAAGGGTAGAGAAAGGAGATTTAATCAGTGGCCCCATGTTTATCTTAAGAGTACCGACATGCAAGAGCTGGAAAGACACTTCAAGGAGGAGCCAGACCAAAGCAAGGAGCTAAGCAAGGCCTTGGCTGTCAACCCCGAGGTAGAAGACATTGAGGAAGAAGTCATGGTGGAGGACCACAAGGAGTGGTCCAAGAAATGCAGAGAGGAGCTGAGTGAGTGTGTGTGCGAGTCTCGTGACAGCGAGCCCAAACCAGAGATCCAAGGGTGCCAGTGCAGCCTTTATTATTATGACCCTGGCTGCAAGTACAACTGGGGGAGAGTTGCCCCTGCGCCTGCGCCGCTGAGCCTGGAAAGTCCGCCCAGGCAAAATCGGTCCTTAACAGGGCGTAGTTGTCGAGTCAGCCTGCTGTATTGGGAGATGAAAAATATGTCCGCGGGACCCTACTTCTTCCTTAATCCTCGGCAAGTCTTGAAAGAGCCGGAGAGCCCCGGGCTCTCTGAAACTTTGGAAGACTTGGAGGAGCTCAACACCTCTTCTGAGGATCTCTGAGAGAGTGTCATGGTTTGGCCGGGGATCACAGCCTTATTAATACCTCGGCCTCTACTTCAGCCATTTTTGCGAGTCTTTTCATTGTGGATGTTTTGTCTCTGCCCTGGGACTTGTAGCTTTTACCTCACAGTTGCCATGTTTCCAAGTGTTGTGATTTGGAGGCTTTGGGTTTTTTAACACTTTGTTTGTTTTACTTTTTTTTTCTCTCCATATTAAGAGAGTGGTTCTTTTTATTAAATGTTATTCAGCTTGCTTGTTGGTAGGGGTGTTGGGCTTTGTCTCTGTATTAGATTGATAATAAAGCTTCATAGAAATTAAAAAAAAAAAAAGAGTACCGACATGAACTTTAGGTTCAAATAGAGAAAGAACTGGGACTTTGGGAAAGAGATGCGCATTAATGAGACACTGTTGGTCAAGGTGTGATATGGTTAATCATTATCTCAGGCTTGCTTCTGCAAGCCGGTCACAGGTCCTCATTACTGAAAGGGACCAGTTGTTTCCCTTGGATTGGTGCTCCAGCGTGGGAGTGATCTTATCACTGGGTGATCTGCCTCCAAAGGTCTGTTCCTAGAATCCAAGGTAGGTTTAGGACAGTGACTGGGAACTTCCAGCTCATTTTTTGTGGGCACAGAAGAGGACAGTGGAAAAGGCTGATGGTAAGATACTTCAGTAACTCTTACCTCGGTGCCTTTAGCTCCGAAGCAGGAGGAAAACGGTTAGGTATCACCAAGTTTAGGTGGGCACTCCTGAAATGATCCCTGTGCCCATGTGTGGAATTCACGGTGTCCACTGTGCCTCCCACACACAGAGTTCAGCAGCAATCTAGGGTTGCTTGCAATCAAGATGGAGAAGAACTAAAGAAGTTGAGAGAGTCCACCGTTCTGTTCACATGTTTTGTGTTTATGGAAAGAAGATTTAAGAGAGTAATAATATGCACCGTTAAAATTTTAATGGAATGGGCAATTTCAGATACCATTGTGAAGTATGTGGTTGTATAATATAGCCTTCAGTAAAGAATGGTTGGTGATTATAGACAGCCCGTATCTATGGATTCCACATTAAAGACCTCAATAATTAAGAACAGAAACTATTGGGAGGTGTTAGTACAGATGTACTTCTCTTGTCATTGTTATTCTGTACACACAATAGTATAATAACTGTTGATGTGATGCTCACATTGCATTGGTTATTAACAGTGATTATTAACAGTTATTAAATCTTGAAATGATTTTATATATCAGGGAGTATGTGTGTCGGTTATTGAAAATACCCATCCACGTGTTTTGGTACCCGCAGGGAGAGTACTAGAACCAATTCCCTGTGCATAACAACAGACAACTGTATACATTAAAATTCAGATTTTAAATGTGGGCTTGTTTTGCTTTCACAGTTTAATTTCTACGATTCTATAGAGAAGACCACAGAATGAATGTGCCAAGCCTGTTCATGGCATTGTTGCTTACTGGGCAAACCGGAAACAGAAAAATGAATGAGAACCCATGGTGCTGTAGACACAAATGTAACCAGTCTCTTGTAGCAGCCTTTCTAAGCGGGTACGTTCACAATAAACTAATTTAGTCCCTTTCAATGAACATTGAAAGAATTCAGGTTCACAACTCATTATCTCTTCTTAATGATTTTTATGCAGCCTTACTGTTAAATATTTCAAGCACCACCAATCAGGGAAAAGACACAAGGTTAATTAATTACTATCTATCAACATGGAACGATATATGAAATGTATTATTAAAATCATCATTATGAAATAGAACATGTATCATGACCGCTTATGTTTAAATTTACACAGAGGCTTCCAGTAGTTACACAGTAGTTCATATCAGACTAAACTTCCCATTAACAGTGATAAAGCGAATATATGCAGAGTTCTAAAGACAGATTCAAAAGCAGGCACGAACTGAACGGGGTATAATTGCACTTTAACCAAGTGTCTCCCCCCCCCCCCGCCCCCGCAGACATTCACACATCTGCAGGAAGCAGGTTTATTCGGCTAAGGCACTTGAAAGAAGGCGTCCAGAAGGTTTGGTCCAGTGAAGAGAGAGAGCCCAGATGTATACACAAAATCTTGGCAGAATTTTTAAGTGGGAACGTACAGGGCAAAATTCCAAAGATCACAGCAAAACCCAGCAGCTGGAGTGTTGAAATGAGGAGTAGGGATCTGAGCAGCTGCTCGGCACGGGGGGGGGGGGGGGGATAGAGTTTGAAGTTAAAATCCCACCAACTTAGAACTTGATAAACATCTCCAGAATTCTGTCTGTAAAGCACGTGCATCATGCCTTAGCTATACCGAGTACATTCCTGGGGGATGAGCTGTACCACAGGACTGAGGGCAACATTAAATATGAGCAGCTTAGCGCAGCTTAGGAAAAAGCCTACAATGCATTAAGGTTATCCACAAGAAACAGCATCCAGGAGCATAAAACCGAATATCTGTTAAAGCAGTGATTCTCAGCCTTCCTAACGCTGGGACCCTTTAATACAGTTCCTCAGGTTGTGGTGACCCCCTCAACCATACAATTATTTCCGTTGCTGCTTCATAACTGTAATTTTCCTACTGTTATTTGTAATGTAAATATCTGTAAAATATCTGTAATGTAAATAATGTAAAAATCTGATATGCAGGGTATCTAACAAGCGGCCACTGTGAAAGGATCATTAGAGCCCAAGGGGCCACGACCCCAGGTTGAGAACCACTGCGTTAGAGGACAGCACCATAAATTCTGGTTCCTACAATGTCCAACACACAACCAGAGTTACCAGATGTGCAAAGACGTACAAACATGTGACCAGAACATATAAAATGACAAGTCTCAGGAAATAAAGATGTCCCCACAGAGCAAGTGGGTGTTATTAGAATCAGTGTATATGGAATTGAAGGTGACTACTGTATTTTACAGGAGCAGATGAATATAATGTATGAAGATGTCAGAGTGCAGGAAAAATAGAAAAACTCTTAAGTAAAAAATGGAAGTTTTAGAACTGACACACAACATTAAAACTGAAAAAATTAAATATCTGAAATTAAAAAAAAAAAACCCAGGTAATTGAAAACATGGTGGATGAGACTAATATTGGCTTGGAAAATGCAGAAGAAAAGATTGGGATATTTGAAAAGTAGTCAACAAGAAAAAAAAAATCAAATTGATGAGAGAAAATATTCAGAGAAATGAAGAGAACTCAACTACCTAGAAGAAATATCCATAAAAATGCACCATTTGTAGAGGAGAGAGAATTAACGAGGCTAAAGCTATCTAAGGAGATTTGGCTTAATAACTCTGTAAATTTGAATAATAATCTAGATAATTATTATTAAATAAAACAGTATGTTTTTTAAATTTAAGAAAACAAGGAAAAAATGTGGAAATACTTTTGCCAAATGACTGGGAATCAACATGGAAGAAAAAAAATCTATAACACATAGATAAAAAGTCACATATACAGGAGACAGAGGATAAGGCTAGCCAAAGATTGCTCATCAGAAATAGCTAATGTCACAGCCAGGCAAGGATTGAGAGTGGCGGTATCAGCATTCATCTGTAATCTCAGTGTTTGGGAGGTGGAGTCGGGCTCTCAAGGTCCTTCTTGACCCCATAGCAAGGTTATGACCAACCTGTGCTGCTTCTTAGTCTGTTCTCCCCAGTGACACAGCATCCTTTCCTCCCTCCCACTTTTTGTTTTTTGTCTTTTGTTTTATCAAGACAGGGTTCAAGACAGGGTTTCTCTGTGTAGCCCTGGTTGTCCTGGAACTCACTCTGTAGACCAGGCTAGCCTCGAACTCAGAGATTCGCCTGCCTCTGCCTCCCGAGTGCTGGGGTTAAAGGCGTGCGCCACCACCAATTCCCTGCAATGTCTCCCTTTTTAAAAGAGCCTTGCTGTGTAGCCCAGGAGAACCTGAAACCTGTGATCCTCCTGCCGTAGCTTCTCAAATACTGGTATTGTAGTCAAGTATCTTCATGCCCAGATGAAAAGTTGTTTGTTTGTTTGTTTGTTTTTCTAATTCATGCCAAGTCTTTGAAATTATTCTAAAGGAATATAGCCAATTAATGGAGAAGTGTGTACCCAGGGAAAACCCACACCTCAGTAAAAAATGGATGAGCCTATGGTACTGAGCATGACCTCTCTCAACTCTACTGTGGGCATGGGAAATTAAGACATTGAGGGAGGCCTTTCCTCTCTCCTTGCTCCCAACTTGGGGCTACATTTTCACCCTTTCAGGAACAGAAGGTTGGCAATTTCCATGTTCCCTTACTCCATGGTGCATGGAGCTATATTCCAGGTACACTCAACCAAGGGTTCACTTCTTCTACCAAGCCTTCCTCATGCTGGGGAAGCAGGTCTCCCTCAGCTGTGGTAGGCTGCGGTACCCAACACTTCCCCTGCAGCCCGGTCAGAGAGCAGAGTTTCCACACTGGGCAGGGTGGCAGAACTTCCTGGGGAGTCCATTCCTATTCATCGCAGACAGAGGGTGTCTTAGTCACTGTTCTTTCGCTGTGAAGAGTCACCATCACCAAGTCAACATTTCTCAGGGAAAGAATCTAATTGGGGACTTGCTTACAGTTTCAGAGGCTTAATCCGTTGTCATCATGGTAGGTAGCATACAGGCAGACAGACATGCAGGCAGACAGACATGGTGCTGGAGCAGTAGCTGAGAGTTCTAGGCCCTGATTCACAGACAGCAGGCAGAGAGAACATTTTAAAGCCTACCCCACAGTGACATACTCCTTCCAACAAGGCCACACCCCCAATCCATCTTTTTTTTTTTTTTAAGATTTATTTATTTATTATGTATACAGTGTTCTGCCTGCATGTATGCCTGCAGGCCAGAAGAGGCACCAGATCTCATCATAGATGGTTGTGAGCCACCATGTGGTTGCTGGGAATTGAACTCAGGACCTCTGGAAGAACAGCCAGTGTTCTTAACCACTGAGCCATCTCTCCAGCCCCTTCTCTTAATCCTTCTAATCCTTATCAAAGAGTTCCACTTCCTGGTGACTAAGCATTCAAATACATGAGCCTATGGGGGCCCTTCTTATTCAGCCACCACTGAGAGCAAAGACAGACAAAGACATAATTCCAGCCTAGCACAGTGAATCAATGAGTTTGCTAGAACGACTTCCAGGAGCATAGATGAGGAGTTACTTCTAGGGGCATGGTTCATGTGGACAGCTGGGTCACTGAAAAGCCCACCCCAGTGTGGTGACAACTCAGGAACGTGTCAACATGGCAGGAAGTGTGGTGGCATGCCGGCAGACAGACATGGTGCTGGAGCAGTAGCTGAGACTTCTCCCCACCCAGCCTGTAGGTGGGTATCAGAGGGAAGGGTGTTTCTCCTCCAGACATTGTTTACCTCTTATTAAACCCCAGAAAGAGCCTTGTGGGACTTGCAAGTTCCTTTCTCTTTTCGCTTTGATTTTAATTTTATTTTATGTGTACGGGTGTTTGCTCGGCGGAGCTGTGCACTGCGTGTGTGCAGTGCCCTCAGAGGCCAGAAGAGGGCATCGGAGCTGCTGGGACCAGAGTGGCATGGTTGTTGGCCACCATGTGGGTGTGGGTTCTCTGAAAGAGCAAGTGGGTTTAACTGCTGAGCCATCTCACCGGCCCTGGGTCCTGTTAAGTCTGCCCAGGCTTGGAAGCTGCTTGTGAGTTTCATGCGCCTCTTAAGCCTGCCTTTTCAAAGGCTGTAAGTGAATACATGGATCGACTTCCGGGCTTTGTCCTTGAGGGAAGAAAGGGGAAGGTGCAGATCCACAGAGCAGATTTCCTGGGCACATGGCCCAGGGTTAGCTCACTTCTGAGAATCCAGACTTAGGAGACAAACAATGTCAGGCTGTCCTCTGTGGGTTTTTTTTTTTTTTTTTTTAACTCTCCCGTTTCTTAGAGGTCTTCTCGGCCTTCAGAGTCAACATCATACAGTCTCAGGAGACTCCAGAAATGAGTGAAAACAGGACCCTGTGACAATAGCGAGAGACTTGGAATGATTGTGTTGTCTTTGGGGCCCAAATAGTCAGCTTAGTGGAGCATGATTTTATTAATCTTGAGTGTAACATAACTGGGCATAAGCAAAAAGCAGATGGGGTCACTTTATGGTGAGTGTGGACCTGAGCCACGAGAGCCAATTTGGAGACAGATTTGGAAACGCCTCTGTAAAACAAGAGATTTCTCACACTTGTCTTTTATTTCTACACACACAACTTTCTCCTTCAGCCATATAACAGGCCCATGGCATTCAATGCAAATTGCTACAGTTAGCTTTCTACTGAAAAAAATTAAAGCAACCTTTTAAACATTGAAAATAGGAAATAGGAGAAGAAGCTGTGTACAAAAATATGCTTTTTTTTTTAATTGAAGAGTGAGTGCCAGTGCCAGCTACAATGCTAGACACCGAAGAGTTGAAGACAACACACAGTTCATCCCCAGAGCAAAGGAAAATTAGACAAAGAGAACATTCCAGAAAGGTGGTCACCAAGTGTCTTTCTGTATCAGGCTCGTCCAGCTACAGGAACTGGCTTCCCCTATTATGGTGATCCAATGAGGAGATGAACCATGGCAAGAGTTTTGGGACTTTGTACAGCTTGTCTTGAAGGTGCCATGTCATTTCTCATGCCAAGTTCTCTTGGTCACACCGCTTCACCTTGGGACAGAGAGCATGACTTCTAGGAGTGGGGGTTTGTCAGAAATCACCTGGGAGGCTGGCGATCACAGCTCCCCAGGGACAGGCAGAGGACGAGAGTCCAAAGAGAAAAAAGCATTGCTTTTCCTTTACAGATCCATCAATCCAAGTCTTCATTGTGGATGAATAGAAGGCCAGACATGATGGCACACACCTGTGACCCCAGCAACCCGGAGGCTGAACAGAAGGACGACAATTTCAGGCCAGCCTGGGCCCTACAGTGAGACTGTTTCCAAAGCAAACAAGGAACAGAAATAGAATTTCTTACTCCGAGATCCCTAGTAAATCATTGTGCTTTCTAGAAGGGATGCGTGGGGAGAAGGTGATGAGTATGACTAGTTCCCCTCCTGCATGACCGACGTGAGTGCTGAAAGAAATGTCTGTTCGTGTTGACCAACTGCACCTTTGCCCGCTGATTGGAGGCTCCGTTCCTGTCCCAAACCCTGACCAACCAGATCAACAACTTAATCTCCTCCTAACGGTGAAGAGGCGAGAACAAGTTCAAAACTCTTTTCTCCTCTCCAGAAAGCGTATCGTCCTTGCTTTTCCTATGAGGAAACTGAGCTATGGGCTGGTTACTAAAGTTGAGCTTGGCCTGTTTCTAAAAAGTCACGAAGGAGAATGCGAGCCTTTGCCACCAGCCATGGGGGTCACCACAGGCCAAAGATGTAATTACAGCCTCACAGGTGATGGACTCCAGATTTATATTTTAGACATTTCTGCTTTGCTGTAGCCATTTACGTTGTAAAGGAAGTCGCTATGGATCCACACTCGGGAAACAGAAAGCCCAGGGAGAGCATGAATGCATGTGTTACTGTCTGCTGTCTGCAGTGTGAGACAGACATGGTGCTGGAGCAGTACTCAGTTTGGTACTTTGTCCTCTATCCTCTATGACATTGACAAGCGCTCCCAAGCATAGGGTCCCTTTGAGGTTGGCTGGAATATTGTCCTCCTCCAACTGTGTGAGAGAGGAGAGAGTGGGGTGGGAAGGGCCCTGAACTTAGAGCACCAGCCTCAAGTCTAATCCAGCTCCAGCTTGCACAGGCTCGTGTGATTCAGAGATATGTCCCTCAGCTTCTTCTCCTGAAAAATGGGTATGATAACAGTTGCCAACTTCTCAAGATGGCTGTAAAGCTGTGAAATATGTGTGTAGGAGCGAAGGCCTTGGGCAAGCTAGGGAACCAGCTTTTGGACATGTCGACCTGGAAGCAATCTAACTGCCACGCTATGGTGGCCAGGTCCCTTGCCTCTTACCTTGGTCTCAAGAGGGTATTAGCCCTCTCCCCTTGAATAGTCTATTCCCTCCTCCTCACATGACTTTGTTTCCCCCTTCGCTTGGGTTTTTGAGTCCCTCTCTATGATTACAAGGAGGAGTATACTCTAGAGAACAGAGGACAGACAGTCTTGTTGTCCGACGGGAGTCTCCAAAGCTTCAGCTGCTATGATGAGTGTGGCCGCCAAGGCTGACTGGGAAGCTCAGTTCACCGTGGAGATTTGTTGTTCTAGAGATTGTTCCCAGTCCGGAGAGCTTCCTTGGGGACTGTCATATGGCTATGGTGTACTGAATAGCAGACGGTCTGGGAAGGACGTTGACATTATTCAGTGCTTGTCACACTCCAGGCAGAGAGAGAGGTGAGAGGCTGGTGGTGTCTGTCTGGCTTTGCAGAGGAGAGGGCTGAAGGTCTGGAAGGTCAGGTGAGTCACAAGCTTATGCATGGAAGAGTTAACATTTGAATCCATCACCTTTGTGCTTTCCATAACTTCATGCCAAGGGGAATCCAATCCAGTCACATTTTATAAATAGGAGCAAATACAGTACACAGGGAACCAGAATAATTATGCTGTTTTAACGAAAGGCTTTGATCACAAAGGCCTTTAGTTTTTGCCTTTGGACAAAAGGAAGGTCAAGCTGTTGATTTAAAATGAAAGAGACAATTTGTATGTGTCTCCTCTGAATGCCAGGGGCAGACGTGCGTTTTAACAACAGTTCCTCTTCAAACACGCTCTCGGGAGATCTCCGTGCCAGGCAGAGCTTCTAATGAGTAAAGGACAAGGGTCATGGTGAGATACAGTGGCCCTAAAATGGGGTTATGAAACCCTATCAGTCTGGCAAGAAGAAATTAAAGGAAACACACAGTGTTCCCAAATACATAGAAAGGGATTTGTTTCACAACTTCCCCAAACAAATTCTAAAATCCGCGTACTTCTAGGAAGCCGGGCAGCTAGCGAATGCACAGCTGCTCACAGCCACTTCGTAGCATCGTCAGAGGCCGGCCTTTCCCGAGCAAACACGCGCTTTCCTGGTAGTGATTCTTAATGTTGCTGCTAGAAGGTGAGTCACGTCATTGGTGCCCCGAGCGCTTTAGTTGGAAAAATAGATTTTATTGAGCACGAAGTCAGCTATGGCCAGGTTACGACGGGTACACATGGAGGAGTCACATAACAGCTCTCAAGGGGCTTATGGCCTGACCTGGAAAGAGTTATGGCTTGTGTATTAGGGTGAGAGTTAAAAATAAAAGTAGCCCAGATAGCTATGGGAGTATCCAACCTGGTGTTGGGAGGTCAGCAAAAAGTTCCTGGCTCGCTCAAGTGTTATCTCAGTAAGGCCCCAAAGATGGGGAACAAATGGGGTGGATGTATTCTTTGCAGAAGTGGGGAATGTATGGAAAGGAGCTGAAGAGAATAGGTATATTTGGGAAACTGAAAGAGATGTGGCTTGTTGAGCTAGCTGAATGCTCAGGCAGAGAGTTGCCTGCCGCGCCGTGTTAGAGACTTAAGGATCACCCCAACTAACCATGAAGAACGAGGGGAAGATGACCACGTGTGTTTTTGAAAGATCATAGTACTGGGCAGGTGTATTCCAGAAAACCTGTTGATTTGGAGCATGAGATACGGGGTGGGGACAAGAGCAGAAGCAGGAGGTTGTAGCCATGGTTCATACCCTAGCGGAGCATGGTCTAGTCCAAGTTGCATCACCCAAGCTGGAAAGGAATAAACCAGTTTAAGAGCTCCCTAAAGATGTTATCAGATCAATAAGATTTTGTGTTGGGCTCAATGTGGGGATTATGTAGGGAAATGGTCCAGGATGAGTGTGGTACCCGGGTTTCTAGGATGTAGATGAGATCAGTTCCTTAGCTACAGGGCACTGCAGAAGGAGCTAAGTTTTAGAGAAGCGTTAAGGAGTTGTATATGAGTTGCTTCTCTTGTTGCTGTCAAAAAAAAAAATAGCTAACAAAAGCAACTTAAAAGAAAGATTGATTTTGGTCTTCAGTCCATCATGGCGGAGAAGGCAAGCGTGCCGGAGCAAGATGCAGCTGGTCACGTTGCATACGGAGTAAAGAAACGAAGTGATGCTTTCTGGTCCTCAGCCTGTGTTCTCTTTTGTCTTCCTCCAGCCCACGGGATAGGGCCACTGCCATTCCAGGCAGGCTGTTTTTGCTCAGCCTGACACTGTTGGGCACACAAACACAGATGTTTACGTGGTGATTCTACGTCTAGCCAAGGGTGACAGTGAAGCTTCATCCACAAGCTGAATTTGGAAAATGATGCTGGAAAAGTGTGGGGCGACCAGATGGAGCTTTTCCATGAGCACTATCAGCAAGACTTAGAGGATGCCCATGACTCCATGGGTCCAAGGGTCTGGCCATTTGTGTGCTGTAAACCATGGCCCAATGACACTCATAGGTGCTAGCAGAAGTGACAGAGGTATGGAGAGGTGTCTGTTTAGAGGTGTCTAGATGGGAGGGTGAGGCCATTCTCCTGCTGATGCCAGGAGTCAGCCCTGTGGAGAGAATAGGTCACTGGGATTTGGGACCTTGCTCTGTGTTTGCTTTTGAGCTGGGGAACGCTCTTTCCAAGAGTAACTGAATGAGAGGCCAACCCCCAAAGTCTCTAATTAAATGATAGCTTGACTTTCTATTTTTCTTCTTTATCATGATTATGGAGAAGCAATACATATACAGTTTTTTTTTAAAAAAAAAAAACAACTTAAAATAGAATTTTTAATGTGCATCCTTTCCTGAGCCAGTGATGAGAGGTGTGGTCCTCTGTTGATGCTATGTTGAGGCAGTGATCTCCTAGTCAGTCAGGCAATCTGAGGGGTGCCCTTGATGCTCCACAGCAGTGGTTCTCAACCTGTTGCCTAAGACCATCGGAAAAACACAGATATTTACATTACGATTCATAGAAGCAGCAAAATTACAGTTATGAAGTAGCAACGAAAATAATTATGGTTTGGGGGGTCACCACCACATGAGGAACTGTATGAAAGGGTCTCAGCATTAGGAAGGTTGAGAAGCACTCATCTACAGTGAACTGTGTTTCTAAGCTGTGATGCGTCACAGTGTAGGTGTATTATAGGAATTAGTCTCTTAAGGTATGCTAAGGCCATTAAGTCAGGAGCATCTACATTAGTTAGAAGAGAAAAGAAGTGTGACAATTAATCTCAACTTTCACTTTGAGAGGATTTAGTATCACCTAGGGGTCAACCTTCTGGGCATGTCCATGAGCTTGTTTCCAGAGAGGTTTCACCAAAATGGGATGATCCAGCCTGCGTGTAGGCTGCGCCATTCAATATACTGGAGTTCCAGACTGAGTACAAAGAAGAAAATAATAGAATTTGTCTCTCTCTGCTTCAGTTCTCTGGTGCAATGTGATTAGCTGCCAAGGTGCCCAGTGGCCACTACAGATGCGGTAGAGAGGTCCAGACTGCAGCTGGAGTTCTCAGTCAAAACTGGAGGCATCATCTACACAGCACTGGTTTTACAGGCAGCAAAAAATGCAGGAGTTAGGGGACCGTGGAGGCTTACACAGAGCTTTCAGACAGCTTCTGAGGCCAGGCAGGGTCAGATTCCATGCAAGGAGGCCCCAGGAAGCCATTGCACGAGGCTGGGAAGGTGAAGTCTTCCATAGAACTGGAGAAATCCAGCCACTGGAGATGCCAAGCCATGGGATCTCAGCAAGGAAAACCACAGGCACTTGTGAAACCTTTCCCCTCGGACTGACCTAAGAATGAAACCAAGCCAAGAGAGAGCCTATAGGTGCTGGGGTGGCACAGTAGATGGAGTGTGGTCACCAAAGCTATATGATTCCATCACAAACCCTGTGCGTGACATTTGGTGTTGGCCCTGTTGGGTTTGGGGGCTTGCTTTGGTCCAGTCTTTCCTTGTTGTATCCCCATCCCTCCATTTTAGAATTTGAGTGTTTGGTGTGTATCATTGTTTGCTGGAAGTCTCCAAGTTGATTCTGATGTGACAAGGACTCACAGGTAAGAGATTATCCGAGTCTCAGAACAGACTCTGCTCATACATACATACATACATATATGTATATATATATATATATGTGTGTGTGTGTGTGTGTGTGTGTGTGTGTGTATAAACAAATTGGAGACTATTAAGACTTTGAGGACTCTTAGAGAATGACTAAATATGGTTTGCATTCTAAGATGAACACGAGACTTTAGGGAATGGGGGTACAACACTATCATTCAAAAGTGATGTGTTTTGGTGTCAAGTTGACAATGGCCTTGCAAGAGTTAATCTTGATTGTCAATTTGATGGGATTTAGACTCGCCTCGGAGGCAGACTTCTGGCCATGTCTGTGAGGGTGTTTCCGGGGAAGTTTAGTTGAGTGGTCATGGAGGCAGTACTGGTACATGGCCTGGGTCCCTGGACGGAAGAAACGGGAGAGAGAGAAGGGAACACAACGTTGACCTCTTCTCTCTGCGACTATGGAGAGTGTCACCATCCGCCTTGTGCTTTGGCTGCCATGCCTGCTCCACCATGATGGACTGCACCCTCGGAATGTCGGTCGGTCATTCAAAGTCAATACCACCCGAAGGTAGTTTATCACTGAATGAGCCAAGTAATCAAGCAAAAGTGAGCAGAAGAGAGAGAAAAAGAGAGAAAAGACAGAAGGACAAGAAAACAATGAGAGAGAAAGAGACACACAGAGAGGTCAAGAGAGATAGAAAGAGACAGAGAGAGAGGGAGAGATAGAGACAGAGACAGAGAGGGAGAGACACAGAGAGATGGAGATAGAGACAGAGAGAGAGGGAGAGACACACAGAGAAACAGAGACAGAGTCAGAGAGAGACAGAGGGAGAGGGAGAGAGAAAGAGGAAGAGAGAGACAGACAGAAAGAGACAGAGTCAGAGAGAGACACAGAGAGAAATAGAGAGAGACAGAGAAAGAAACAGAGAGGAGGGAGAGAGAGACAGACAGAGACAGAGACAAAGAGAGGGATGGGAAGAGAGAGAGAGGAAGAGAGAGAGACAGAGAGAGGGGAGAGAGAGCGAGTGAGCTGTGTGATGAAAACAGAAGCCTGGGAGCCGAGCCAGCCTCTGAGGGTGAGGGTGGGACCCCTTTCCCGCCTGGGTGCACACCCAGGGCCATCGAAGCCTCCCGATAGCCAGTAACTCAGTTCACACCCCCAAGGGTGGAAGCTGGCCAGGTTGTTTAATTAGCCAAGGGATTTGGGAAACATTATTTATGTTTTCCGAGCTTCAGATTTACCCTCTGTGGATGACAGTAATGAGTGCAGAATTGTGAGGAGTTAAAAACACAAATACCAAAAGCCTTGAACTCTGCTAAAATTCAGTGTGTTATCAGTAAATGGGAATGATTATTATTTTTAGTTGCCAAATACAACAGATAGAGAAAAAAAAACCGAATGTTTTTAATCAATTGCTAAACACATTTTTCAAGGCAAAGTGAATATTCTAGTTTTTAAAGATTAGCTAAAATGTGGATTATTTTTATAAGAATGTCCCAATTTTAAATGTTTGCAAATAATTAAAATGTGCCCCCCCTCTCTCTCTCTCTCACACACACACACACACACACACACACACACACACACACGAGGAAGAGGAGGTTCCCAGCTGTGCTTGGTCCTTTCAGCCCTTTGCAGGAGAGCCTGTGAGTTTGATAGTTGTGGACAGCCCGTCATCCAGATGTGGGGCAGATAACCATTTTCTGAAGTGATGGGTACCGTTTCTTCCCTGTCCTGCTAAGGTGGTACCAGATTTTCCCACACTAAAGGCCTCAGATCTGATGGGGTTGGCGAGGGGACTTAGCTGCTGTAGGTACTTGCCACCATAGGCTGATGACCTGCGTTCCATCAGAACCCACATGTCAAAGGAGAGAACCAATGACCTTAAGTTGTCATCTATCCCATAGTCACGTGCTTTGGGGACACACCCACATATGCATATGTACATGATAAATAGATGTTAAAAATATTGAAATAAAACAAAACAAAGGCTTCTGATTGTAGCCCTTCCCAGCTGCACCGAATGAATCTTCTGCACAGATTTTTGTCTTTATTTTAAAATTCATATTTTGTTCATTGTGGATTTTTACAGTACTTTTTTTTTGAGCACTGCATCCATTACCTTGATTACTGAATTTTTGGTATCATGTCAAGTTTGTGCCCTAGATCCCAGCCCTTGTGTCCTTGACTAATGGGTTAACCCTGCAGCAGGCTGTCTGAGGAGGCCAGTCCAGCCTCCCCGCAGCCTTCTCCCAGCTGCCAGAGGGGCGGCAGTAACTCCCCCGAAGCAGGTGGGTGCTTGCAGAATGCAGACCGATTTTTGTAGCCAAAGCAAACAGTCTCCAAGAAACAAGTCTACTAGGGGAAGAAGGACGCATTCCAGAGACAGTCAGGAATTATTTCTAGAATATTTATTCTTTTAAGTTCTTGGCATTTCCTTCTCCCCGTCTTTGGTAAGGAAACATAAAGGCTGGCTTCCAGGGGCTCATCTGTCTGTCAGTTGCGGCTCCCCCAGCTCACAGACAGCGTTGCCTCTTTGTCCTGCCATGAAAGGCACAGGGAACCCATTCAAAGGAGCTCAGCCTTGGAGGAGAAACCATTTTCTCTGCAGTAGCTCTGCTCAGGGGCTTTGGAGTAGGGCAGAGCTGGGTGCAGGGCACCTACCTGCCTGCTGCTCACCTCTCTCTGTTCTCCACCCACTCCCAGAATTCCACTGGCTCTTAAACCAAAGGGCAAGGCATGGAGGTTTGGCAGAATCAGTGAGTAGGGAAAAAAAAATGATTTCTCTGTTTCTTTACCCAACTGAGATAATAAACCTTCATCGATAGGCTAGATGTCTTCTCAAGTAGTACGACTAAATGTCAGCCTTCAGGAGGATGGATGAAAAGGATAGAATGTCCTAGAATACTCGAGGAAAACAATTGAATCAGAGCTCCGTGTGTCAGCACAGAGAAACGTCAAATATATCATAGGCTTGATTCTTTCCAAGGATATTTCCAGGGAAACTGGGGCTGACTTGCTGTCCAAGGATCCTGAGTCCAGGATGGTATCTGAGTTAGCCCCCTCTCCCTTCCTTGGTTCTCTTCCCCTTCCTCCAGTATCCGTAAGTGCCCTTCCCTGCCTCTCCAGTTCTTCTGTCCCCTTCTCTCCCCAGGACAGGTCACATGTGTCTCTCTCTGTGTGTGTGCACCTGCGTGCAAATGCCATGGACCACACTAGGTTTGTGCGGACAATACTCAGGACATTCCATTATTCCATCTCCCTCTCTCCCACTTTAGGACTAGGTAAACTGAGGCTTATCACATTTGGAAGATGAAGAGAGGCTCTGTCAACTGTAAAGAGCTGAGCTGACGCTCCAGTGCAGGCCAGAATCCAAAATCCAGCCTCTTCCCATGCTCCTCCGCACATCTGCCCTGGCACCTCCCTCCACCCCCCCACCCCCCACCTTGACTTTTCTTTCCTTACTCGCCAAGATCATCCCATCTGACCCACCACGTCCGGCATCATCATACTCCATTGTATGTTCTATGGCTGCCATCGGTTATGGTTTATCAATTTCATTTTCACAAATCCTGCGAAGGAGACGTGGCCAGGCTTAAGCCCAGGGGAACAGTCCGAGAGGTTGAAGGTGCATTTGCATCCTCATGGGGTCAGCCGCTTTTCTGTCTCGAAATCCAGGGCTCTTTTGGTCCACCCCTTAGAGACTTTGCAATGTCAAAGTCAAGAGTGTGCCAACCGCTGTGAAAGTGCGTACTGATACTTAGAACGTGAGAGATTTTGTTCACTGTAGACATTTAAAAATGCATTTTTACTTAAACACATTCCATTCAAATATTATTTATTTGAGTCCTGCATCTGTGGGGCACCCCGGGCAGTACCTGGTTTGCCTCTTTGTCGCACTCCATCAGCCCTCCTCAGTTTTTACCTACAGAGAGAACCCCTTCTTCTTCAAGGCCAGCCCGTGTGAGCTGCCTGCCGGACTCCCAGCTGCCTGCTTTCTCTGATCCTCGTGCTCAGTGTTCCGTTCAGTGCCCCAGATCTTCCAGGAAGCCTGTCTGATCAGAATGGCCCAGGGAGAGCAGGTGAGTACCTGTGAGAGGCTGTGGGAACAAGACAGCACTTGCTTTTTGCCTGAGGGGCCAATGATGCTGTAGCAGACACCACCACCCTACTGCTGCTTTGAGCGAGTTAGCATAACGCAGCCCTTTTCTGGGAAGGGGGACTCTTCAGGACCCAGCTTCCATGGATCCCTCCTCTTTGGCCTTTAGGAAAACAGAAGGAACATTTTGATCAAGGTTTTTCTTAGAAAAACCCTCCGTGGACGTGTTATAGGAAACGAAGCTGGTTTTGTTTCCTTTGATTAATCACAGTGTCCTGTTTCCAAAAGCGAATGTGGCCTTGGATCTTCCGAAAGAGCACTCACAGCCTGTGCTGGGAAGGAGAGGCTTGAAGCAGTCCCCGGGACCCACACAGCCCTGTCCTCTTCAGCCTGTACCTTGCAGGGGGTTCAGGTCACCTCCCCCCCACCCCTTTCGCCTTCGTGTTTTCTGCCTTTCTGCCGACAGGAGCAGGAGAGACCTTTCAAGGTGTCTTTACAGTTCCTTGAAAGCTGGAGGGAGAGGCCAGCAGTGAATTATATAACAGCAAGGCCGTTTTAAAGCAACAGCGTCTGCCTATAGGCACGGGGTATTTCCCGGCCAGTTTCCGTGTCTGACTATAAAGAAAAAAAAAATGTACAAATTCTGTGAAGAGCATCGAGGAGACCCCACCCCCACCCCCCGACCCCTGCCATCCCCTCTCACTGCTTTCTATTCTTCCATCAGAGGAACACAATTCCCCAGGATGATGAAGGGGGCGGGATGGGGGGTTGTAACGACGACAATAACAGCCAAAAAAATCTTCCAAAGCCTTTCTGAAGAAATGCTAGGGGAAAGCTTGTTCGCTAACCTCCGGGGCACAGCACCGTACTTCTGTAAAAAAAAAAAAGGAGAAGAGGGAGAGAAACCCGGCTAAAGCCCGTGTTTGTTTTCACTTCTGAGTCGGGAAATCTTATAAAAAAAAAAAAAAAAAAAAAAAAAAAAAAAAAACCAGCCTTGGCTTTTTCTTTTCAGTGGAGCCCCGCCCATTGACTTAAGCTCTGCATAAACCTCGGCTGCTTTCTTTCTGCTTTCTTTCATCTGTAGACTAAACACCCCTGGAAGCGTGTCCCCTGTCCCAGCCTCTGTAAACCCTGGTTCCCACAGTTTTCTTTGTTCCCATTTTAAAGATGAGGAAACTGAGACCTGTAGATTCCATGACTTGCCTGGTATTCTGAGCTAGCCCTTCCCTCTCTCTGGCGTCACCCCCCCCCCCACCCCCGACTCCGGGAGCCCAGCTCCTGGTTTCTAGATTGTGATTTTTTTTCACCTACGGGCAATTTTGCCTTCCAGGGGGGATTTTCAGCAACATCTGGAGTGTGTGTGTGTGTGTGTGTGTACACGTATGTACGTATGTATGTTCATTCATCTGCCCACCTATCAGTCTGTCTGTGTCCTGCTTCCAAAAGCAAATGTGACCTTGGGTCTCCCCCAAGAGCACAGCCTGTGCTGGGAAGGAGAGGCTTGAAGCAGTTCTCGGGACCCTCACAGCCCTGTGCTCAGAGACCAGATCTTCAGCCTGTACCTTCCAGAGAGTTCAGACCCTCCTCCTTTGTCTTTGTCTGCCAAGTGGAGCCTGCTGCTGACATGGTAGTAGAGGGAGACCAGGGATGCTCACACAGGACCCCCAACACGCAAATGGACCCCCCCAAATGCATGGAGTGCTGGTCCCGAGAAGCCTTGGTCCACACTGCGGTAGACAGCTGAAGGAAACTCTCACATTTGAGGGTTGCTAAGAGCTATTCTGCCTCGCAATAGCATTGGCCTCTCTCCAAACAGCCAAAGCTGATGTATTTAATGCCCTCTGGCTATGGTCAAGCGTGTGTGTGTGTGTGTGTGTGTGTGTGTGTGTGTGTGTGTGTGTGTGTGTGTATCTCGCGCGCATGCGCGTGCACACATCCCACCAAGCTTACTGCAGGGACGCACAGCAAGCTCCTCAGCTGGATCTGCAGTTTTATAATTTATAGTCACAGGGCGTCTGTCTTCATTTAGCAGCAAGCGGGCTGGCATCCGTCCTGCCAGGGAGGAAGCAGTTCCGAAGAGGCCCGCAGCCCGGGCCAGCTGACAGCCCATGGTATTTGGGGATGACTGGTGCTCAGAGGCACCTGGGAATAGGCCCGGCCTAGATGGCACTGAGCACGCGGTACCCCTTTAGACCCAGCAGCAGCAGCAGCAGGCCTTGCCAGGGGATGGCCTATTGAACATTTCCAGGAATAGCCCTGCCAAAGCCTGTCAACTGCTTTCTTGGAAATACACTCAATAAGGATGGCTGTCCTCCAGCAGGCAGAGCAGAAAGCCTGGCCTGGACCACACCGCCAAGAAATGGCAGCGCCCGGAGGCAGGCTTCCTCAGGACCTTGGGAATGGGCTCTGCTCCTGTGGGGCTTCTTGTGGGACTTCCAGCAGTTCCTGGAGTCACTCAGGATGGAAGGAGGTGCGGGGTGCTGATTCCTTCAGACGACTTGGTGTCCTTCACATGCCGAAGCTGTTTTGTTCAGATAGCAGGAAAGTGTGACAGGCTGGGTAGCCGGGTCTTGTCAGCACTGACCTCACATCACCGGGCAGTGTTCGCCGCCGGCACACCTTCGCTTGTATTTCACTCCCGAGGACACCCAAAGGAGCCCCAGCAAGAGGAATTCTTTCTTTCCTGTCCCCATACTTCTCATTCTGAGAAGATACCAAATACAAGACAAAAAGATAAAAATGAAAGAAAAAGCTTATAATTTAATTGCCTCACCCCAACTGGAGGCAAAATTAACCTTTTCTTTCCTGAAGGCCTGATATGCCTCTTAGCATTTGGCCACCCTGCAACCTCCCTTGACCTCTGGGATGGTTCAGGAGGGGCATGTGTGGTGACATTGGATTCAAAGAGCTTCCTATAGCCCCAGGCATGGGTGTCACGCACAAACAAGAGACCCAAAACTCTCTGGAACATTTGGGAAATGTTTAATCATATCTTTTAGATTATGAGAGAATTACAAAGTCTCTGGTAGAGCATCCTTTTATTTTGAAGAACCACAAGAAAACACTTGAGACCTACACAGAGCTACCATGAGCTTGGGCTCACACTGCCAGATACTGTCGGATTCCCAGGTTGATTTAAATTTCAGATAAATAAGAAATTACTTTTTGACCTATGTCCCAAATACTTGCTGTTTATTCAGAATTCAGATGAACTGGACATCATTTGTTTTGTTAAATCTGGCCATCCTTGTGGGGAGAGAGATTGGCCTGCTTGTTAAATTATGACAGGAAATAGCAACACAGAATCAACAGAAAACCATTCCAGACAAGCAAGGGGAAGAAAGAGAAAGGAAGACACAGAGACAGGTGGAGTGGAAGAGGAATAGCTGCTGAGGACAGAGATGGAGGCGAGAGCCTCTCTGGGGGATACGAATGATCTGGGATGTGATGATGACGTTTGCACAGAGCGCCATCCCTAGGAGATGCCGCTGGGTTGGCTCTGCATCTTCTGCTGTTCTTCTGTCTGGTGAAACTCACAGTGGCTGCTAGAGAGAACAGCTGTGGATGCACCATCTACGTCCGCATTACCACAGGTCAGGGGTTTTTCAAGAGAACTGTAGCTAGAGAGTTTTCTCTTCAGGTCCCGCCAAGCCCCGGCAGTCTGACAGCCCACTTATAAACACACAGACGCTTATATTATTTAAACTCTTCGGCCTAATGGCTCAGGCTTCTTGTTATCTAGTTCTTATATCTTAGATTAACCCATTTCTATTAATCTATACTTTGCCACATGGCTCGTGGCTTACCGGTACCTTACATCTCACTTGTCATGGCGGCGGCTGGCAGTGTCCCTTTGTCTCAGCCCTTTACCTCCCTGAACTCTCCGAACTCTCCTCTCTACCAGTCCTGTCCATACTTTCCGCCTGGCCACTAGCCAATCAGTGTTCTATTCATTAACCAATCAGAGCAACACATTTGACATACAGAACATCCCACAGCACTTCCCCTTTTCTTTTTTTCCAAGAGAATTCTGGGAACAGGAAGGCTGAGTTGAGCGAGAGATGCTGCCAGCTACCGCCATGAGCACCAACATGTAAGACACTGGTAAGCCACGAGCCGTGTGACAAGGCATAGATTTATAGAAATGGATTAATTTAAGATATAAGAACAGTTAGCAAGAAGCCTGCCATGGCCATACAGTTTGTAAGCAATATAAGTCTCTGTGTTTACTTGGTTGGGTCTGAGCTCCTGCAAGACTGGCAGGTGAGAGAGATTTGTCCTGACCATGGGCCAGGCAGGACCAGAAAAACTCCAACTACAGAGAACCCTACAAATCAGACCAAACCTGAAATGGCAACCCCGTGCTAGGCCAGGTGATCCAGCTGAACTCTGCAGGCCACCAGTGTTCCCTAAAATATGGGGAGTCATAGCAATGGGTAGGTAGCGCTTCCAGTCTGTCTGGGCTGGCATGATCAGGTCCTTGTTTTCCCTGTAAGAAGAGCGACTTTGAGCGGTAGCCCCTGGTTAGTCTTGGTCTGTGTTCCTCTCCTGACACCCACTGCCTGCCCATACTTCGCTCCCTGGAGCCCTTTTCACAGACACCCCCCTTTAAGGATCCCTGATAAAAGCCAGTGTGACCTTTCAACTCCTTTTGCCCAATACTGCTCTTTGATGGGGTGAGACCAAATCTTCGACCCCATCCAGTGGCAGCACAGGCTCCATTTGCCTCTCTCCACCTCTCCCTACACAGCTGGTCTTTTGGAGCTTGTGGATTTTTCAAAGACTTGGAATCCAGACAATGAAATGGACTCAGTTGCCACGATTCTGTGGAAGGTTTTTGTTGTGGAAGATGATTCAGAAACACTCCAGCGGCTTCTGCTTCAGGGTCATCGTCTCCAGGAGCTGAAGTCCTGGCGTCCAACAGCAGCGGCTTCTTGAGTTGCTCGTGTCCTTCTCTTTTGCCCACAGATGGAGGTCAGGGTGGCCTAACCCGGAGAGGGAAGCTTGGCAGGCCTCTGAGGGTGGAGATGAGAACTGGGCCTTCTGACAACAGGCCTGCTCAGGCTGGGCCTGCCAGCTGTGTGAGTCCTAAAGCGTTGAAAAGAGGCTGCCTTCTGTTAACCCCTGCCATGTGGACTTGCCCTTAAAGGAGATAGGTGGACCTTTAGTCTCTGTTTCTCGTGTACTCTCTCTGTGTCCTGCCCCTCCCCACTGTGTGTGTGTGTGTGTGTGTGTGTGTGTGTGTGTGTGTGTGTTAAATATTATTTCTCAAGTATCATCCACTCTTTTTTGTTTTGTTTTGACACAAGATCTTTCACTGGCCTAAAACTCGACAAGTTAGTCTAAGCTAGCTGGCCAACAAACCCTAGAGAACCCCTCATGTCTGCTCCCCGTCCCTGGGATTGTAAGTATTTTCCATCATGTCCAGCTTCTTCACAGAAGAGTCTGCCAGGCATTCTACAGGAGACGCAGGAAAGCGACTATTGAAATTGGCCAAGACTAGATGGGACAGTCCTTCAAAATCCCTGCTTCACAGACAAGTCTGTCAGATGCTCTAGAGGCCTGTCGAATGAAGATGGGTGCCCCAGCATTGCAGAGGAACCTTGGGTGACTGTCCAGGCCGCCAGATGTCTGTCATGTCTATAGTTTTGGAAGTGGCTTGCACTGTACTTCCTGTTTACTCAGTTAGTATTATATGTTTCGGGGGTCCTTGATGAAGTTAGAGACTAGAAAGTTACAGTTATACTTTTCCTTTGTTATGATAGAAAATAAATTAGGTACAAGTCTTTGAACTCATCAAGAGAGGATAGATGATGGAATATTTTCTCTAAATCTGCCAGATACCAATAGACTGGACATTATGAATGTAATACTTACTTGATAATTGCTCTTATTGTATATAATTTTACTGTATTAGAGTTAAAACCTTTCTGTAGCGGTAACGCCCGCATTACCAATACCCGTTCACCATGTCCGAGTGAAGGGCTGCGGATTAAAAAATAGAGACAAGAGACAGTGGGTCATCCGTATGATTGGATGTCGAATGCCGTTTATTGAAAGAGGGAAGAAACCTTAAATACAGGCTTACAACACAAATGGAGGATCCCCTGAGGGCAGAAGTTTGCTACCAATGGTCTACATTCCAGACCCAATGTTCTGCATTCTTGCATCTAAGTTGTTTACACCAAATACAGGATGCACCTAAGTTGTTTACACCACAAGCAGGATGTAGGAACAAAGAACCTCAGGTAAGCTCTCCGATGATCCTAAGGTGAGAAGGACACCGGCAGGGAATCTGAATAGGGAGGACACCTGGAAGAGGTCAGCAAGCAAGGCTGCAGCCACTCACAGTCGGGGGCCAGGGCCCATGGCGCCCACACCTTTCCTTTTTATTTAGACAGAAAAGGGGAAATGTTGTGGATTAATCTTTTTGTACATTGTAAAGATGTCACTCTGATTGGTTTAATAAAAATCTGAATGGTCAATGGGTAGGTAGGATTTCTAGGCACAGAGGATGCTGGGAAGAAGGGCGGAGTCATGAGAAGACATGGAGGAAGTATGCAGGAGATGTGGTAACAAGTCATGAGCCACGTGATTAATTGAGCTAGTTAGAAACAAACCTGAGCTATTGGCTGCACTTTCATAATTAATAAGAAATCTCTAATGCTTATTTGGAAGCTGGCTGGCAGGACAGAAAAATCTACCTACACCCACAGCCTTCAGAACTGTGAGAGGCGTTTGGTATTTGAACCACCCAGTGAGGGTGTTCTCTGTTCTGTTACAGACCACAGAGATATCAGGTCACACTGATTCGGGGCTCCACTCTGAGAGCCATTGCTTTGGGAGACAAGCTCCGCCTTCTCAATGAGAATTTTGTTTCCTGTTGGAGTGATGCTGGAACTCAAACCCTGGGCCCTGCACGTACTCAGTTACTTGTGTATAACTCCACTCCACCTCCAGTTCCCTCCTCATTTTAGACCTTCCCACTCCCCCAGGACAACCTGTCCTAATTCCTGTACATTATAGCTACACAAATTGCAAGGCCTAATGTAAAACCACAGGTTCTTGCTCAAAAACCAGAGGAGAAATGGGCATTTACTGAACTGTAAAGACTGTCATTGTAAAAATATTTTACTGTTAAGTTGATAAGCATGACAACAGTAAATAACTGCACATTTTAAATGGAAAAGAAGTATTCTGAGGTCCTAGTTTTGGGTAATATACAATATTTTACATCATTGTGTTGCCATGACAAATCATAAGATGTTTCAGGCTTCTTTTCTTGCATATTCATTCAAATGGCAAAGTTGGCGCTTTTAGCAAATTAATTTTCAAATGACATCATTGACAGCAATGCCAGTGGCTGTTGACAAAGGGAAAATCAAATACTTTCAGATAAATTTAACTTTGATAATGAAATCTAATACAGGTGTTGCTGAAACAGGTTTTATGATTCCACAGGCTGATGACGTCAGGGTAGTTCTGAAAAATTACTTGAAATATGAATTATAGTAAACCTAGGGGTGATAGCATGTGAAACTATTTTTTCAGAAAGATTTAACTCTTCTTACAGTTCAGCTTCAGGTATTTCAGTATTAATTGTTACGTTTTCTGACAGATCCTGAGACGTGGGGTCTTCATGGTCTTTATATGACTTTTTATAATCTAGGGTGTCTTCTTAAGTTCTCATTGGCTGTGTCTTCAGGCACAAGGGGATTAATTTGAAGGTCATTTAGTCAGGGACTGCCAGTTCATTTGAAACTCTGTATGAAGTTAGTGCTTCATTTTGCCCTAATAGAATTCTCTCCATTTAAATTCTATTTCTAAGCCTGTAGAAATGTGCTTTGTGATGTGCCTGCCTTCTGCTCTCAAAACTAGAGGTTCTAGTTGATTGAAAATAACCGAGACAGTCTCACTATGTAGCTCAGACTATAGGTAAATACATGATCCTCCTGCTTCGGCTAAACGAGTCCTGGGGTTATGGGTGTATACTGAAACACTCCTAGTGTCCCCCCCCCTTTTTTTTTCACAGAAATGTGCCTGTGAACACTCTTATTTTATAGTAATTTGCTGAGGAACTTTCTACCTGGGCGTCAGTGGTTACTGGCCTTAGTGTTGACTGGAGAGTTAGTGTTTGTAGAGATGCCAGAGGGAACGTCATGGATGTGCAGACCAGCTGTGTCCATCATGTGCCCCAGGCTGCCCTCAGAGGATGCCTTCCTCTCTCTCACAGCTGTTGCTGCTGCTGACCCTAAATCTGCTACTCTGCCCGCTACAATCACCTTAGACTCAGGGGCCGCTTGTTTATCTTCTAGCTTACATGTGGGTACTATTCCCTGAGCCAGCTACCGGTCACTGCCCATAATTATACGTACAAGCTGAGCTTGCGTGTGTGTGGTAGCTTTCTGCTATGGTGACAAAATATCTCCAGTGACTCAATTATGAAGACAGAAAAGTTTTGTTTCAACCCCCCCAATGTGGAGTTCCTTCCCCAGAACTGGTTGGCCCCATTCCTTTGGACCTGTGGTAAGACAGCCTATAATAGTGGGAACAAATGTATTTTAGCATACGCTAGCCACAGTAAAGCATTTATTCCAGTCAGGGAAGTTTGACGTACCCCACCTCTCTCTGGGTGGGGATGTGACAAGAAAACTTTAAAGACCGCGCTCTTAGCCAGTTTCCAGGGTGTAGACTCCAACAGCATCATTACAGTCCTCACACTGCACCTTAGATCACCGGGCCCATTCGCCCCACACCAGTGCGGCCCCACAACAGTGCGGCATCATTCAGCGTGGCCAGTGTCCCCTCATTTCCCTCCTCCTCTGGTAACCACGCGTCTTTGCTCTTTCCTCTGCCTGTCTTGTTTTTACTGAGACATCACCGTCCGCCTGTTGCCTAACACCTGTCTGTGGCTGTTTGTGTTACAGCAGTCGGGCGGAAGAGCGTGATGAGGAGTGTTTGGCTCCAGAGGCCTACACCACTTGCTGAGTGGAATTTTATATAGTAGGCTTGCTGACATCTGTTCTAGACTACAAACCCCACAAAGGCAGGGATCAAATCTGCTTACTTCACGACTGTATTCTCCAGGCCTAGAGCGGTGCCTGGAATGAAGAGCGTGTTCAGTGAAGCCCTGCTGAAGAAAAAAAAAATAGGAAAATTAACTATGTAATCACACTACTGTTTTTGAAGTAATTAAATTTCATTTTTTTAACTTGGGAAATCTTTTATTTATTTATTACAACTTTATTTATTTATTTATTTATTTATTTATTTATTTATTTATTTATTTATTTATTCGTTTATTTGTTTATTGAGTAGAACCAAAACTTATTCTAAGCCACAGTCATCCTAGGGTCCCCCCTGCCATATAGCCTCCCTGGTTCTTTGGGTTGTAGTCTGATTGTTTTTTGCTTTATATCTAAATTTCCATTTATGAGTGAGTACATACCATGTTTGTCCTCTGGGTTTGGGTTACCTCACTCAGGATTTTATTTTCTAGTTCTATCCATTTGCCTGCAAATTTCATGCTGTCATTGTTTTTCTCTGCTGAGTAGTACTCCATTGTGTATATGTACCACATTTTTTTAACCCATTCTTTGGTTGACAGGCATCGAGGTTGTTTCCAGGCTCTGGCTATTACAAATAGTGCTGCTATGAACATAGTTGAACATTTTTTTTTTTTTTTTTTTTTTTTTAGTGGTATGATTGAGCATTCCTTGGGTATATGCCCAACAGTGGTATGGCTGGGTCTTGAGGTAGATCAATTTCCACTTTTCTGAGAAACCATCATACTGATTTCCACAGTGATTGTACAAGTTTGCATTCCCACCAACAGTGGAGGAGTGTTCCCTTTGCTCTGCATCCTCTCCAACATTGATTGTTATTAGTGTTTTTGATCATAGCCATTCTGACAGGTGTAACATGGTATCTCAGAGTCGTTTTGATTTGCATTTCTCTGATGATTAAGGATGTTGAGCATTTCTTTAAATGTCTTTCAGACATTTGTGATTCTTCTTTTGAGAATTCTCTGTTTAGCTCTTTAGCCCATTTTTTAATTGGATTGTTCAGTATTTTGATGTCTAGTTTCTTGAGTTCTTTATATACTTTGGAGATCAGTCCTCTGTCAGATGTGTGGTTGGTGAAGATCTTTTCCCATTCTGTAGGCTGTCTTTTGGTCTTATTGACCGTGTCTTTTGCCTTACAAAAGCTTCTCAGTTTCAAGAGGTCCCATTTATTAATTGTGCTCAGTGTTTGTGCTGCTGGTGTTATATTTAGGAAGTGATCTCCTGTGCCAATGCATTAAAGTGTACTTCCTGCTTTCTCTTCTATTAAATTTAGTGTAACTGGATTTATGTTGAGGTCTTTGATCCACTTGGACTTGAGTTTTGTACATGGTGACAGATATGGATCTATTTGTAATCTTTTACATATTGACATCCAGTTATGCCAGCACCATTTGTTGAAGATACTTTCTTTTTTCCATTGTATAGTTTTGGCTTCTTTGTGAAATATCAGGTGTTCATATGTACATGGATTAATGTCAGGGTCTTCAATTCGATTCCATTTGTCTATATGTTGGTTTTTATACCAGTACCAAGCTGTTTTTATTATTATAGCTTTATAGTAGAGCTTTAGGTCAGGAACTCCTAGTGGACCAAGACTAACAATTAGAACAAGAGAGGCACCTTTAGACACAGACACTGCCTATACCAAGCAGAAGAAGAGATGAATAGACGCCGGTGCAAAAATAGAGGCAACAACATAAAGACCTATATGACAACATCAGAACCTAGCGATTCTACACCTGCAAGACCTGAACATACCAAGGCAGAAGAAACAGAAAAAATCAATCCTAAAAATGACTTTAAGAAGATAATAGAGGCCCTTAAAGAGGAAATGAAAAATTCCATTAAAGAGGAAATAAAAAATTCCCTTAAAGAAATGGAAGAAAAAACAAACAAAAAATTGAAAGAAATCAAAGGAAGCCAAGAAAAAGTAATTAAGCAGATGAAGGAAACAATTCAAGATTTGAAAATTGAAATTGAGACTATAAAGAAAATACAAACTGAGGGAATGCTGGAAATAGAAATCCTGACTAAATGAACAGGAACTACAGAAACAAGCATAACCAACCAAATGCAAGAGATGGAACAGAGAATCTCTGACACTGAAGACACAATAGAGAAAATAGGTTTGTCAGTCAAAGAAAACACTAAAGACAAAATGTCATAACACAAAATGTCCAAGAAATTTGGGACACCATGAAAAGACCAATCCTAAGAATAATAGGGATAGAAGAAGGAGAAGAATACCAACTCAAAGGCACAGAAAATATATTCAACAAAATCATAGAGGAAAACTTTCCTAACCTAAAGTAAGAAATACCTATGAAGGTACAAGAAGCTTACAGAACACCAAATAGGCTGGATCCAAAAAAAAAAAAAAAAAAAAAAACAGTCCCCTCGCCACATAATAATCAAAACACTAAACATACAGAACAAAGAAAAATATTAAGAGCTGCAAAGGAAAAAGACCAAGTAACATATAAATGCAGACCCATCAGAATAACACCAGACTTCTCAATAGAGACTATGAAAGCTAGAAGATCCTGGACAAATCTTATGCAGACACTAAGAAACCACGGATGCCAACCCAGACTATTATACCCAGCAAAACTCTCAATCACCGTAGATGGAGTAAACAAAATATTCCATAATGAAAGCAGATTTAAACAATACCTATCCACAAATCCAGCCCTACAGAAAACACTAGAAGGAAAAATCCAACCCAAAGAAGTTAAACACACCCATGAAAACTCAGGCAATAGATAATCCCACACCAACAAACACCAAAGAAGGAAAACGCAACACAACCACAAAAAATAACAGAAATTAACAATCACCGATCATTAATATCTATCAATGTCAATGGTCTGAATTCACCTATAAAAAGATACAGACTAACAGAATGGATAAGAAAACAGGATCCATCCTTCTGCTGCATACAAGAAACACACCTTAACTTCAAAGACAGACACTACCTCAGAGTAAAGGGCTGGGAAAAGGCTTTCCAAGCAAATGGACCTAAGAAGCAAGCTGGTGTAGCTATCCTAATATCTAATAAAATACACTTCAAACTAAAATCAATTGAAAGAGATCAGGATGGACATTACATATTTATCACAGAAAAAATCCACCAAGATGAAGTCTCAATTCTGAACATTTATGCCCCAAATACAAAGGCACCCACATTCATAAAAGAAACACTACTAAAGTTTAAAACGCACATCAAACCCCACACATTAATAGTGGGAGATTTCAACACACCACTCTCACCAAAAGATAGATCTACCAGACTGAAACTTAACAAAGAAATAAAGGACCTAACAGATGTTATGACTCAAATGGACTTAATAGATATCTACAGAACATTCTATCCTAACACAAAAGAATATACCTTCTTCTCAGCACCCCATGGAACCTTCTCAAAAATTGACCACATGCTTGGTCACAAAACAAATCTCAACAGATACAAAAACATTGGAATAACCTCCTGTATCTTATCAGACCACCATGCATTAAAGTTAGAACTCAATAACAACAAAAATTATAGAAAGCCTACAATCTCATGGAAACTGAATAATGCCCACCTGAAACATCAATGGGTCAAGGAAGAAATAAAGAAATTAAAGAGTTCCTAGAATTCAATGAAAATGAAAGTACAACATACCCAAACTTATGGGACACTATGAAAGCAGTGCAAAGAGGAAAATTCATGGCTCTAAATGCACACGTAAAGAAGATGGAGAAATCCCATACCAATGAATTAACAGCACAACTGAAAGATCTAGAACAAAAAGAAACAAACACACCCAGGAGAAATAGACGCCAGGGAATAAATTTCTTAAGATGCCATGTGAATCTTACGTTTGACCACACTTTAAAATGACCATATAAGAAGAATGTTTAGACTTCCTTTCCTGTGAAACTGACTTTTTAGGAAAGTGGTAGGTGTTTGTCCTGTGGCTTCACATGTACTCTGGCACATTGTCCCTGACCCAGTCTGAAGAGGCTCTTCATGGAATACACGTCATCATCATTCTATATTTATTGCGCAGACCTGGGGCCAGGTGTGAGGATTGAGATGACAATGATTCCGCCACATCTGGCCCATCAGAACCAACAGAATTGGCAAACCAAAGGGAAACAGACTCGCAGATCTTTACCACACAAGTACAGATCCATAATGACTTGAGAAAGGGCATCGAGTGGGAAGGAAAAGTCCTGGAAGGAGTGTGCTATGGGTGTTCCGAGCTGCTGGTCTCAGATGCCAGATAAGGCTCGGAAAAGTAGTGCTCTGTAAAAGGAGTGTTACCAACCCTGCGTTACAGAATTTTTAACATGAAGAACCAATAAAGCCTGAAGAATGGATCAAGAGACTCACAGTGGATTAGAAGGATTTAAAGAATGGTGTGATCCAAGGCACACACACACACACTCAGCACTTGAGAAAGAGCAGATATAGTAGAGATTATGAATCCTCTGTAGACAATGGTATGGAAGCTCTCCAATTTGGAAAAACATGATATACTCAGGACACTTCAATGGGCGTGGGGAGGGGGCAGATTTTTCAATAGGAAAAGACATACATGCAGAAAGTTAGGCAAGAAAATCATCTCAACTGCCACATACTCAGGTCTTATGAAGAACTGGGGCCCTACTCAGGTCACTTGACCATCCTCTTGGGCTTCAGCCATATTGGATGTCTTTGGCTTGTGACAACTGCTTTGGCCAGCACAACAGCGGCCCCTGAAGCAAAATGGTAAGGCCACCATTCCCAGAAGTTGCTGAGGAACCAGTAGGTTCCACAGCTGGGCTGGTGGAGACACTGACATGGGGTTTTCAGGGAGCTCTCCATGAAACTAAGCATGAAGATTGGGTTGTGGACCGAGGAAGCCTGAGGAGACCTGGTCACCTCCAATCTTACACATCCCATGTGAGTTTATTTATCATATGAGATCAACAATCAGCTCTAGGTTTTTTAAGGCAAAGAAGCCAGAGATTATTTATGACCAAATTTTCCAACAAGTCTCAGAAAGTCGATTCACAGAATAGCCAATGTCATTTTTTTTTTATTGTTGTCTCTCATTTCTTAGAGGAACAATTTTGTGATTGGCCTAAAAGAGAGTCGCTTGTGGTGAGGTTGGGGTTTCTTGACTGCCTTGAGAGCAAAATGCTCTACTGCTGAGGAAAACAAGCAGAACAGCCCAACCCTCTCTGACTCTTTCCAGAACCCTCCATGGACAACACACGTCATAGACTTGCAGGGCCCGGAGCTTGCAACATATGTTCCAGGGATACAGCTCAGTTGTGGGAGCCTCTTTGTGTAAGAGAAGGGGAGAGAGAGAGAGAGAGAGAAAGGAAACAGAGGTTTTTAAGCTGATACTTAGAAAATCTACTAATGGAGCAGCTGTCTAAGGGACACACTGACACATGTTCAAGTCCTTGCTGGGGACAAACAGGAACATCTTCTGCAGCTTACCCTAGAGGAACGATGTATACTTTTCACTTAACCCCTAAGGGAGAAGCACTTCAACACCCAATAAGTCTTCTTCTTAAACTTATTTCAATAGAAATTAATGAAACAGATATTCGTAAATGAAAGAGAAGTAGCCTGTTCTCTGACAGTGCTCCCATATGACCTAAGCTGCAATTTTTATATAATGGTCTTAAAACAGTCTTTTAATGACTTGTTTTTTATCTTATGTGCACTGGTGTTTTGCCTGCATGCATGTCTGTGTGGGGATGTTGGGTTCCCTGGAACTGGAGTTACAGACGATTGTGAGCTGTCATGTGGGTGCTAGGAATTGAACCCGGGTCCTCTGGGAGAGCAGCCAGTGCTCTTAACCACTGAGCCATCTCCTCAGCGCCTGTAATAGTCTCCTGTAATAGTCTTCTGACGGCCCCTGGCTCACTGTGCGGACCCATCAGATTGGAACGCTGACTCTGGCACCTGGCATCTGTGTGATCTGGCGAGCTTCCGGAATTCTATAGGTTCCACTTTGCCATCTGAAAAATAAAGATAATGATAGTATCTATTTAAAGATTAAATGGGAATATCTATGGAGTGGCTCGCTCAATGCCTGGTGCGCACTGGGGCAGCTGTAACTGTTAGGATTATTTATCATGAAAAAAAAAAAAGGGAGCTGGGGGTTAGAGAGGTGGTTCAGCAGCTAGGAGCATTTGCTGTTCTTAGAAAGGACCTGAGTTCGATTCCTAGCATCTTTGTGGTAGCTCACGACCATCTGTAACTCCAATTCTAGGGATCCAATGCCATCTTCTGACTTCCTTGGGCACTACATGCTTGTGGTATGCTTACACACACACACACACACACACACACACACACACACACACACACACACACACACAAAACACTTATACACATAAAATTAAAACAATTTAAAATCAGGGAGTTTGGAAATGCTAGTAAGCTAGGAGGAGATGCTAGTGCTGATGTATTCCTGACAGCTGAACCATGCTCCGGCCTCTCCTTTGCACTGTGAAGAAGTTTCTGGAGAAAGCTAGTGGCAATGTTTACTCAGCAATGGGAACGTACTTAACTCTACTCAAAAGTGGTTAAAAGCCGGGCGGTGGTGGCGCACGCCTTTAATCCCAGCACTCAGAAGGCAGAGGCAGGCAGACCTTCGTGAGCTCGAGGCCAGCCTGGTCTACAAAGTGAGTTCCAGGAAAGGCGCAAAGCTACACAGAGAAACCCTGTCTCGAAAAACAAAACAAAACAAAACAAAAAAGTGGTTTAAAATGCTAAGGTGTGTGTTCTGTATATTTTATAAAATGAGTCAATGAATGGAAAATTGAAGTTAGTTTCAAAAACAAATGAACAAAAACCCTTTGGGAGATTTTTTATTCTCCATAAAGTTTGGCCTTGCTAAAATCTTGGTTAATCACGTTGGTATATCAACCTTTGGGCTGTAAAGACCCTTCAAGGTGCATGTGCTAAGAGCTGGGTTATTAGTCTCTGGTACCAGTGGGAGGGGCAGTGGAAGGGGAAAGAGGGGCCTGGAAGAGAGGAGGTAGGCCACCGGGGTGGGGTGTGCCGGTGAAGGGGGTATATTGAGACCCTGGCCCCTTTCCTCTCCGCTCACTCCCTGACCACCCTGAGATGAGCACCCTGCTCCCACACAGGGTCCTGCAAAGATGTCCCGTTCCCCCACAGACCCACAGTGATAGAACTAGGCAAGCCCGGCCTGAAACCTCTGAGACCATGAACCAAGGCAAACTTTTCTTCCTTTCAGATTGTTCGACTCAGGTGTTTCCTTACCACACAGAAAGCTGACTGGTGATGGGGAGAGGGGAGGAGAGGATCTGAAGAAGGAAGGCAGGATGGGAGATGCCAGGTGGGACTGGGGGATGGAGAAGGCCTGTTTACCTTTGTGTGGGAGATCAGCTCCCACTTTTCCCCCCAGGGTACTGTTGAGGAGTGAGGGATAAGAGTTTAGATAGAAATATAGAGGTAGAGAGAGAAACAGATAGAAACACAGGATAGCCTCCGGAGGGCCTGGATCCTAATCCACCGGCCCCTTCTGTCTCTTCTTAAGGGCTATTTATAGGAATGCCAAGGGGTGGAGCAAAAGACCTCCCTCTAGCTCAGCCAAGTGCAGACCCTTCCAAAAACTGGTAACCGTGCATGTGGTCAAGCCATCCTCTAATGCAGCCCTGCTGGGTAAAGCAAGCTCAGATCTCACTATGAAATTTCTGTGGGCCTCCACACCTTCACTCTCTGTCAGAACAGTGGCTGTGGCCTCTAGATGAAAACTGACCCAGCCTTGTCTGCTTTCTCCTACCAGAGCCATAATATGCCAGGAATGGTGACTGAGAACTTGAGCTCCGAGGATGAGACTGAATTCTCTAGGTAAATTTTTTTTCCCTTTTAATGACTTTTTCTTTCTTATCTCCCATCTTCTCTGGGTCCACTCTTCATCACAAAAAGGAAGTGCTTCCTCGGTGGTGGCCAAAGAACTTTCCAGAAAAACATGGCTGCCTCCAATTTGCTGGCCCTTGATCATGTTTCCTAAGGAAACCCACACCCTGTGAAGAACCCCCCTCCTGCCAAACTGGCCCTTTTGTGTGAAGGGCTTCTAAAGGTAAGTATGGCCTACACTCTTCACTTTGCCCTAGATCTCCTCAAGGATAGGACAGGACCCTGGTTGTGGCTATTGAAGAGTCCAGGACCACTTCTCTGATGTATCCTCAGGGAGATCCAAATTGGGAAAGAACACAACTGCCTACTGATAAACCATCTTTTCAGGAAGCCATTGAAGACGTGAGCTTCACTCACTCGGCAGTGAAATGGAGAAAATGTGGACATCAAAATAAATAATGATGGTTCTGGTGAGGGATGAAGAGTGTTTGCCTACCATGCACAAAAGCCCCAGGTTCTACCCCAGTACCACATAAACAAAAGTGTGGAGGATATGTCTGTGATCCCAGCACCTGAGAGGCAGAGGCAGGAGGATCAGAAGTTCAAGGTCATCTTCCACTATGTAATGAGCTTGAAGGCAAGCCTGGGATACACGAGGCTGTCTCAAAAAACTAAATAAAGAAATAATGGTAGAAGCACATTATAACCCATTAAATATGAAGTGGGAGGTCATGAGTCCACATACCTAGATGAATAAGTAGAAAATTCACACAAACACAAAAAAAGATATTTATATACTTTAAACTGCCTCTCCCAATATACTTACTAATTACAAAGAGCAATCACAGCTCTGGCAGATGCCTCCTTCTGCAAAAGATGGCCAGCTGAGCTTCTGGTCCATCTGACAGGATGTAGCAAGAGGACTCCAGCATCACCTTTGTGCCATCCCTGGCTGAAGATGAATGCCTGGCTGTAGTTATCAATAGGAATTCCAGCCATGCCCCCATGGTCGCACATGCCCCGGTGGGACACTTAGTCATCTCCACCTAGTCATTTCTGGGTCATACGTCCTACGTAACCCATGCGCTGCATGACCACGTGATCGACGCGCATGCGTGGAGTAGCCATGTGGGCCTGTGTGCGCATGTGCGGGGTGGTCCTTAAAAAAGAGGGCCCCGTGTCCCCCCTGCCCTTCTTCCCTCACATGTCCTTTCAGCAGGCCTGATCACATCTATCCCTTTCTCCTTTCTTTAATAAAATTCTTGTTAGTGGATTCTGTCGTGTTTCGTGACTTCCTTGCAGGGTAAGAGTGCCACTAAAAACCATCAGTTATGGGGAACACAGAAAGTCCCACGTGGAGGGTTATTTCGCAACATAAGTGGCCTTCAAAAGAGTCAGGGCCACGAAAGACAAAGACCCAGAAACTTTCAAACTGAAGCACAGGAAAAGACAGGAAGCCAACCACAAACAGCTTCATTCCAGATTCCTTAGCTGTGAAGGACGTCATTGGGAATACTGGTGTGCTTTCAGATGGGGTTCCAAGTGTGGGCAGTGGAGACATCACAATGTTGATTTCCTGGTGATGGCCGAACTGTGACTTTGTAGGACTCCCACACTGAAATGTTCAGGGTGTGGTGTGGATTGTCTCGGCATGGGTGTGTGGGTTCACTCGGATCCGTGGAAAGAAGACACAGAGGCATATTAAGACTGAATCTAACCTTTCCTGGCTGCAGGGGGGGTCCAGCCTCTAAGGACTCAAGCACATTCCCTTCGCCCTGGGCATTTTTATTTTTCTCAATATTTACAATGTAGCCAGTTCATTTCATATGCTCAAAACAACCTGAAAGGAGCTCCCAAAATTCCAATGCCAAGTGCAAATTCCTCCATTTCTCAGGTACCCGGTTTCCTGAACCAAGTTTTACATAGACTTTGATCCTTAGGAGACTCTGAGACAAGATTCACATAGGGCGATAAGAGAAACAAAAGGTATGGGTTAAACAAAGGATGGATTAGGGCTCAGTGCTGCTCTCTGGAGCCAGGCCAGGAGGAGCTCAGCAGGAATGCGGCCACAGGGGTGCCTGGGCATCACAGTAGCAACTTCATATCTGATCAGTTAAGAAAAGATTCTGTGTACTGAGCTCTGGGTTTTTAGCAAGTGTTATTGTGTCTTACAGTGGGGGTGGGGGAAGAGAGAAGGAAGGAAGCAAGGGAGGAAGAGAGGGAAGGACAGAGGAAGGAAGGAAGGAAGGAAGGAAGGAAGGAAGGAAGGGAGGGAGGGAGGGAGGGAGGGAGGGAGGGAGGAAGGAAGGGAGGGAGGAGGGAGGAAGGGAGGGAGGAGGGAGGAAGAAAGGAAGGAAGGAAGGGAGGGAGGGAGAAGGGAGGGAGGGAGGGAGAAGGGAGGAAGGAAGAAAGAAAGAAGGCACCATCATAGTGAGCTTCATTCAGATGGTCCTAGCTTCAGGCCTTGGCTTCTTCTTGAACATGCAGAGCCCCTTTAGAGATTCTTGTAGGAACATGTACCAGTTACGTTTACAGCATCTTAAGGGAGAGCTTTGTTCTGGTGCATGGTGTGGAGATGCAGCCCATCATGGCAGAAAGGTCGTGGAAGCTACGTGACTCTGCCTGTGGCAGCAAGAGTTGGTGGAACAGCTTCTTCACCCGCTGGTCAACCAGGAAGCAGAGGTCGAGTCAGAAACAGTATTCAAGTCTACCCTCGGTGACCCATTTCTGCCAGACCAAAGGTTCCACAGCTTCCCCATAGTTCAAACCTTAGTGGAACCTGAGTGGAAATGGGTGGGGGAAAAGGAGAAGGAGGAAGAGGAACTATGAGAACCAGATGAAGGTGTGTACTTAATCTGGTGACTCCACACTTGATACAAATTATCTTTAAGCATGTACATGTGTTCCTGTGTATACAAACTTTTAAAACTGAAGATCCTACCATATGTACAGTTCATGACCTTACCTACTTAGTATCTTCTGGAAATTACCTTTTTTTTTTTTTTTTTTTTGAGTTAGGGTCTCACTATGTAATCCTACTTGACCTAGAGCTTGTAATGTAGACCAGGCTGGCCTTGAACTCACAGAGATCTGCCTGCCTCTGCCACCCAAGGGTTGGAACTAAAGGATGTGGTAGTTTTGAGGTCCAAAGAAAAAGACAGCCACATTATCCTAAAGGTTAGTTAATGACTAGCCATCAGCTGTGAATCATAGCAATTTATTTAACTAACCCCAGCTGTGGTTACACGCCTGTTCCACCCTCCACCCTCCAGATATTGGCATCTCTTCTTCCTCAATACGCGAGCAAAAAGGGAAACGCCAACAAGATAATCTCTAGGAGACCTTATAGTGCTTCTGCTTTCCCATGGACAGAATTGGGCTCTAAAAAGGAAGTTTGGGGAAATTACAGGGACCACCTTCTGGAACTGGTGAGCTGAATTCACTTTTTCTTTTCTCCTTTTCTTTCTTGATAGTGGAAGACTCTACCGGAGCCCGAATGTAGGTATATCATGCATGCCAGGAAAGCACTCTGCACCAAACTACAGACCCAGCCCTCAAATGAGCTGAATTCAAATCCCAATTCTCTTCTTCCCAGACATCTTAGGACATGGTGCATGATAGCTCTGTGACTCAGTTTCTTCATCTGTAATGTAGGGGTGAAATAAAATGTGCCCACTCACAAAGTCATTGAAAGAATGACAAGTTGTAAAGCGTTCATACAGGGTAAGTGTTCGTTGGTGTTAGCCGTTGTTAGTATTTTGTATAAATAGGAGGCAGGTTTTGAGGTCCAAAGAAAAAGACAGCCAGTACGTCAGCCCCCCTCCCTGAGAAAGGAAAGTCCCCTCTCCTGGCGACAGGAGTAATTATGATGGAAAAAACATTTTGCAAGGTCTGGAGCTGACGTATACGCCTTATGACATTTTAATCTCTGAGTAATAGATTCCATTGCCTACAGAGCCATGGCATTTCCATTTATTGCTTTTTCCTCTTCTCTCTCAGACCTGGAGTCTACCTCCTGTTGACTTACCATTTTCCCTCCAGCCACCAGGCACTGTTTCTGGACCATGCTCGCTACTATGCCAGGGCTTACTCAGGCAATGGGGGCCCGGGAAGGCTCCCTGCATTCTTTAAAGGGATGCCAAGAGGCCTTTATCTCCCCTCTATCCTTGCGGTTTTTCTCCCAGTGATATGCCCAAATGATGTTGGGTATAACTTTAAGATCATTCTGTGCCAACCCTTCATAACGCTGTGATTGTGACCGTAACCTTAGTGTTCCAGAGCATGGTCCCCCTGACACACTCAGAGACTCCATTCTGTAGGTTTTGATGGTGCTTTATTCAAGCGAACTGAGGAAGCAAACTTCTCCATGGGAGAACTTGATCAGAAGATGAGGGCACTGGGCATAACACAGTTTCAGGGTTCCTAAGGCTTCAATGAAACACCACCACCAGAAAGCAAGTTGGAGAGGAAAGGCTTTATTTGGCTCACACCTCCGCATCGCTGTTCATCATCCAAGGAACAGGGCAGGACCTCAAACAGGGCAGCAACCTGGCATGCAGAGGCCGTGGAGGGGTGCTGCTTACTGGCTTGCTTCCCATGGTTTGCTCAGCCTGATTTCTTTTAGAACCCAGGACCACCAGCTCTGGGATGGCACCACTGGAAATGGGCTGGGCCTTCCCCCACCAATCATTAATTAAGAGATGCTCTATAGGCTTGCTTACAGCCCTGTCTTCTGGAGGCCTTTGCTTAATTGAGGTTCCCTTCTCTGAGGCGACTTTAGCTTGTGTCAAGCTGACATAAAACTAGCCACCACAAACGCCTATGACACACTTTGCTGGGAATCTCACAGTATGACTCAAGGCTGAGTGAGGGTGTGGGCAGGCTTCCTTTAAAATGTGGGTCATTATTCCCCTGATCCCAGGATAGCTCCATTATGCAGCTCTAACTGATCTCATTCTCTTGCCCCATCTTCCAGCCTTGGGTCTTTGGACTCCTCGGCTCTGAATCCCTTCTGTCCATCTTTCAGACCTGGCACAGCACGGCAGAGCGACACAGCAAAGGAGCATCCTCATCCAAGGAGCATCCTCATCCAAGGGGCATCCTCATCCAAGGGGCATCCTCATCCAAGGAGCATCCTCGTCCAAGGAGCATCCTCATCCAAGGAGCATCCTCGTCCAAGGAGCATCCTCATCCAAGGAGCATCCTCATCCAAGGAGCATCCTCATCCAAGGAGCATCCTCATCCAAGGAGCATCCTCATCCAAGGGTGCAGTGTGGATGTGGGAAAAGGATGCTTGCGGGCATTTTTTGTTTTTGTTTCACCTCCAGCTGTGAGCATTGGCTGGCTACCCAAGGAGCTGTGGAATCTCTCTTTCTTCTTCCACAGGGTCCGCCCTCCCCGGCACTCTTCGGGCCGGGTTTAATCACCCTAAGCTTCACATGGCAGAGAAAAATAAACTCACATCCAAGTTTCTGATTCAGTCCTGGGAAAAAAGCCATCTGCAAGCACACCTTCAGTGTCAAGGTCGCTGCTTATCTTATCAGTAAAAATGCCATAAAACTGCGCGGCAAACCTTGACTCATAGTCAAAGATAGTCCTCATAACCTGGAGGGGTGGCTTGCTTTATGCCTGGAGAGCAAAGATGAAAGGAATCATTTCTGTTCCGGGAAAGCAGATGATGCTTTGGCAAGCAATGAGGATGAGGAGCACTAAACTTCTGTAAGCATGGCGGGGACATGACAAGGAAAGAGACGTACAGGAGGGAGCCATGGGGGCGGGTTTCCATACAGGCACGAGACCGGCCACCCTCAACTCCTTCCGGGATCCAGTCTGAGAAGACACGCCATGTGGCAGTTCGCTTGTTTCTAGAACTCCACAGAATCTTCCAGGGCGGTTTCTATTATTTTGTCCTTTTTTTTTTTTTTTTTTTTAATCAGAGCTGAGGACCGAACCCAGGGTCTTGCGCTTGCTAGGCAAGCACTCTATCACTGAACTAAATCTGATATTCGGCACAGAATCATCTCCATCACAGAAAGACAGGTTATTTTTTTTTCTTTTCAATGTTGGGAACCAAACTAAGAACCCTGTACCTGTTAGGCAAGTACTCTATCAGTGCTTTACGTCCTCAGATCCCTGCCTCCACTGTCTTTTCTTCTCCGCTATTAAAATGTACCAATAAAAATGGTTTTCCCATAATTAACAAAAATTGTCACTTAATACATACATACACATAGGAAAAAATTAAGAAATTAAGATGAATTTGTGATTTTACCGAAAAGCACCAGCTTTACTTCTTCCTGAGCTGGTTCCTTTTTTCTAGATACCATTTCTCTAAATTTCAAGGTTTTAAATTTCCCGATGGTTAGCTCCACATTGATTAAAAATATGCTATACAGACTTTTTTGGTTTATTATATTCATTCTTTATACACGGACTTCCAGTTAAAGTGAGTTTCACCCTCTCTCTTCTCCAAGCTCCCCCCTCCCTTCACATTACCTTCTGTGAGTGGATTTTTATAATACCCTACCATGGAGTTTCTACTGATCTTATCGTCTATTATTCTCTGAAACCAGTTTCTGCTAACTTAGAAAAATCAATACTGAGGGGAGGAGCAAGGTAAGAGGCGAGGTGCCGCATGCCCATAGTCCCAGCTCTTCTGAAACTGAGGCTGGAGAATCATGGCTTGAGGCCAGGCTAGGCTACATAACAAGTTCCGGACCAGCCTGGGCTACAGGGCCAGACTCTCAAAAAACAAAACAAACAAACAGACAAAACCCACATACCTACAAAGGGAAAAATGAAAACAGGAAGCTTTTTCCTTGTCATTTAGATATGAGGTCACAATAAAATGATGTTTGTGTTTGTTCACCTATGTGCCGGCCCCTGGGAGGCGGGAAAGATTGTACACGATTATCTACCTCCTTACCGGGAAGTACTGCAACGGTGAGCTAGTCCTCAGAGCCCAGGGCATGGTTGCTTAGATCCAGGTAAACCGAGCATTCCTCTCTGAGTAAGCGGATAGACAAAGCTCTCCTCCTTCATACATCTCCTAAGTGGTGTGCGTCGCTACAGAAAGTCAGGGCTGGGACAGGGAGACTAAAACACACCTGAGCCTAGGTCAGTTTCTCCATGTCGGTCTTACTGGGAGTCACCTGGCTCTCTCTGTCTCAGGCTCCAAATGGAACGGCACTTGGTGGGGCTGAGGGTCACACATGCAAGCTAATTTGACGTCATCAGCCGTCTGTGTGCCCATGATTCGCCTATGTGGAAGGCTCGCTGCCTTGGCTGGGGTTTTTGTTTGTCTTTTTAAAAATTATTTTATTAATGTTTGAGATTATACTTGATTTGAGTTTTCAATTTCCAAATGACTTGAAAGGTAATGCCCTCCCTGATCTGCGTTGGGCTATTGCCTTGGACACACACTTGCTTTTCTTTAGCTGTATTCCTTCTGAGAACGGCACTGCCACTTGTCCCACTGAGTCTTGGGAACTGATGAGGAGCAGGTGGCAAGGGCAATCAAAGGGGCAAATTCCACATTCTGGGCCGCAGTTGCAAAATCCAGTTTTCAAAGATTGCACTGTAAGGACTTTCTGTGACCCGTTCTGCAGGCACGGCACCGTTAGCATTTGCAGGGTGCTTCTCCATGCATCCGTGGCTGTGCTGAAATTTTGCATTCCCTTTTCCCTCTCATCTTGGCGTCACCCTGACATAGATACTCTTATTGCTAGTTGGAAATGATAAACTTGTGAGTGGTAAATTGTTCAAGCCAAGTCAGCTCGTTCCCGGAAGAGCCAAGGTCAGCACACAGAGCACTCAAAACCCAGGCCATCCTTTTCTTCTGTCTCGATAGCGGAATTAGAGTCTTGGTTTTGATACTTGGTCATTAACCTGTGAAATAGAATTTGGACAAAAACACTGTTTAGCTGAGTCAAATGTTTATGTCTTGAATGAAACGTAGTCAAATCAGTTTCCTGTGCAGGGACTCACAAAGGGAAGTTTTGAACTTTCTCTGGTCTGACAGGCATGCAAATAGCAATATTGGCGGCTTTAAAATAATTTGAATGATAATAACTAGTGAAAGAAAAAAAGTGACTGAGTTCCTCCTTAAAATGTTTTGTTGTATTTATTTATTGGTGGGGGCATGCCAGGGTGCTCATGTGGAAGTCATCGGACAGCTTATAGGAGTTGGTTCTCTCCTTCGACCATGTGGGTCCTGGAGATCTCAAACTCAGGGCACCTGGCGTGTGTGGTAAGTGCCTTTACCCACTGAGCCATCCTACCAGTGCAAAAGTAATTAACGATTGAGTATTGTGAGTTTATCCTAAGTTACCATTATGTTTCATTATTTTATGATGCTCATAGATTTCCTATTATTGTTGCTACCATATACATATGTCTAGGATAGCATGTCAGATATACATGTACATATTCTATACAATATATACTTTGAGAGATATTTGAGTTTCCAAAAGCACATAATATTTTTCAAGGATATCTTTCAGTCATGTCCATGACCCATCTTAGAGAGTTTGGCCAGGACCCTGCCGTCTGCTGTCACTCCGTCCCTGCAGTCAACTGTGGCCATAAAAGGGTGTATCTTAAGGGAGAGTTAGGTAGCAAAGATCCAAGTTGATTCAAGACCCACAGCTTGGGAACATAGAGGAGTTACGGCTAACACTCCAGGGTGGGGGCTCAGGAGGGTGAAGGGTTATGCAGGGCGGGCGGAAGGCGGCACAGGGTGGATCTTGGTCCTCTTCTCTGAAACACTGCGGTGAGCTGTCCCCTGAGGCCGGCTCCTCCAATTCTCCTTTTGAATTGCTGTGCCCTGTGTTGGTTTAGAGAGAGAGAGAGCCAAACAATGAGTTTCTGTGAATCTGAAGGAACGCTTAGCTGTAAACATCTTACCCATCTTCCTGGGACTTTTCTTCAGAATTCAGATGGGGAAGGAATAAGGAGAGGGGGAGGTGGGGGGGGGGGAGCAAAGGAACTCCGGAAGGCGTGGCCCCTGGTGAAACTGGCCCTGGTTGCAGCCCCAAGGAGGGGAGCAGCTTTGTTTTCCAAGAGGGGTGTCTGTGTGTGTGTGTGTGTGTGTGTGTGTGTGTGTGTGTGTGTGTGCATGTGAGTGTGTATATGTGTTTGTGTGAGAGTGTGTGTGTACATGTGAGCATGTGTGCATGTGAGCATGTGTATATGTGTTTGTGTGAGTGTGTGTGTGTGTGCATGTGAGCATGTGTATATGTGAGTGTGTGTATATGTGTTTGTGTGAGAGTGTGTGTGTATGTGTGTGCATGTGAGCATGCGTATATGTGAATGTGTGTATATGTGTTTGTGTGAGAGTGTGTGTGTGTATGTGTGCATGTGAGCATGTGTATATGTGAATGTGTGTATATGTGTTTGTGTGAGAGTGTGTGTATATATATGTATGTGAGTCTGTGTATGTGAACATGTATGTATATGTGTGCATGTGTGTATATATGAGTGTGTGTATGTATGTGTGTATATGTGAGAGTGTGGAGTGTGTGTGTATGTGAGTGTCTGTGAGTGTGTATGAGAATGTGTGTATGTTAGTGTGTGTATGTGTCTATGTAGGTGTATGTGTGGGTAAGAGTGTGTGTATGTGTTTGTGTGAGAGTGTGCATGTCTGTGTGTATGTGATTATGTGTATGTGAGTCTGTGTGTATATGTGTGTGAGAGTGTATGTGTGTACGTGAGCGTCTGTGTGTATGTGTTTGTGTATGTGAGTGTTTATGTGTATGTGATGTGTGTATGTGAATTTGTGTTTATGTAAGAGTGTATATATGTGTATGTGAGTGTGTGTGTATGTGTGAATATGAGTGTGTGTGTGTGTGTGTTTGTTAGTTTCTTCTTCTTCAGCTCTGAAGCTCTCACTCATCTGGATGCAAACACAGAAGCTTTCTGGCCTCCAGACTTGACCGTCTGAGCTCAGACCAAAGAAGATCAAGTCATCTTATAGCTGCTCTCTCACTCACTGTGGGGATGGAGGCAAAGGGGAAGGCAAAGAATTTCCCTTGAGGGCGATGATTTCCTGGAGAGAAATGCACTTCCTAAAAGCAGCGTAAGCATGATTTATGCAGCACCCCACAGCCAGGCTCCTTTTCTTTCTCTCCAACTCTGAAGCACAGGCTGGAGGTTCTTGTTTATCTTCCATCCCAGAAGGAGACTGAATCCTCCGAGGAGGACTTGGTATCATGCCAGGATCTGAATTAGAAACCACAGCCTTGAGATGATGCCAACTGGGCCAATTAAGAAGGTGTTGACGATGCTTCCCAGGAAGGAGTTTCTAGATATTTTAACTTTGATGGAAAAGTTTAAGCTTCTAAAAATCCCCCAAGAACCTCATATTTTCCAGGGAATAGTGCCTGGGCTCTTAAGAGCTTCCAAGAAAATGGGATTCTCAGAAGGCCTTTGGACCTTCATGCTCACTGGTCTAATGGGGAGATGTATGGAAAAACAAAGCAAAGCAAACTGTGCCTTCTCACACATCCTGAGAGATTTCAGATCAGTTAAGTCTTTCAGAAGTTTGCTGCAAATTAGGACAGTGCCCCGGCTTTGGGAAATGTGCCCACCCCCCATCCTCGCCACTTTTGGCTTCTGGATATGGCAGGGCTGGCCAGCAACAATGCCAGCATTTAGGGGCTCAGATGAGCACTTTCTCCACCTGGAATTCCCTCAGAATCCTGGCACACTTAAAAATCTTCTTCAAAACTGGCAAAAACTGGTTATTACAATCCAAAGTGTAAGGGCCCGTCAACCACGTGATCTTATGGCAAACCCGGCAAGGTAACCCTGTCTGTAGGTCTGTCTGTAGATGGGAAAACTAAGAGGAACCAAGAAATTCACTGGAAGTTCAGTTACAGCTGTGACTCAGGCAGACTCAGACTTGCATATTCTAATCCACACTCGGGAATTCCTAAGAATAGGTGAGACTGAGGACTTGGCCAGGGTGGTTTGGAGAGTCCTGTTGCTCCCAGCATTAACCTTTTAGCTACTGGACCCTGCAATAGAGGTCTGGCTCTGGTAGGAAGGGATTCCAGCAAATAGCGCCAGACAGGAAGAAGAAGTGGTGAAAACCAGCAAAGAAATGTAATCAGTGCATCTATGCAAGCAAGACAACGGCACGCAGCCACCCTTCACTCTGTTCCCAGGAACACTGACGTGAGCTCCCAGCTTATAGAAGGACAGAAGGGTGGTGCAAAAAAAAAAAATCACATCTTCAATCCCAGTCGAATGATGGTTCCACGGATTGTTATCTCCGCACTGGTTAGGCAGGGCTTGGTTGCAGGTCATTGCTTCCTGGATGGTAGATTTGAGTCTTGTCGCAAGAGGTCCTGAAATCTGAGGTAAGTGCAAAAGCGAACAACTCAAAGCAAAGGTGGCGTATGCAAAATGGAGCCTGAGAGGCCAAGGTTTTGTGCTCTTGGTTATCCATGGGGCATTTGGGGACCGGGTCAGGAAAAGTTGATGCTTTGAGCAGCAATACCCTGTAAGCCAGGGGTTCTCAACCTGTGGGTTCTGACCCCTTTACAGAGGTCACCTAAGACCATCAGAAAACACAGATATTCACATGACAGTTCCTAACAGTAGCAAAATTACAGTCATGAAGTAGCAATGAGAATAACTTTATGGTTGGCGGTCACCATAACATGAACTATATTAAAGGGTCGCAGCATTAGGAAGGTTGAGATTCACTGTTCTAAGTCCTTGTTCTGTGGGAGGGGCGGGGGTCTGGAGCAGCAGGAAGAAAGCATGTGGGGTCTTGAGAAAGCGGCTTTTTATTAACCTATTATTTCAATAATCTTAGGGCCAGCACAGCCAGCCCCGGCACAAGATGGCCAGGGACTGGAAATGAGTCCCAGTCATAAGTGGATTAAGGGAGGGGGTCAGTTCTGCTTTGAGGCAGAGTGGAGTCATAAGAGGACGGGCCATTAGGAGTGCTGGGGGAAAGAAGAATGTGAGGATGTTGGCAACATCAAGCCGCAGGGCCTACAACTCATTTACTGTAGCCTGTCGGAGGGTGAGGTTTGGAGCTGGGAAGCAGGAAGGGAGAACCAGGATAAATGGGTATAGAAGGACACACAGAGAATGCGCACCTGAAAGACACCTCACCTGGGAAGTTGGACTGTATCAGTTTATGCCTTGGATATATAAATACTTCCAGGTTTTAAAATCCTAAAATATAAATTATTCCACTTTCAAATACAAATGTTAATGGAGAATTGCACGTAGCAGAGACTTGGCTTGCACCATTGAGATGAAGCACAGATGCATGAGCTTGCCTCCCCACTGAGTCAGAGTCACATCCATCCCTTGGCCACTCCTTGAATTACAACTACATTTTATCTTCTAACAATTTTGCAAGACTGCATCTTTAAAAAAAAAAATGCTACACTGCTTAGGCAATTGCCTGCCTTCTGCCTCTGTTTTCCCAGGAGTCTTCGCTGGGGCTGGATGATGTTTCTCTTTCTTGGAGCTAGGCTGTGGATTTTCGGAGAATTAAATCATCACTCAGCATCACAGCACAGATTCGCACTGTCTCTGGTACCCCCCTACGCCTGGAGTCCCAATTGCCTCTACTGATCGGATGCACTGAACTCATTTATACACCCACATCTGCAGGACGACCACCTGCAGCCAATAGAGAGCCGTAAAATGTTGCCATTCCCTCAGGGGTCAGCACTCTAGCCCTGCAAATTCCCTTAGCCCTTCATTCCTGTCCCACATAATCCCAAATCCCCAAGTATCTCAATCTCTTGTTAATGCGGGTTTATTATGAATGGTGTAAGAGCCTCACAAAGTTACAGCAATTAGGGCAAGTGACCAGAACTCGTATTTGCCAGTGCCAAATGTCCAGCTCTCAACACAAATATTTGGAGAGTTCTGTTCTGCCCTGATTTGATTGCTTCTGGAGGAGAGCCTCCACAGTGTTTCATATAGTTTATAATCCAAGCGGGACCCATTTCCAGGTCAAGAAGAGATCTGATCAGGTGCCTGTTGGAGTGTGTGTGTAAGTATCTGTGTGTGCACAAGAGTGCTGCTCATTTTTAACCAGAGTGATCTAGGTTTGTTTCAAAGAGGAAATCAGGCACAATGGAAGAAGCCATTGGCTGGGTGTCATGAAGTCTGAATTCTAGTCTTAACTATGTGCACCCTAAACAACCTGGTTCCTCCACCTTACGTCTCTTCCCACCCTAGACCTTTAGCTATTCTCAGCCTGGGGACTGGCTTAATGATCTTTCAGAGGTGGCGGCTCTCGTTCCCTGTGCTTAAAGCCCATTTCTAGTTAATAGTTAAAAGTCAGTGAAGCCCCATTGGAAACTTTCAAGTCCTATGACAACACCAAAGGTGCCAGCAACCCCTAAGTACACTTCTCACTACAATGTAACTGTCTCCCAATTACTATAATGGTGTCAGTTGTTTTTACTCTTTACTCTTTGGTGGGAGGAGGGGCGCCACCCAGTTTCCAAATAAATACACATGGAGACTTAATTCTGGCTTATAAATGTCCGGCCCTAGCTTGGCTTATTTCTAGCCAGCTTTTCTTAAATTATCTTGTCTATCTTTTATCTCCAGGCTTTTATTTTTCTCTGTTTCTGGATACCTTTTCTTTTCTTCTTACTCTGTGGCTTGCTATGTAGCCGGGTGGCTGGCCCCTGGAATCCTCTTCCTTCTTTTCTTGTTCCTTGATCCTCTCTTTGCCCCTTTTCTCTTTCTATTTATTCTCTCTGCCTGCCAGCCTCATCTATTTCTCTCTCCTGCCCAGCCATTGGCCATTCAGCTCTTTATTAGACAAATCAGGTGTTTTAGGCAGACACACTAACACAGCTTCACAGAGTTGAACAAATGCAACATAAAAGAATGCAACACATCTTTGCATCATTAAACAAATGCCCACAGCATGAACCAATGTAACACATCTTAAATTAATATTCCACAATACTATAAAGTCACCGACAGGTATGAATCCATATCTGGTCAACAAGTTCTTTCTGTAAGTTGCTCACTGTTCACTGTATTCCCTAAACAATCCAGAGCAGGTTTTCCTCTGTAACTTTTCTATATCCCTATCCCCCTTTTATACCCATGCCTTATAAAGCATACTTGTCTTAAGTCTGTGTCTATACCTCTTAGTGTTCCATATGATATATGAACTTGGACAACATAAGAACTCAACTATAACCCAAACAGAATAACTGTGTCCAAGGGTCACACTTGCTAGAAAGTTCTATAGCCTTCTCAAGTAAAATAAAACACATTGAGGAAAGAGCTGACTGGGGTGGTTCCATGGTTTGAGTATATTCTGGAAGGGTTCACATTCCAGAGGAGTGGTGTTCACTGTTTCTGTGTTGAGGGTATTGAGATGGTGCCTCAGGAAGAAATTAAGGTAGTTCTCATGAAACTTCTGTTCTTTCCTTCAAGGGTGAGAAGTCCTAAAGGGGTGAGCCTGATGTTTCTCTTGGTCCCTGACTTTTTGTCTCATCCTCTCATCTCCCTCATCTTCCAACATGATGCCTTCCATCATGATGTGAAGCAGCCGAGGGAACTCCCACCAGTGGCTGAACCGAGGAGGCCATTTGGTCTTGAACTTTCAGCCTCTAACTCCGTGAGCCAAATAAAACCCCCTTCTTTAAAAAATATGGAGCTTCAGATGTTTTGTTGTAACCACCTAAAAATGGACTAATATATGTAGCGTGCTTAATTGAATCTTATTAAGTCTATATTAGTTGAGGAAAGACATCCTTGTTGAAGAGAAAGTGAGCTGAGAAGCCTCTGCAAGGTCCCCAAGTCTGCGGAGCCTTAGGGAAATTGCCAGAAGAGGGGATGGAATGGCTCACAGGGACGCTGAGTAGCAATGGGACAGAAGTTTCTCTCCTTGTCTAACAGTTACAGGGTTTTAGAAGGCGACATTTAAAGTTCTTTTGTCGCAGGATGCAATGGTTTCTAAGGACTTAAAGGTGATTGCTGTGGACGGCATGAAGGCATCGGCTCTGCTGTGTTCCTGTAAATCACTTTTCATTTCCTCTAATGCCCTTCCCAGGCATCCGCTAGTTTGTGGTTCTAAGCAGAGAGAATGACTGAACTGTTCAATGGCTGCTTAATAGAGACTCAGATCCGCTGTCAAAGCAGGGTGAGGATCAGAGCTTTTCAGAGGCAAGTGGCAAGCTGATCAAAGGAAATCTTTATCATGTGTCTTATGGGGTGTGACTTTCAACACCAGAAAACAGGCCTTTGGAGTCCATGTATTTATCATTTAAATGTGTCTTATTTCTAGGGAAACAAGGTCCTCGGGGCTCCCAGGCCACATTTTTGCCAGGAAATAGGTAGGTAATAGGCCTGTGATCTTCCTTTTCCTCCCTAATGAGACTTGTGCGTTAGAATACCCCGCTTATGGTGTGCCAGATGTGTGCTGAACACTTCAGATACAGAAGTGGGTGAGGCCCCCGCCCTCCTGGAGACTGCAGGGAAGCCAGGCAGTTATGGAAAGTATCTCAACCTGAGGTACTGCTGACTGACCCTGAGAGAGGGGTGCAGACCCGGGGTTCCACATACAGGAAGGCGTGCGTGCGTGCATGCATGCATGCGTGGGTGAGGGTGGGGGCAGGGCAGCAGTGTGTGTGGTTCCAAGGGGAAATGAAAGCTTCTCCAGTTAAGGTCGGAGTGCAGAATGTAGAGTGATATGACCAAGATGCCAGGGCCCAGCGGGAGGCAGCAGTCACCTCACACAGGGCCCTTGTAAGCCATGCTAGGACTTATTAAGAAGCATGGGAAAACCCTGGCAGATTCTAGGTAGGAGATGGAGATCAGTGCTCTGCACGTGGTAAGAGGAGCCAGTAAAGGCTTCTCGCTAGTGATCAGGTGCAGCTGGAAAGTCTCTCTCCGGTCCCGCCAAGTATCCACAGTCCTACAGTCCATAGGTAAAATAATCACTCAGAAGCTTATATTAATTAAAATTGCTCGGCCGTTGGCCCAGACTTATTATTGACTAGTTCTTACACTTAGATTAACACATAATTCTTATTTATGTTTAGCCACGTGGCTTGGTACCTTTTCTCAGCTCTGCCTTCACATCTTGCTTCCTCTGTGTCTGGCTGGAGGCTCCAGACTCTTCCCAGCATTCTCTTCTCTGCTTGTCCCACCTATACTTCCTGCCTGGCACTGGCCAATCAGCACTTTATTTATTAACCAATCATAGCAACACATTCACAGCATACAGAGCCATATCCACAGCAATTAGGGGCTGATTTCTCAGCAGGTTTTGAGAGAGTTGCCCAGAGCAGGCTGCTTTGTGAGTTGTGCCCACGTGGGTGTATTGTTGGAGCTACTTCCTGCAGAGTGTCACCAGGATGCCTCTACCCTGAGGCAAGTCTTTGGAGGAGACTCCATCATCCTTTTCTACTTTCCCCCATTCCAATCTGGTGACGTCACCAGCTCGCAGCAAAGGGCAACCCAGATGCCGGCTGCTTCCCATCTTACAACATTTTCATCTCATCTTGAGCTAAGTCCATTTGTCCTGTCCTGGGTGTTGACGGGTGAACTTGAGCACATGCGTAGCATACATTCCCCCACTGAGTTACGTTCCCCGTGATGCACCCGGAGATCTCCAAAGATGACTTGGAATATTTCTTCTTCATCACCTAGTTGCCATTCTCCCTCTGGTTCACTCCCACTGGGGTTGGGTAAAAACAGGAGCTGACAGCCACTGTGCCGCTGTACATGCCTGCTCTCTCGGAGGCCAGCAGTGAAGACTCATCACTGAGTGTGTGGATTCACAGGGCCTAACTGGTGTCGCTGCTCTGTGCAATGCCATTGTGGTACAGCTTTAAGCAAAGTTTCTGTAAGGATCAGAGTTGGACCTAAGGTTGCAGCCAATCTGCATCCCACACACAAAGCCAGACTATTAAGAACGACTCACAGGCAGCCACTGTAGGCAAATGTTGGTGGCTGACTGGAAGATGTTATGCATGACTGAATGACCACAGCTCATACTGCATCTGCAGACATGAAGTAGAGCCAGACTAAAACTTCAAGACCCCACGAGCCTCACGTCCAAGCAAGAGATACTGTCTCAAAAATCAAGGTGGAGAGTGACCGAGGAATGACCTCTGGCCTCCACACACCTGTGTGGACGGACACACACACACACACACACACACACACACACACACAAGCAGACACAAACACATACACACACACACACAAAAAAAAAAACCAAAAACAAATAAAACCCTGCACTTACAAAAAATGTCCCCTCACTGTACTCAGAAGGGTGACTCTAACTCATATTATAATATGATAATTATTTTTCTTTCTGTCTACAAAGCCACATCTCTTAAAGGTTTCCCTACCATTCCCTCAAGACTTTAACTCATGGTCCAAACTACAAGATCCAAACTACAAGAGAGAAGAGAAAAATAAACATCTCCTACGTTTTCTTGTTCCTAGTGGGGAACAAAACCCTTAATAAAGTTATATTAACAAGAAAAACAATTTCTTGAATTTCTATTAAGATTATAGAGATTGTTTTTCTATAATCTCATATTAATGGAGAAGGTGATAAATCTGCACCAGAACCAGGCATAATGGTGCATGCTTGCCCACCCAGCAGTTCCACAGGCCAGCCTGGGCCACACACAATGTGACACTCTACTTGCTGGTTTTATGTCAGTTTGACACAGACTAGAGTCGTCTGAGATTCTCAGTTGAGAAAACGTCTCTATAAGATCGGGCTGCAGGTAAGCCTGTAGAGCATTTTCTTAATTAGTGATTGATGTGAGAGAGCCCAGCCCATTGTGGGTGGTGCCATCCCTGGGCTGGTGGTCCTGGGCTCTATAAGAAAGCAGGCTGAGCAAACCATGAGGAGCAAGCCAGTAAGCAGCACCCCTCCATGGTCTCTGTATCAGCCCCTGCCTCCAGGTTCCTGCCCTGTTTGGGTTCCTGTCCTGACTTCCTTCCATGATGAACAGTGATATGGAAGTATAAGCCAAATAAACCCTTTCTTCCCCAACTTGCTGTTAGACCTTGTCTCAAAAAAAGAAAAGAAAAGAAAAAACTGCACAAAACTTCTCCCTGTTCAGAATGCCTCTTCTACAGCTTTCCCCTAAATGGACTCCCCCCCACCCCCTTGTCTACCTTTGTTTTAGGGAACATGGTATTTAAGACTAAAGTCAAAGCTACTGTTTGACATTTGCTCAGAATCTTGATATTATTTCCCAGTTATTTCCCACCTATACATGAGATGCTTTTTATGGGCTTTGTTCCCATTAGGAACAAGAAAATGTAGGGGACGTTTATTTTTCTCCACTCTCTTGTAGTTTGGATCTTGTAGTTTGGACCATGATTTAAAGGCTTTGGTGGGATGGTGGGGGAAGCTTTAAGAGGTGTGGCCTTGTAGAAAGAAAGTTAGGTCATCAGGGGTGTGCCCTTGAATGGGATAGTGACTCCAGCCCCTTGATCTCTCTCTTTCCCATCCCTACTGCTAAGAGGTGAGCAGCTTTGCTCTAGGACCTGACCCAGCTTGATGCTCATCCAGCCTCTCCATGGGCCTAAAGCCACCTGGCCACCGCTGACAGCAACATCTGACTTAGCATCCGAAAGAACCCCTTCATTCTTTTAATGTTGTTGTGTGTGGTACTTTCTCCAAAGAGATGGAGAACCAACACACTCCGCCCGTGATGCTCAGAGGCAAGCCCTACAAGCTCAGAGCTGCCCCAACAGTACCATACTTGAGATGCTCATCTTGTTGGAGCAGGGCTGATGTCACTGAGAAGCGCTTGCCGCCTGGTGCGTATAGAGACCAGCGCTATGAGCCTGGCTTTTGCAAAAAGAAAAGGCTTTATGGTACTGGTACAGCCAGCTGGTGGGAGCTACATGCTCAGATCTGCTTCCCCGATCTGTTAGAAGTGGAGAGGGGGTGTTGCCAGAGGTAAAAAGAGATCCACTGCTTGTTGGTTGGATGACAAGGTCGAGGCCCGTCTTTTGTGTGTGTGTGTGTGTGTGTGTGTGTGTGTGTGTGTGTGTAGGGTGTATGTGAAGCTAAGCTCCGCCCCAGGGGCTCTGGAGCTCATAAAATCATTGACCAGACAACCTGAGTTCTCATGTCCATTCCTAAAAAGCTGGCCCCAAACTATACATACCATTAGCTTTTAAAAGGTCTGGAGGCTTGGCCTGGAAAACCATTTAAAGTTAAGACATTTGTGTCCATGTGTGTCCAGGCCTCAGCTGCTTTCATTCCTGGCGCCCAGCTGTGGTGGCTGTCCCCAGTGGGGACTGTCATCTCTCCACTGGCAGCTGGGCAACACAGGGTGGGTGGAGCTACCTACCGCTCCTGCCTGCCTGCCTGCCTCCAGCCTTCATCTTTTCCTGCCTTGGAGCCCTTTCATGGTTAATTCTTTAAGTCCGATCCTTTCATTACGGAATGAGCTGTCGTGGGTTTCTTTGTCCTCAAAGGCTCGGCATTAGGCTGTGAGGGCCTTCAAACAGAATCTTATTCTCCTTTAAAGATGAAAAAAAAAAAGTCGATTCCCTTTTAATAAATTATGAAGGATATAGTTAGCTAATCACATTTGAAATGTGTGTTCTTGGGATTATCAGCCGGATGGCAGAGGCAGATGGGAGACTGTTGAGTCAAGGGAGGTTATTCTCACGGCTATCATCTTCATTGCTCTAAGCACACTAGGCAAAGTCAGATGCCTTCAGTGCTCCACAGGTTTTAGAACTGTGTTTCAGGGGAAAGAACCCCTCTCTTCATCATCCCTGGTGTCATTTTCAAGGGCTCACCAGGGCGTGCTGCTTAGGCGTCTATAGTGTAAGTGATTCCTTTAATTGTCTAATGGATATGGGAAGCGGCATGGCCCGTAACGGTAAATGGCCACAGCAAAAGACAAAGCCAACCTCACTTGACCATGGCTTTGAGGAGAGCATCAACAGAGGATTTGTGTGTGTGGGGATATTACTTTAAGATGTATTACTTTTGTTTATGTTGCATGTGTTTAACTCTACGAAGCTGTGTTACTGAGCCTGTCTAGAATACTAATAATAAAGAACTAAATGGCCAATAGTGAGGCAGGAGAAAGGATAGGTGGGGCTGGCAGGCAGAGAGAGTATATAGAAGGAGAAATCTGGGGAGAGAAGAAGGAGCCAGAGAAGGAGGAGGACTCCAGGGGCCAGCCACCCAGCTATACAGCAAGCCACGGAGTAAGAGTAAGATTCACAGAAGTAAGAGAATAGGAAAAGCCCAGAGGCAAAAGATAGCAGGATAATTTAAGCTAAGGAACGCTGGTTAGAAACAAGCCAAGTTAAGGCCGCGCATTCATAATTAAGAATAAGCTTCCATGTGTGATTTCTTTGGGAGGTTGGTGGCAGGCTCCCCCCAAAAAGAACGGGAATAAACGTTTGGCACCTAATGTGGGGCGCTAAAATGTTGTTTATTCAAATGAATCACACATGGAGCCTTATTCTTAATTATGAATGCCCGGCCTTAGTTTCTAGCCAGCTTTTCTTAACTTTAAATTATTCTATCCACCTTTTGCCTCTCAGCTTTCTTATTCTCTTACTTCTGTAAATCTTACTTTTACCCTGTGGCTTGCTGTGTAGCTGGGTGGCTGGTCCCTGGAATCCTCCTCCTTCTCTGGCTCCTAGATCTTAGATCTCTCCTCCCAGTTTTCTCCGTCTATATATTCTCTCTGCCTGCCAGCCCCGCCTGTCCTTTCTCCTGCCTTGCTATTGGCCGTTCGGCTCTTTGTTAGACCATCAGATAATTTAGACAGGCCCAGTAACACAGCTTCACAGAATTAAACAAATGTAACATAAACAAAAGTAACACTCCTTCAAGTAATATTCCTCAACAGATTTGAAATTCAGTTTCCAAGCTCTGTAAAAGAAAGATCACGGGTTGGTAAGATGGCTGAGTAGGTAACGGTGCTTGCCACCACCAAGTCCGACAACCTGAATTTGATAGGGCCCCCATGGCTTAGACACCATGGTGGGGAAAGTATGGTGGTAGGAGCTGCTCTAGCTATGGCTCCAAGAGCTTGAGGCAGCTGGTAACATTGTGTTTGTGGGCAGGAATCGGGTACTCGCTCACCTACTCCTTTTCCCATTTTTATTGAGTCAGGACCCAAGCCTGTGGGATACAGCCATCCACATTCAGGGTGAGTCCTCCTCTTCGGTTAGCCCCGCCCCAATCCTCTCATGAACAGGCTCAGACATGTGTCTTCTGGGTGGTTCTAAATCCAGTGAAGTTGACGATTGCAAGTAGCCATTGATAGAAATTCCCAACACGCCCCCACGGTTGGGCATGCTTGTGCATGCCCGGTGGGACACTTGGTCACTTCTGCCTAGTCGTTTCCAGGTCAAATGTCCTGTGTGATCCATGACCCTGTGGGTCACGCATGCCTGGCAGGACACCTAGTCATTTCTACCCAGTCATTTCCGGGTCAAATGTCTTACGTGACCCAGGACCCTGTGGTTTTTTTTTATGTGGTTGCATAAAGTGCACAGTGCAACCACATGATCTATGCGCATGTGTGGAATAGCCACATGAGCCTGTGTGCGCAGGCGCAGCTCAGACTTTATAAACCGGCGCCATGATTCCCCGGTCCCCTTCACACACATTTTTTTTTCCCCCCCGTAGGCCTGTGCACATCTGTCTCTCTCTCCTTATCTTAATAAAACTCTTGTTAGTGGATTCTGTTGTGTTTCATGACTTCCTCGCAGGGTGAGAGCGCCGTTAAAAACCAACAGCCATCACTGACAGATCACATGCTGTCTTCTCTTTAATCCAACGAAATTTCACTTCAAATCCCAGCCACAGCACTGACAAGCACAAGTGTGTGGCAGCCAAGCCCAGTGTAGGAGAAACTGGCCCAAAGCTGCTTTGCCTGCCCCAATTTTTATCAATAGCCATTCTGCTACAACACCAAATGGACAAAGCTGTTTTCTTGGGATTGCATGCAAGAGTGGTATTCATATCAAACTCAGATTCCTTCTTTGTAACCCTTCTTCTCTGATTGCTACTTTTTTTTTTCTTTAAAAAGACTTATTTTTAGTTTCCATGTATGGGTCTCTTGCCTGTGTATGTCTCGTCGCCACGTGTGTACATTGCCAGAAGAGGCCAGAAGATGGTGTTGGAGTCCTGAGAGCTGGAGTTACAGATGGTTGTAGCTGCCATGTGGATGCTGGGCAACAAACCCGTGTCCTCTACAGGAGCAACCAGTGCTCTTAACTGCTGAGTTATTGCTCCAGCTCCCTCCCCCTTTTTTTTTTGTTGGCCGAGTTGGGATGAAGCTCAGCCAGGCATATAATCTACCATTGAACCATACCTCCAGTATAATCGTTGTTCTTTAATGTCTTCCAGTGCTGAAATTTTGGAACCTACATATTTGGGCTTCTTCTTTCTCTTGCCTTCCCAGCTACCTAATGACCCCACCTCTCCACCCACCAAGGATTTTCAGAATTCCTAGAGTCCTACAGAAAAGCTAAAACTTACTGGGTACAACATCCAATTTCAGTCATTATAAAAAATCGACTTTCCATAATCTCACACCTGTAATGTATGAGGAAATGACTCACAGGCATTAGACAACAGGCGATAGCATGGGATGATCCTTGGAGGGAGGAAACTATACACAGTGCGCTTCATGGTTAGCCCTGTGGACAACTTCATTATTAAAAGAAGTGGCCTTGGGCACACCACAAATAGAAGCACAGAGACACTGAGCCCAAGGAGAATGCAGTGGTTTTCTAGGCAGAGAAAGAATGGATCCCAGTTCAGAAATGCCCAGGCTGGCTGGAATCTTCAGGATGGGATTCCTGAGAGGAGAAAGGCCCCAAGTTATGAGTTGAGGTCTCCTTGAGTCACTGGCTGGGAACTAAAGTGTTCATGTTCAGAGTGAGATGCCAAGAGGTCTGACAGAGAGTGGTGACTGATGGAGTGTGAGATGGATGATGAATCTGTAACGAGTCTTTTCCTGTCCCTCCAGCCAGCTCCCAAATAATGACATGAAAACTTATTAATTATGAAAGCTCAGCCTATAGCTTAGGATTGTTCCCAACTAGCTTTTATAACTTAAATTAAGCCATTTATTTTAATCTATGTTTCATCACATGGCTTTACCTCTCTTTCATCTTGCACCCTGTTTCTTCTCCATGTCCTGGCATCTCCCATGTGCCTAGATTCCTCCTCCTCTTCCTTTCTCCCACCGGAAATCCCGCTTTTATCTCCTGCTTAGCTATTGGCCGTTAAGCTTTTTATTACACCTGTCACAGCAGTACACCTTCCCACAGTGTGCAAATATCCTACAACATGAATCCAGAAACATTTTAGTTCTGACAGAACATAAAGACCTTACCAAAAACAAACAAACAAACCAACAAACCAACAAACAAACAAACAAACAAAAACTTCAATGAACAGCAATTAGTAGAGATGCCTTAAGACCAAATGTGAGGTGTAGAGGTACCCGTATCCAGACACAAACTTGTCATAGTACACTGTCATAACTACTCTCATTATTCATTATTGTTGAGCTATTGCCAGCCTGATTTAGAAGTTATACTTTATCCCAGGTAGGTTTGTATAGGAAAATACAGGGTAGGTAATTCCCAAGGTCCACTGGGGTCTTGAAATGTGTCCCCTTGCAGGTAAAGCAGGGAGCTACTGTAGAAAATACTTGTCGATATCGTCATACATGAATGAGTCCATGAACTGAGTTTATTACATTAGGAAATTAAAGTGGAAGCTGTTGTCTGCTGTTACAGAGGTGAGTTGGCCTTAAGCAATAGCTCCTATCCGGAGTCCATAATCACTGAATTTCCTAGAGATTGCAAACTATTATTCTACATGTAATTTAAACCAAATGATAGCCAGGCAGTGGTGGTGCACGCCTTTAATCCCAGCACTCAGGAGGCAGAGGCAGGTGGATCTCTATGAGTTCGAGGCCAGCCTGGGCTACAGAGTGAGTTCCAGGAAAGGCGCCAAAGCTACACAGAGAAACCCTGTCTTGAAAAACTAATAATAATAATAATAATAATAATAATAATAATAATAATAAATAAAAATAAACCAAATGCTATTTGTTTATTTTTTTTCCCTGATGGTGCGCTACACATGTAGATAGTAGAGTTTCCAGAAAAGGAATGGAGGGCAGGAGTAAGGTTCTTGAACTATTGTGAGGGTTAATGTTGACTGTCAGTTTGAGGCGATGTGGAATAACCATAAGAACAGCCCTCTAGGTATGTCTGTGAGGAAGCTTCTAGACTGAAGTAGTAAGAATCACCCTAAATTTGAAGGACACACTCCATAGCTCAGGGTCCTGGACTGAATAAGAAGGGGAAAGTGTTTCCCCTGGGCTGGAGAAGACTTGCTGCTCTTGCAGAGGACCTGAGTTCGGATCCTAACACTGGAATCAGGCTGCTCACAACCACCTGCAATTCCAGCTGCAAGGAATCCAGAGCCTCTGGCCTTTACAAGCAACTGCACACACACACACACACACACACACACACACACACACACACACACACACACACCCCTTATACACGATTAAAAGTCAAATACATCTTTTCAAAAAGGGGAGAGACTTTAGATATGATGTGAGCAGCCGACTCAGGCTCCTGCTGGAACAGTGAGCCAGCATCAACTTACCCCTCCTTCGGCTGAGTTTGCCAAGTGCTGTGGGATGTTCTGTATGTCCTGTGGGAGCCCTTCTTGGGTTCTTTGTGGCGTTACCCAGCAGGTCCGCATAGAGGATGATTAGGACCATGGGCCTGAGTGCAGGTGTCTGAGATGGTCTGCACTTGGCTGTGCTGGGGGATGGTCTGTATGTCAAGTTGTTCTGATTGATCAATAAATAAAACCTGATCGGCTGTGGCTAGGCAGGAAGGATAGGCGGGACTAACAGAGAGGAGAAATAAAAGGACAGGAAGGCAGAAGGACTGACTGCCAGATGCCGCCATGACCAGCAGCATGTGAAGATGCCGGTGGGCCACCAGCCACGTGGCAAGGTATAGATTTATAGAAATGGACTAATTTAAGCTATAAGAACAGTTAACAAGAAGCCTGCCACGGCCATACAGTTTGTAAGCAATATAAGTCTCTGTGTTTACTTGGTTGGGTCTGAGCGGCTGTGGGACTGGCGGGTGACAGAGATTTGTCCTGACTGTGGGCAAGGCAGGAAAACTCTAGCAACAGCCAAGTGTTTCAGCAACAGCAACATTAAAAGGAATTAATGCAAACATTGCCTTTTACGCGCCTGGGCTCTCCTTCTTAACCCTGCCTGCCCAGAAATCAGTGAGGCCACAGGATGAGTCTGTCTTCTTGTGAGAGATGCGGGGAGCTGGCCCTTCAGAGCCATGCAGCGTTTACAACAGTGCCTTCATACAGCACCTGTGATATTGCAACAGTAATTGCATAAAGAGCCTCCGCTGTTCGCCAAGTGCTATGGTAAGCTCTTGGCTTTCAATTCATTTACCCTCATTACAGCCTTTGCAGGATTATGATATTCCCCTATCTCTTAGGTGGAAGACACAGGCTCAGAGTTAAGTTACTTGCTTGAGTCATGTTCTGAAGACCATACAAGTAGGACTCCACCCTAAACCTCTGGGACTCCTCAGCCCATGGAGTGTTTCTTTTCTGAGTTTGGTTCTCAGCACCCAAGTCAAGGCAGCTCACAACTGCTTATAACTCCAGCTCCAGGGGATCCGATGCCTCTGGCCTCCTCAGGCATCTGAATTCATGCGCATATGCCCTCATACACACATCACATAATCTAAAATAATAAAAAAAAGATTATTCCTAAAAGCAAATGATCAAATCCATCCCCACATTCCCCATCCCCTCCCACCATTATTTCCTCCTCACTTAATTTGCTTAAAACCAAACCAAACCAAACCAAACCACCGAATCCACTTGCCTGCTTGTCTGTATGTGCATAAGTGTAGGGCCGTCTACTGGAACATGGCTAGTTGCTCAGAGGCCACATCTTTGAAGACAACCGACTCTCCTGCCTCCAGCAGCCATCAGTTCCAATAGTTCCTCAGCTGTGGAACTTTGGGATTCTGTCCCCAGTTTATGCATAGATCTCGTCTGGCTCGATTTGGGTAGGTCTTGTGCGTGCACTCATAGCTACTGTGAGCTCACGTGTACAATGGCCGTCTCACGTCCTCCGGACACTATTTCACTGGAGTCACCAACTACCTCTGGCTCTCACAGTCTTCCCATCCCACTCTTCCACAGTGGCCTCCGAGCCTGTGGGGGAGGGGAGTGATAACAGATATCTCGTTTAGGTTCTATCGCTTTTATTCTGCATATTTTTTTTTATCAATATCACCAAGTGCCTTG